>NC_031995.1:42276019-42355384 GCF_001879085.1 Nicotiana attenuata | reverse complement strand
ATATAGGTTAAATATTTTTAATAGTGTAATTTTAACCGTGCGGCGTATGACGGGGTAAACCTTTGACATGTCAAATATATTCGCTTTCAAATTCTCCTTGCACTTTGAATTCCCTGTTGTGTTTTATTTATAGTTGTTGCATATTCAGCTACTGTATAATTTATATAAGGCTGATATCTACTAAAATAAATATTTGCAGTTTGAACTCTCCGGCTTGTCTATTACGTTATATATCAAATTTATTATGCGGGCATTGCACTCCTAAGTTCATTTATCCCTCAATTTTTTAATTGTTCGTTGGTGATCACCACATATTACAACTGCGTCTTAACTATCTAGAAATGGCCTAAATATTTGCAGTTTGAACTCTCCGGCTTGTCTATTACGTTATATATCAAATTTATTATGCGGGCATTGCACTCCTAAGTTCATTTATCCCTCAATTTTTTAATTGTTCGTCGGTGATCACCACATATTTCTTACAACTGCGTCTTAACTATCTAGAAATGGCCCAAATTGCCCATAAACTTTACGCTCATGGTCATTTTTGTCCTCCGTTAAGAGTTGGGCAGCTTTTTGCCCCTACCATTACAAAATTGGCTCATATTTGCCTTGATTTTGAGAAAAATTCATTTATGCCTTTTTCACTAACAGACTTATTCAAAAAATAAAAGATAAATATGAAAAAGATCCAAAATTGCCCCTTAAGTTTGTAAAAAGCTTATTTTTGCCCTAAATATAAAATAGTATGATTAATATTTTTCCTTTTCACTAAGGGATCAATTTTGAAACTCAATTTGTGCAATTTAAAACCATAAATGATACTTGACATTTAATTGAATATTCTCTTACTAATCATCTCCCCCGTCCCCTCTCCCATTTAGGTTTAACTCACCCCAAAATAAATACATTTGATTTTTTTATATAACTGTTGCTTTAATTAATAGTTTATTTATTAGTAGATGTAAAATCCAGACACTTTATTCCTTGTTTTGCTTACTCTGGTAGTTTTTTTGGTTGTTATATTTGTTTTAATTTAGCTATGACGTGTGTTTAGTTCTTCCATTTTTTAAATTTTCTTATTTTTAATTGATATTTTTCATGAATTTTCAATTAGTTTTAAAGTATCATTTTGTGATTTTAATATGTACAATTGAGGTTCAAAACAGATCCCTTAGTGAAAAGCGGAAATATTAATCAAATTAATATATATTTAGGGCAAAAGTAAACCTTTCACAAATTTGAGGGGTAATTTGGGCCTTTTCCATATTTATTTTTTTTATTTTATTTTTCTAATGTCTTTGTTAGTGAAAAAAAAAAAGGCAAAAATGAACCTTTCGCAAACCACGGAGAAAATATGAGCCAGTTTTGCAACATCGGGAACAAAGAACTACTCAACTTTTTTGGTTTATGTTTAAAATTATTGTTGTCATTCCTTTATTTATGTATAGATGGACATGTTATCGAATATCAATTTCGGCAACTAAAGTAGTTATTCAAGGAGTTGAAAGACTCGAATTAGCTTTGACAAAATTAATCTTTTAATTGTTCTGTACCTATTTTAGTATAACGCCACATGTTTCTTTATGTTTTTTTATAGAAATATTGTCCTAATCCATTTAATAAATACTTTTTCTTAAATGTATTTGCTTCTGCAATGTCGTTGGTAGCTCTATCCATGTATAACAAAGATGAGGGATTATATAGATGATATTTTGTCAAAGTTAACTAATGAAATTTCTTAAACTTCTACACACATTGTATCACTTAGTTGATGATTGTTAAAATAGCCGTTTTCCCATTTTATTTGATGTTGAATATTTGAATCATACTACCAATTGCTACAAAAGAAAAAGTTTAAAAATTGTTGTCGTTTTTTTTGCTTTAACAACCATTTTTCTACTAATGTGTGATGATAGGCTATAATTACGTATTTTAGTCGATTATTACACTCTAATTTACTGCACTTTAATTGAGTTTGAGCTTTAATCGCTAGTGTTTTGCACTAATTGTATGTTATATGCCTTGTAGGAGTGATTCCGAGCTATATAGATGTTATAGAATGAATTCAAGTGATTTGGAGCTTTAAAATTTGAGTAAAAGTTCAAGGAATTAAGCCGGGATCGTGTTTGGGGGTCAACGGATGATAGTTAGAGCGAACAAAGACTCCAGTAGGCAGATTGTGCACTGTCTAGTAAAATAGATATAACTTTTCGCTCAGAACTCCATTTTGGCTCCACAATATATGGTTGGAAAGCTAACTCAAAGGGCTACAACTTTCATATTTTACGTTTTTCCAAATTCGGAACGGAACAGGATGAAAAATGCCCAGATGCGCGGCCGCGCTAGTTTTAGCGCGCCCAGAAACAGGAAGTCAGCCAATTAGCGCGCCCAGATGCGCGGTCAAATGCGCTGCAGCGCTAGTTAAGCCCGGAAAAAGTGTCCTTTTTCACATTGGAGAAGGTATAATTGTTTGGGCCTAACCCTACTTGGTATATATACATAGGAGAACGTTTTTTAGAGCAATTTTTGACCAAGGAAGAGCACAGAGCCGCCGTGGAGGCCGGGGTTTCATCTTTTCTTCCATCCAACTTAGTCTTTTTATGTTTCTTTGTATGATTTGTTGTTTTGCTACCATGTCAATGTGGAGCTAAACTTCACGTTCTAGGGTTGTGGTTCTTTCATGACTATTGCTATTCGGATATTGATTTTGATTGCTTAGTTTATCATATTGGTTTATTTATTCAATCCTGCACTTAATTATTTGATTGCTTGATCACCAATTGAATACTATCTACGAATCTAGAGTTGAACTCGAAAGTGAGAATTCTAGGTTGCATATAGGATTAAGTAGAGCAAGTTCTTGAACCTGGGCCTCGGGGAACGGATTCGCGGTTAGGATAGACATATACGTAATTGCCTTGCTTGGTTAATTTACAGGAATTATAAATGCATTCTTGTTGATTCTAATTCCATAGACATATAGGAGTTAGGTTAGCTTGAATAGGTGAGTAAGAACTCGAATGATTCTTATGAGCAATATTAACCCTGTCAACCAATAAACTAGATAAATTAGTTAGTCAATTCAATTGAAGAATACAATAGGAATGTTAGATAGCCCATAACCCTAGATCGTTTTCATTACATTGATAATATAAAAATCTGCTCTTCCTCTATTCAAAGTTCATTATTTATTTTTATTATTTTAATTAGTTTAGAATCAAATACTTCTAGGTTTAGTTCTTGTTTAGATAATTAGGATAATCTAATTTAGTTAATAGTTAATCACAAGTCCTCGTGGGATCGACATCCGACTTTTAGTCACTTTATTACTTGACGACCGCGTATACTTGCGTGTGCGTTTGGCCGCAACAATGTGCTACTGCATGAATTCAAGATGGAAGTTGAAAAGACTAGATATACTTAATTGATTTGTAATTAATATACTTAATGAATTCAACTCTTAACATCCTTTACTTAATACGGTTTTATGCACTATGCATAGAGTTTATTCCAGATAATAAATAATAGGAACCGATCGATGCATGTTTGAGTGTTTCACATGATGATTAAGAAAAGATTCAAATTAAACACAAAATGTTGACAAATATGAGAAAAGGAATGTTAGAGGCTTAGAGCTGTAACTAAGAAAAGGTCTGTTGCACTACTGTGAATAGGATTATACAAATGCAACCCTATTTAATAGTGTCATAAATCTTTAGTGAACAAATTTTATGGGGTTCATTTGGTTCCGCATCTCAATTGCATTTTATTGTTTATCGAAACTCATCAGTAGTTTTAGTCAAATAATTTTATTTTCAACGTCGTAATGCAAGAAAAAGAGAAGAATTAACAAGAAAAGAGAGAGAGAACATTTACACGATAAGCATGCATGTAAAAGAGCCCCAGAGGTTACAGAGGAAATTAAAGGATATGTTGAGCAGTCCAAATTAAAATAAGAAAGGAGTTGGGGGGAAAGCTGGTGCCAATGCTGAAACGGGAACTCTCCTGAGAAAAAGAATTTCTTTGTTAGTTTGTGACTAAGCCATGAAATTAGAAGAAGATAACTTGAAATAGCACACAGAATTTGTTGTTGCACCAACTACTCTTTTGCATAACAACATTTTCTTGACCGAAAATATGAATTTTGTCAGATTATTTTCCTTTATTAGTTGTTTCACTTCGATATTAAGTTTACACAAATTTATCTAAGCTTTGAACATTTAAAGGATGCAATTCCTCATACTAGTTCATCATCGCTTTCCTTTCAGAAAATTTATACTCCCTCTGTTTCAGTTTATGTGAACCTATTTTCTTTTTGGTCCGTTCGAAAAAGAATGAATCCTTTCTATATTTGGTAATAATTTAGCTTAAACTTACAACTCTACCCTTAATGAGAAGCTTCTATAACCATACAAATACTCTGGGCCCCATTTGGACTTGTTCAGGACCACAAATTCCAAAAGTCTTCATTTTTTTCTTAAACTCCGTTCCCAGTCAAATAGGTTCACATAAATTGGAACGGAGGGAGTAGAAATTATTGTAATAAATGTTTTTCTACCAACTCTTGAAGACTAAGCGAGTATGTATTTCCATGACTGTTACTTCAGAGGAGGAAAAAGGGGTTAATTGGTTTTGTGTCTCTTTACAAACTTGTCTTTAGTTTTATAACTCTATCTTTTTTTACTCATAGGAGATTTACTTTTACACGTAAGAGATCATGAATTCAAACTGCAAAATAGATCATGAATTGCGAAAGCGTAAACGAAACATAAAGAAGAAAAAAAAAAGAACGAAGAAGCAAAACGTCGATTATACTAAAGACATAAATATAAGCGTGATATCTCTAAATTTTAAATTTTTAAATGAGATGATAATATAACTAAACGTGATATATATTAGAGCACGTTGAAGTCCATTCAAGTTTTTGCAATAATCTATTATCAGCATAAAGATTTTTCTACATGTTTAAGATAAAGGTGTAATAAATAAATAAAAGTGTGTCAGTGCTAATATTTATTAATTTTTTAAATGAGATGTTTACACTATTGAACAGATTTACCTGGTGTCATCGCAGCGATGATGACGGGGTTGAGTGGCCGGTGCAGAAGCAGTTGAGACTTTTCTCTTCACATTCCTCGGTGGCAGAGCGTTGTCTTCGGAAATGGCCGAAAGGGACGGCCTCCAATTAGCGACGGAACCACCACACCTCGGTGGCGCAACTCTCCCTCTCCTCCGCCGTCTGTTCTTACGGTTAGTAGGCGGGGCGGGGCCAGGAACAAGAGGTCCGATGTCCTCTGCTGGGGGCAAACGTGAAGAACAGCCACAGCAGGCAAATAGTTCCCGAAGGAACTTCATTTTTTGGGGGGTAACAGAGTTAAGGTATTAAGATTAAGCTTGTATTTAAAGCTGCCCTGTATCGTGCCTGGCCCCAAGTGATTGCCAGCACTACGATAAAACTCCCGAGTTATAACAGGGGACCCAAAAGGTAGTTGGTGGTTATTGTCCTTTGTCTCACATCCCATTCTTGTCATTTAACAACTTCTACTTAGCTATATTTTTTTTAACTTATTCTTTCCGGGGCGGTCCTTCCATAAAGCAATTAAAGCAATCGCTTTAGGTCCCGTATTTGTGGGGGCCCATTTTTTATTACACCTAATAGTCTATGTATAAGTTTTAAAAAGAGTTCTGCAAAGTCAAAGAGGTTTGATTTCTTTCTTTAGCAAATATAGTGAAAAAGGATTTGCAACTACTATGATTTCTACCAAGGAAATTGCACTTGAAATGAATATTGAACCCGAATTTCATAAGAACCGTGTGATATATAGGAAGTAAATATTTGACGCGAATGTTGATAATGAAATCTCAAAATCTTTCGAAGAGTCCTTTAGAGTTGATTACTTTTATACATAATAGACAAGGCTATTTTTTCAATTCAAAATAGATTTAAACAATTCGTAGCACATGAAATATTTTGGGTTTTCTATTTGGCAGTAAAAACTAAGACCACTAGATGTTGAAAGTTTGAAAAAATATTGCATTAATCTCGAATGTTCCTTAAAGCATAATAATCAATTCGATTTTGATGGTTTACATTAATTTTTTGAATTAAAAAGTATTAAGGAAAATAGTACAGTTAGAAGATACAGTTTCATTAATACACCTAATCAAATAAAAAGATTTAATTCTTTTCCAAATGCCTAAATTGCTTATGGAATAATGTTCATAACTCATGTTATTGTTGCTTCAGTGGGAAGAAGTTTTCAAAATTAAAATTGATAAAATTTTACCTAAGAACGATAACGTCACAAGAAAGATTAAATGGATTACCTATATTGTCAATTGAGAAATACTTATGAAGAGTTAATGATTATAAGAAAATTATTAATAACTTTGTATCTAAGAAAAGCTAAAAAAAACAGACTTCAAATAAATAAATAAAAAAAAATTTAAAAGGTAAGGCCCCTCATAAAGTTTGGCTTTAGGCCACAAAATTCGTCGGGCCGCCACTAATCCTTTCCAAGAGTTAGAACTTTTGGACACTAGCATTAACTCACCTAAAGAAAATATATAGTCAAATCTATCAATAACAGACTTATTTGCTCTGATTTTTTTGTGGCTGCTATAGTGAAGTGTTGTTATAGAGGATATATATTGTAACATAACATAAAAATTAGTTCCGAGAAAAACTTAACTTTTATAATAAATGATAATTATAGAGAGATGTTGTTATAGAAATGTATGATTGTACTTAACCATCCATAAAGGTGTCATTAGTATAATTGAAAAATGAAACTACTTACCTGCTACGAGAAGTTAATATACGTTAATGTGTAAAAACATTAATTTTACATTCTCAATGCACAGAACTTAACCAATTTTCTTTAATTTGATGCCGTGCATTAATATGAAAAATAAAGCATCTCGATATACGCCCAAAATCTATGACATATATTGCTAAATATTTGGTCTGAGATAATGGGAGTCAGTAATATGCAGCTCGCTCTAAGGCAACAGATTTCATGATATAAGACCTCTATAAATCATTTGTATACGGTCGAAATCAGGTATGCCTGATTTTACGGGCTTGAAGAGTCGCTTCAAACCCGAGTTCAGGATAGGTCGAGTTCAAGCCCGATGGACCAAGTTCGAGCCCGATGACAGATACAAGGCTCGAAGATCGAAGTACGTTATGAGCACTGAAGCCGAGTGTGACCAACTCCGAGACGATGCCGTTATGGGTTTGTAACAGAAAGAGCAAGATTCCCGCAACATCCCCAAGATCCCGGCGTAAATTCCGGAACAGATTTGTACGAATTTGTACTGGGCGGTTAGACAGCTGTCCCAATAAGATTCCTTGCTAAAATTAGAAATGTACCTTATTTAGGGTTCCCCTTATTATGTAAAGGGGACCCCAATCATTTTGTAATCATCATCGATCATTGGCAAAAGAATATACTCTCTTATTTTCTTGCTCGTTACTCATCAGAATTGTCTCTTAATTTTTTTGCTTTTACTTTACTGTTCTTGTTGACCAACCTCGAGGCCATCATAGCTCGAGGTCAAGACTTGTTCAAGCACTGGTTTGATTCAACTTACTTCTTTAATTTATACATTTGATTTCTTGGTTATTAATTAGTATTGAGTTAAATCACGTATCTTTAAAATCACAAACAAGTTTAATTGTTACTCGTATTTCGAGGTAAACAGTTTGGCTCCCACCGTGGGGCTGAAGATAATAGTGATTATTTCAGTACCGATTCTGATAACACATGTTATTTTTCACACTTGTCCTTGTCAAGAATTTTTGTTCTCAGGTTAAAACATGTCAAACTCACAAAATGCACCCATACACGGCAATGATGGTCTTGGATTTCACGGGGAAAACAACAATGCAATTGCTCCGGGAGCCGGTGTACCACCGCTTAACCCTGGGGACGTGCCGATTGTAGATCCAATCGATGTCAGTTCACATATTGATTTGAATGCGGACTTAGGCGCAGACCCCAGGGGTAGTGTATGCAGAGAAGCCCGATCTGGTGGCCACGGAATAGAGGGTATAGGAGATGGGGGAGTTAGCCTCCAAGTAATATTTGAAATGCTACAAGCTCAACAGGTTGCTATCGCTCAGCTTCAAAGTCAGCATAAAACTCCAAGTGTGGTCGAACCAAAAGTTACTCGCCGAACTGAGCCGATGCCAGAGAGATCGAACGGTAATGGCTCGGGGGCTTATCCTACGATTATGAGGATACTCGATGAGCTCACTAAAAGAATCGAGTCAGGGGATAATGACAAAAAAGTGGAAGACGTATAACTCCCGTGTTGATCAAATACCGGGGGCACCCCCGGTCTTGAAAGGTTTGGATGCCAAGGAGTTTGTACAAAAGCCATTCCCTCCGAGTGCGGCTCCGAAGCCCGTTCCCAAAAAAGTTCCATATGCCAGATATACCTAAGTACAACGGGACGAGCGATCCTAATGAACACATCACCTCATATACATGCGGGATTAAAGGAAACGACATAAATGACGACGAGATCGAGTTGGTTTTGTTGAAAAAATTTGGAGAAACCTTGTCAAAGGGAGCAATGATTTGGTATCACAACTTGCCGCCAAATTCCATCGATTCATTTGCTATGTTAGCAGACGCCTTCGTAAAGGCACACGTCGGGTTATAAAGGTTGCAAGAAGGAAATCGGACATTTTTAAGTTAAGACAGAGGGGCGATGAAATGCTAAGAGAGTTCGTATCCCGATTTCAAATGGAGCGAATGGAATTACCACCGGTCTCAGATGATTGGACCGTGCAAGCTTTTACACCGGGGTTGAACGAGCGGACTTCGATCGCATCACGATAGTTGAAGCAAAATTTGATCGAGTATCCAGGTGTAACCTGGCCAGATGTACATAATCGTTACCAATCGAAGATCAGGGTCGAGGACGACAAGCTGGGAGCCCTCTCGGGTTCAGTTCATCGAAATAGATTGGCAGTCAAGGCCCCGAGAGATACCGATAGAGAACCAAGGTCAAATAGGGAACGGTATCAGCCATATGTCGCAGATCGAAGAAACAATCGCCCAGGGCACAACCCTCCTCGGAATGATCGAAGGAATGATCGAGGGAAAATTTCTCGGGGACTTATGAGTAAGAATGGTTTTGATAAACATACTGATCTAGCGAAAGCACCTCGGTTATCGGAGTATAATTTCAATGTCGATGCATCGGGGATAGTATCGGCTATCGGAAGGATAAAAGACACAAGGTGGCCTAGACCTATACAAATCGATCCTTCTCAAAGAAATCCAAACTTGATGTGTAAATATCATGGCACGCATGGCCATAGGACCGAAGACTGCAGACAACTGAGGGATGAGGTAGCTCGATGTTCAACGAGGGTCATCTTCGAGAGTTTCTCCGTGATCGAGCTAAGAACCATTTCAAAGAAAGAGACGCCAACAAAAAGAATGAGCAGGAAGAACCGCAACATGTAATTCATATGATCGTTGGCGGTGTTGATGTTCCACAAGGTCCTATATTCAAACGCACCAAGGTGTCGATCACCAGAGAAAACCGGACTCGGAGTTATATGCCCGAGGGCGTCCTATCGTTCAATAACGAGGAAGCGGGAGGCATATCTCAGCCGCACAATGACGCCTAGGTAATTTCTATTTTGTTAATAAAATTCAAGTTAAACGTGTTATAGTGGATCTAGGTAGCTAAGCAAACATAATCAGATCAAGGGTCGTAGAGCAACTCGACCTACATGACCAAATTGTACCTGTATCTCGAGTCCTAAATAGCTTTAACATGGCGAGCGAAACAATGAAGGGGGATATCCTACTAGTGAATGTGGTCGGGACCATCCAAGAAACAAAATTCCATGTCATCGAAGGCGACATGAGATATAATGCACTACTCAAGAGGTCGTGGATCCACAACATGAGGGCAGTACCTTCAACCTTTCATCAGATGATGAAATTCTCAACAGTGGATGGTAAGAAAATAGTTTACGGGGAACAACACACTGCAAAGGAAATATTTGCAATCGATGAGGTGACACCGATACCAGTGCCTTAAGCCTCGAAAAATCGAGAATCAAAGATAAGCAGACGGCCAAATAGCAATCACCGTCCCCAACCTCGACCGAATCGGAGAAACAGGTAATCGAAGAAGAAGAAGAAGGGGATTTCCTTACCCTTTGAACTTTTGTTGTTCCCGAAGAGTCAGATGCATCCAAGTCAACAGTTGAGGAGCTGGAACAGGTCATACTGATCGAGTATATGCCCGAGAAAAAGTTATACCTGGGAACGGGGTTAACCCCCGAACTCAGGAAAAAACTCATTCAATTTCTTATTGATAAAATGGATTGTTTTGCTTGGTCCCATTTAGACATGACATAGATCCCACCAGAAATAACAACACACCGGCTAAGCCTCGATCCCAGGTTCAAACCAGTAAAGCAAAAAATGAGGCCCCAGTCCGAGGTAAAGCATGCATTCATAAAGGATGAGGTAACTAAACTTCTTAAAATAGGGTATATTCGGGAGGTAAAATACCCTGAATGGTTAGCCAACGTACTTGTGGTCCCTCAAAAGGGGAACAAACTTAGAATGTGCGTAGACTATAAGGATTTAAACAAAGCATGCCCTAAAGACTCCTTTCCACTGCCTAACATCGATCGCATGATCGATGCCACGGTTGGCCACGAGATCCTTACCTTTCTCAACGCCTACTCCGGGTACAATCAAATTCAAATGAACTTGGAGGACCAGGAGAAGACCTCGTTTATCACTAAGTTTGGGACATATTATTACAATGTAATGCCCTTCGGGCTAAAAATACTGGAGTTATGTACCAACGCCTAGTTAAAATAATGTTCGAGGAACAAATAGGTAAATCAGTGGAAGTTTACATTAACGATATGTTGGTTAAGTCCCTGCGCGCAGAGGACCATTTGACTCATTTGCAGGAAATATTCAAAATCTTGAGGAAATACAACATGAAGCTTAACCCAGAAAAATGTGCCTTCGGGGCCGGTTCGGGCATTCATGGTATCAAACCGTGGAATTGAGATCAACCCCGACAAGATCAAGGCCATCGAAGATATCACTATCGTAGATAGTGTGAAAGCTGTGCAAAGGCTAATGTTGATACCCAATTTTTCCCTATGTATTTTATATACAAAATACTTTTAAAATAGCATGTACATGCATATATAAGCATGCCCAAGAGTTTTGGTATTTTTTCCTAATTTTTAAAGATTTTTAAAACCATTTTATTATCTATTTTATCAGTACAAAATCCAATAATTATTCCCAAGATTATCATTTGGTGAATTAATTTATTTTTTATTCTCATATTTCCACCAAAATATAATTAAGGTGATTTTTGCATATTGTTACAAATTTATTTGGCATTTTCTGAGCTAAATTACATGCAATTGCAATTTTAGCCTATTGTAGCATTAATAGCATTTTATAATTATAAAATTGGGCCCAGTATTTTTAAATTAATGTTTATAGATTATTAATTGTTTCAGTTTTTAATTAGTTTTTAAAATCATTTTTACTATTTTTTATAAATAAAAGGGTGAAACTGGCTATTTAACATTTAGCCCCATTTCCATTTCAATTACAACCCCATTTTTTCAATTTTAGCCCCCAATCAACCCAATTCTGCCCAATTAAACCAGCCCAGTTCCGATTGGACCCATCCCATGACCCAATTCCAAACGACCCAACCCGTTCCCCACCTACCCACTTAAATCTGGACCGTTGATCACTCGAGATCAACGGTCAGAATTCACCCTTCCTTAATTAATCTAACAACCTACCCTAATCCCCCTCATTCTCACCGGACCCGCCGCCCTGAAACCCCAAAACACTCTCGAATCCTCTCAACAACTCTCCTAAACCCTAGCCTCCTCCCACCTTCCTTCACCGGATTTTCACCGGAATCCATGGCTTCCCAGGCCATGGATGGTCTCTACCCACCCTCTTCACCATTAGACCTTGAGTGTTCGAGGTCTGGAAGGCTGACTTCGATGGTTCTGCCTCCGATCTTCTCCGATCTTCGATTCCATGGCTTCTCCGGCCATGCTCCGGCACATTCGAGACCTAGGAGCCTGCTTCTTGACCTCTCCGACTCAAGATCGGCCTGTCTCCAAGCCTTTCTCATTTCTAGGATTTCTCCGAAACCCTAAGCCATTCGAGGTTCTTTCACCGTTATTTGTTTAGATCTATACTGTGTCTATGCTTTTCTTGCCATCTAGAGTGTTTTCCCCAAAAGTTTTTGTCTAAATCGTTTCTCTCCGATTTTAGGGTTTCTAAAAGGATTTTTAGGAAAAAAAATTCTTTCTGATTCTTTTTCTTCTTTGCTTTATGTGTGTTTGTTTACACCCTGCTCGTATGACTTCTTTTATTTAATGCATATATTGTCCTTTACCTCTTCTTTTCTACTCCTGCTATGTTTTCACTACTCTTTCGCTATGTGTGCCTACCGTTTGATTTTTTGGTCTCTGTTCATGTTCTTACATGCTTCATCTACTTGTGTTCAAGTTTGTATTATTTCCTTCTTCTGGACTCGTTTAGGCTCTGAATTTTCTCAAATATGTTCTTCATGATTTTTCTTCCTTTGTCGTTCAAGCATGCTATCATATCTGTTTTGTTGAGACTCTGAAACAAATGGTTTGCTTTCCATGTCTGATTCAATTATGAAACCCTAGGATTTGGAGGTTTCCTTTGACGACTTTGATTTTTGTGTTCAAGTCAGGGTTCCACATTGGGACTCTGGACTCTCAGACTCATTATGAGTCTGCAGATTGAACCTGCATCTCCTTGCTTATGATTCTGAATTTTTCTTTGGTTATATTCTCTTTTAATAACTTAACAGTCTCTCCTTGATTTACATATTCGTGTGTTTATATATGAGAACTCTTCTTTCAAAAAAGGGTTTTGCCAACTACTGATTGATCCCGAGTTCCTTTAATTGAGTTCACTTGATTGTTACAGGTTTTTCCTAATTGAACCTCTCTTTACCCCTTTTCCTGACTTGATTCATTCAAGTAAAAGTCTGAAATTTTAATTTTTACTAGTTGATTCCCTTTCCTTATTTTTCACAAACCGTGTACCACTGAACTTTGCCTTAAATAACTCCTGTGTACTTACCTTTGTTGTGTTACTTTTGAAAAGATTTCAATCAAATTTCTTTCCTTAATTGTCTTCAACCCGTTTGAAATCAGAACCCCTTAACTGAAGGGAGATTCTTTGTGATTGATTGCAAACTATTTTCTTACCTTTTCTTACTTGTTTTCTGCACTATAAAAAGGGACACAACCCTTCTGCACTGACAACCTTGAACCCTCGGTTGAACACTTACAAACCAATTCACATTACGAATTGCATACTCTCACACACACACTTTCAGTCACAATACTCTTGCAAACTCTCTACTCTCTGCTGAGAATTTTGTGCTGCTTTGCTTGCAACTTGGATTTTCAAGACTGCTGTTTTTACTTATTTGTGTCCCCTGAAACTGGTATGTCTCAATTTTGATTTCAGCTCTTTCCCTATGTGTTTACTTTACAGTTGCTCTATTCCTGTCTACCCTGCTGCTCATGTTCTGTATATTACTTCCATTTATGTTTACTGCTTGTTATAAATCCCCCATACCCTCATTCCCTTTTGTGTGCTGAGTTAAAGTTCATGGCCTGGCAGTATCCAAATTACTGCCCAGGTCTGAGCATGACCTTCAATAGGTCCTAACTCCCAAATTCAAGCTGACAGGCTGGTCAGGGGTGTGCCAGCATCCTAATTGCTGGGCATGACCACTAGTTTGCCATGGCTTTCCCTAATTTCCCCTCTATTGCACTTACACTTATTCTTAGACTCTAAGTTCTGCCCCCCTCCTATGAGCCTTGCCTTGGGGACCTTGAGTTCCCTCTGAACTTGGACATTTGAGGGCTGACCCTTGCACACTGCACTATAATCTGATCCTGCAAATGTAATTGGGTGTAAGCACTGCCTGGAGTTCATGAAGCTCCTTGGAACTTTGACACACCCAAAAGATGAGAAAGGCTTTGGAAATCTGATCTTTGGAATTTGGTTTATTTCATGTTTCAGACTAGGAGCCTGAATTAGGCTCTCCTTGGTCGGAACATTAATTTCTGATGTAATTTTTATTTTTCGCGATTCATTCGGGTTGTAATAATTTGTAATAACTTTTGGGGTGTATAGTGAAAAGGGGAGGGTCACTCATGTTATGCATGTGGGTAGACATCATGCTTTAGGTATTTATTTCTGCAATCACAGCTTTTTTTTCGCTTTTGCATCTACAGATAGAAATCGTGCCTATAAGTTTATGCATCTGCATGTAGAAATCCTGCCTATAAGTTTATGCATCTGTATATAGAAATCCTGCCTATAAGTTGTTTCATTACTGCATTAGAAATCCTTCCTATAAGTTGTTTCATTACTGCATTAAAAATCCTACCTATAAGTTATGCATTTCATTAGAAATCATGTCTATAAGTTTCTGCACTTTTGCATATAGAAATCATGATTATAAGTTTTCTGCACTTCTGCATATACACATGTCATTAGGCAAACAATTCATAGGTTAAGGAATAATATTGCATCCTAGATACCATGCTCATAGGATTCATGCACTTACATAACCGTTTTAAAATCAGTAACGCTTAGAATTCATGCCTATAGGAGCAATCGTTTAAATCTGATTCATCCGCAAGTCTAAAATCAGTAATAATGTTGTTAATATCCGCAGAATTGGTTTATTTCTAAAGTCAGTAATCTTCTTTAAAATCAGTATGTTTGACGTTGTTAGATATCATGCCTATAGGTTTCACCTAGGCAAACCATTAGGTAATCAATTAATTATACCAGTCTTCAATAATTACAATCAGCAGGCAGGCCTAATTCGGACTTCTTATCTGAAAATATGTAATAAATCAGCCACCCCCTTTACGTAAGTATAATTAAAGACCTAACCAGTACTTGCAAGTCATGCTAATCAATTTCTGCTTTGAATGAGGAGGCCTATTTGAGCCTTAACTGCTATGTGTTTTCCCCTTAACTGCTCTTATGTGTTTTGTTTGTCGCACTAGATTTTGTCCTTTTAAACTTCAAAAGACAATATCCCTTCCCTCTAGGATTAGTAGTCCCAACTGCCTCCGGGACTGATAGGATTGGGCGGGTAGTAGCATGCAATAAGTAACGAGACCATTTCGCATTTTAGTACCTTAATGGGGTGGGTAAGGGTAGACATGGATATGATGATCACGCGATAACACCACGCGTATAATTGGTTACCGGGTGTTGCGTGGATGATCCATGTTATTTATAAACCTAGGAACCCCTCCCTCCTTATGTACTTTCGTTCTTGTTTTCTTTAATCTGTTAGTTTCCAGCTCTTTAAACCTTGTATTTCGCTTCAAATCATTTAAAACCTCTTTGAATATCCAGCACTGTTTTCTTTTTTTAAAAACTTCCGCCCATTTCACTTCTTTTGTCTGATTGTTTGCACTCGTTATTTGATCCTTATTTTCTGCACTTATACATTCTTTTAAATAACTATGAAACCACCTATTTCCTGACTTCAGCATGTTTATTTAACCTTTATACATTCCTACTTGTAATCGTTATGTGGAAGTTGTCTTGTATGTTTACTTGTTTTAAAGTCACAATTGTAACATGGCCGGGAACTACACTAGTGGATCTTGGGGGTGCCTAACACCTTCCCCCTGAGATAATTTCAAGCCCTTACCCATTCTCTGGTTCTTCTTTCTTTTAAATTCATAGTGTCCTAATGCACTTAATCATTAGGTGGCGACTCTTCTAAATCTCAAACCCAAATTCCCAAAAGGAATAGAGTTGTCCGCCCAAATGACGTAAACCCGATTTCGCCTTTAGAAAAAGGGGCGCCGACAGCATGGCGACTCTGCTGGGGATTTCTTTAGGCTTTTACCATTTCATGTTGCTTGTGACTTTACTGCTTCTTTATTGCCTTTATTTAATGTCTTTATCTCTTTTCTACTACAAAACTGACTTGGCTCTTTGTTTTCTTTTCTTTAATGCTTTCTTTTACTGCTTTCCTTCAATACTGTTGTAATTATGAGCAATTATTGTAATCATTACTTTATGAACGTGCAAATACGTGACAACTATTTTCATTCTTGTAACTGCATATTCAACATCATATTCTATTCGTGCCAAACAAAATCCCATAGCAACGCTTATAATGAGTGGTTGCGCTCTTCCGATATTATCACCCCCTAAATCCGGCGAAGGCATATTTGCGGTAAAACCAGTCGATCAACGGTGTAGTCGACGGTTCCGCGCCTTTCCCTCTTGAGTTGTCCGCTCAAGGGTACCAGTCTAATACCACATAGAAACCTTACTCTATTTAATTGTACATGCATCATGGTCAAACCTAGCCGAGTCAGTTATGTTGTCCGCATAATGACTCTTTAAGATAGCCTTGTCCAAAGTCCACTGGGTTTCCTTGAAACCCAAACGGACCTTACAACATTCTGTGCGTTCATTTGGAGAACTAAATGCTTCTTATACTAATTATTGATGTTAAATAGTCGAGTCCGGTGGGGGAAAAGGGCCTAACCTTTTGTTTTGCAGAAAATGAGGCACGCAGTCCCCAGATTCGGCATGGTCACCCACATTCACCCCAAATTGCTAAGCTGGTGGAAGGATCTTCATTCCAGCGATCAGACTTTTGTCCGGAAGTACCTGGGAAACCTACCTTCTCTCCTAGAAATTCAACCTGACAACAAAATCATAGAAGCTACCACTCTATTCTGGGATTGTGATAGGTCGGTATTCCGCTTCGGAGACATTGAGATGGCACCTTTGCTTCAGGAAATAGGAGGACTGGCCGGAATACCGTGGGAAACTCCGGGTTTGCTAATGCCGAAAAATCGTAAGGGTAGGGGTTTTCTTAAGATGATGGGTCTAAAGAAGAATCCCAACTTGACATGTTTGGAGAAGTCTTACATTCCCTTTGACCATTTGTATGAAAGGTACGGCCATAGCAAATCATACCGTACCTATCCGGACAAATTCGCCATCACCTCATTGGGGCACATCCAGCGGAGGGTATTTGTGTTTATGTTCTGTTTCTTGGGGATGATAGTTTTTCCGACAAATAAAGCAAGAATCCATACCAGACTAGCCATGGTCACCAAGACCTTGATGGAAGGAATTAACGGGCAGCCATTCAGCCTTATGCCAATAAAAGTTGCAGAAATATACCGAGCCCTAAAAAGATGTCAACAAGGGGCCAAACATTTCGAGGGATGTAATTTGCTACTCCAACTATGGCTCATGGAGCACCTCCAAAGGGGTGAGTACCGGCAGGAAATCCATCGTAGAGATTGGGATGGTCATATCGCTTGTCATCACCCAAAGCGGATGAATTATATGCTCAACATGTTCGCCCAACCAGAGAATGCTAGAGAGTGGGTCGAGCTTTTTGACAATCTTACTGAAGACCGGGTGCAATGGATATTTGAGTGGTTCCCTACTGAAGAATTCATCATACGGTCTAGGGATGCTCCATTTCTGATACTGATCGGTTTAAGAGGAACCTACCCATATGTCCCTATCCGGGCTATGAGACAGGCAAGTAGGAAGCAGATTATACCAAGGGTCGACAAGATGAGTCATTTTCGGGCTGACGATAGTCCGTACAAGTGTCAAGATCAGCCTATGTGGCACTGCAAAATCATCCTGGGAAAGGATTCCATAGAACCAGACAGGTATCACGCTGGTTATACTCCATACTATCCAAGTTGGTTGGAGGACGATCATAGTGGGTTAGGACAACCCGGGCTTGTTCGAGGTCACATGGTCATCGACGAAGAGGCTAAAGTACAGGTTAAGTACAACCAATTGTGCAAGAGGATGCGGGAATGTGAAAATGAGCACCGTGAAATACAAGAAGCCAATCAAAAGCTAATTGGATAATGGAAAGATATGGCTGTCAGCGCCAACAAACGACTGATCTGTTTGGAGCAGGGCATAGTGGAGCTGGAAAAGATGTTCCTGAAGAGGGTTGAAGATTGCCGGGTTGCTGAAGGAAATGAAGGCGGATATCTGGCGAGAGCCTACTTGCTGCTGGGACTACGTGCGCTGGTGAACCTGTTCGATGGAGCTAAAGATGCCGAGTCTGGGGAAGGTCCTTCTGGGACCAAGTAGTTAGGAGTCTTTTTTTTGCTTTAAATGTAATAAGGCCTATGGCCACTAGTGACACTTTTATTTCCTGTTATTTAGTGTTGTTTTAGGATTCGTCTTAGTTTTTATCAATAAAATGAGGCATTTAGCATTCTAAGTTCTCCAAATTTACTTGTCGCTAGGCCTACCTCGGGCACAACGAGGCTCCCAATTTAGGACACGATTTATATTCTTACACTATGTGTTTAAATATTGCAACGTTTTCTTCTCACGACCCCTACTAACTTGTTACCTTTTGTTTTTACTTTTGCTTATTCCCCTCCCCAAAGGTTAGTACATACACTCTGGCATCGTCATCATATTCCAGAAGATCCAAGGGTCCTCCGCCTCCTCCTCCGAGTCCTATCAGAAACAAGAGCAAAGGAAAGATGGAAGATTTGAGCAACATCAGAAAGGAGAGCTCAGCTGAAAGGGTAGAGACTTCTCAGGGTATTCAGGTTTCCAAGGAAAGTGCCTCCCAGCTCGAACAGAAGTTATTGAAATTTCAGAAAGAATTGGACCAAATTCGGAACTGGGCAAGCTTGTCATTTTCCCTCACTACCCCGGATATCAGCTTCCCCAAAGCTCAAAATCCCATACCTCCTCAAAACATCCCGAAGACACAAAACCAACCCACTCCCCATCACTACTGCAACACATGCCACACTTCAAGCAACACCCCGCTGCTCATTCTTGAACCACTAAACTCCACAAATGATCATCACCACAACACCCCCATCTATGTGGAAACCATATCACACCCCATTCAGCCCGCCTCGAGCACACCTGAGTCTGATGACAAAGACTCTCTTATCAAGAATCTGGCCGCAGAACTCAAGAAGCTAACTAGCCGAGTTCAGGGTGTTGAAGGAAGCAAGGGGATCGAGGGACTGAATTACGAAGACCTTTGCATTCAACCAGATGTTGAACTACCCGAGGGGTACAAACCTCCCAAGTTCGAAATGTTCGATGGTACAGGAGATCCCAGGGTACACTTGAGGAGATACTGCGACAAGTTGGTCGGAGTAGGGAAAGATGAGAGAATTCGAATGAAGCTTTTCATGAGAAGCTTGAAAGGAGATGCTCTGTCTTGGTACATTAGCCAAGACCCGAAGAAGTGGTCAAACTGGGTAAGTATGGCGTCCGATTTCATGGACAGGTTCAGGTTCAACATGGAGAATGGACCAGATGTGTTTTACATTCAGAATTTAAAGAAGAAACCTACAGAAACGTTCCGTGAGTATGCCACTCATTGGAGGTTAGAGGCTTCTAAGGTTCAACCTACTTTAGGGGAAGAACAGATGAACAAGTTTTTCGTCACGGCTTAGGATCCGCAATACTATGAAAGATAGATGCTGATCGAGAACCATAAATTTTCTGACATCATCAGGCTGGGAGAAAGGATTGAAGAGGGCATCAAAAGTGGTATGGTCACTAACTTTGAAGCTTTGCAAGCCACCAATAAGGCTCTGAAGTCTAGTGATACATCCAAGAAGAGGGACGTGAGTGCCGTGATGGTTGCACAGAGAACAAAATCACCAATCAAATACCAAACCTACCCGATATCTCCACTTACATATCAACCCACTCCAAATTTCCAAGCACCCACACCTTCCTACCAAGCTCCACCACCTACCTATCAAACACCTCCACCTCCCACATACCAACCCACTTCACCCAAATATTCCCAACCCGCACAAGTATACCAAGCCTACAACACTCAACCATCCCACTATCAATCACTTCCTACTCGCCAAAACTTTCTTAGACCCCGACCAAATTTTGACCGCAGACCTCCCAAACAATACACCGCCATTGCCGAGCCAATCGACCAGCTGTACGAAAGACTCAAAGCCGCTGGTTATGTCACCCCTGTCCCTGCCATAACTCCTGAAAACCCTTCCCAGTGGATTAACCCAAACAAAACCTGTGCATACCATTCTGGCATGAAGGGACATACTATTGATGAGTGCCGCTCCCTGAAGGACAAGATCCAGGCTTTAATTGATAACAAGATTATCGTGGCAAAGGAGCCTGCTCCGAACGTCCGCAGCAACCCTCTACCAGACCACAAGGGTGGAAGTGTTCATATGATTGAAATAGGATGATTGGGATCCCAAAGGATCAATCGGTTTGATCACGGAAGGTGACGATCCAAAGAAACCAACAGTCACTCTTAACCCGATTATAGACCAAATTCAGCCTTCTGAAGATACTGAGGTGAACATGTCCATACAGCTTGAGTTTGAAGCACCAGCCTCCGCAAAGATGCCAACACCAATCGAGGTCGAGTTTGGGTCCCCAAAGGTGCCTGAGCCCTTTGAAGTTGCTGTATTACCTTCCATGGCAAGGGTGCCTATTCCAGTAGCCGTAACACCGTTCCATACAAAAGCTATACCGTGGGACTACACAGCCGAGGCAAGAAGGAAAGGAAAAGACAAGTTCGGAGAAACAGTTGCAGCGCAGGGTATGACAAGAGCCGGCAGGGTTTATACACCAGAACACTTAGCTGAGTCGAATAAGCAGACCTCTGGCTGACAAGACATCATTGAAACTGGACCCAGTGAGCTCTGGAGAAAGATACAAGCCAAGGAATACTCGGTCATTGACCAGCTGAACAAAACACCGGACAAATTTCTATCTTAGCTTTATTACAAAGTTCTGATGCACACAAGAATGCCTTGTTGAAGGTATTAAGTGAGGCATATGTACCAAGCAACATCACTGGAGGAGAAATGGCAAACATGGTGGGCTAAGTGTTGGAGAGTCATAAAATCACCTTTTACGAGGCTGAGCTGCCACCGGAAGGATTGAGTCATAACAAGGCATTGCACATCACTGTGCAGTGCGAAGATTATTTTATCACCCGGATCCTGGTCGATGGGGGGTCCAGTCTCAATATTTGTCCTCTGGTAACACTCAGAACATTGGGAAAAGGGCTGCATAAAATCAAGGATGGGGCCATCAAAGTCAAAGCTTTCGACGGATCTTTAAGGTCCACTATTGGGGAAATTAGCCTACGTTTGTAAATGGGGCCCACTTGGTTCGATATTGATTTTCAAGTGATAGACGTGCCGGCGTCTTACAATCTGCTGTTAGGACGGCCATGGATTCATGCCGCTGGGGCCCTGGCATCAACACTACATCAGGCAGTGAAATTTGAATGGAATCACCATGAGGTGATCATTCATGGTGACGGTAGCAACCCCAAATATAGCCGCCAGACCATTCCAGCAATTGGAGGAAGAAGAAGATTAGGTGGGGAAACTTACCACCACATCGAGCGGGTCAACGCAGTCGACAAAGATAAATGGTGGAACAAAAAAATTGAAAGCATACTGAATTGGAGCGGATATGAACCTGGCAGAGGACTTGGCAAAAACCTCCAAGGAATCGCTAAGCCTATCAAGCTCAAGAATCATGGTACCACCTTCGGGTTGGGGAATGAGTATACCTGGGAAGAACTCATGGACTGGTCGCCACCATGGCGCGGCACTTACTATCCATTGGAGCAACCGATACCCCGTCTAGAGCAGACTTTTCAACCAGCTGAGATTATCTATGGGTCAGAAGTAGAGGAAGCATTAGCAGCGATAAGGAACTCGTTCCTGGAAGATGATAATATGGACTGTTGTGTCATTTTTGAGGAGGAGGGGGAGGAAGGCCCTTCCACACATGCTGTGAGCAGAGGATCACACCTCAGCAACTGGACTGTCAGAACCACCAGAGCCCGACGTGCCTCGGGGTAGCAAGGCTGAACAAAGCATTATGCACTATTTTGCTTTATTAAAGTTTATTTTCTTTTTGCATTTTTCTTTTTTTTCGCAAGAAAGAGCTCCAATGTTCAAAACACTTATGGAATTTATTAAAGTATTTCAACTTTCTTACAAATCTCCCTCTTATTATTTTCTCTCATTACTTTACTCAAACAGCATTACTATTAGTTATCTTGATGAACCAACGACTGTGACATGCAACGAGACAACGCGGCAAACAGACGCAGATTCAGAGGAAGCTGATATACCCAAAGAAGTCATTAAAGAAGTTGAGAATTTTGAGAATAGGCCTAAGTCCAACCTGGATGAGACGGAGATTGTCAATCTAGGAGACGCAGAGAACATCAAAGAAACACGAGTCAGCGTTCATTTGACACCATCTGAGAAGGAAGAGTATACGAAATTTCTAAAGGAATATGAGGACGTATTCGCATGTTCATATGACGACATGACTGGTCTAAGCACGTCCATTGTGGCTCACAAATTACCGACTGATCCGGCCTGTCCGCCTGTGAAATAAAGCTCAGAAAGTTCAAGCCATACATGAGTTTGAAAATAAAGGAAGAAGTCACTAAGCAGGTCAAAGCTAAGGTCCTCCGGTTAGTAGAGTATCCGACATGGTTAGCCAATATTGTGCCAGTACCAAAGAAGGATGGGAAGGTCAGAATTTGCGTCGACTATCGGGATCTCAACCGGGCAAGTCCAAAAGACGACTTTCCCTTGCAAAATATACACATCTTGATTGACAATTGCGCCAAGCATGAGTTGCAGTCGTTCGTTGATTATTTTGCTGGGTACCATCAAATATGGATGGATGAAGAGGATGCTGAGAAAACGGCTTTCATTACGCCGTGGGGGATGTATTGTTACAAAATGATGCCGTTTGGGTTAAAAAATGTAGGGGCCACCTACATGAGGGCCATGACCACAATTTTTCATGACATGATACACAAGGAGATCGAAGTGTATATAGACGACGTCATCATCAAATCCAAGAAAGCCGCTGATCACATGGGAGATTTGAGGAAATTCTTCAATAGACTGAGAAGGAACAACCTAAAGCTGAATCTCGCAAAATGTGCATTTGGGGTTCCTACCGGAAAACTACTTGGGTTCATTGTGAGCCGCCGAGGGATAGAATTGGATCCATCAAAGGTCAAAGCCATTCAAGAATTGCCGCCGCCGAAGAGCAAGAAGGAGGTTATGAGTTTCTTGGGGTGAGTTAACTACATCAGCCGGAGCTCAATACACTATCATTTGTGAGCCGATCTTTAAGATGTTGAAGAAGGATGCCGCTACCAAATGGACTGACGACTGCCAGAAAGCTTCAACGGAATCAAAGAGTACCTGTCAACACTGCCGGTTCTGGTTACGCCCGAACCAGGTAGACCCTTGCTACTCTACCTTGCAGTATTGGATGGAGCGTTTGGTTGTGTTCTGGGGCAGCATGATGAGACGGGGAGAAAAGAGCAGGCCATTTTTTATCTCAGCAAGAAGTTTACCCCGTACGAGGCCCGGTATTCCTTACTAGAACGCACCTGTTGTGCTTTGACTTGGGTAACTCAGAAGTTGAGGCATTATTTCTGTGCTTACAGCACGTATCTCATATCAAGAATGGACCCATTGAAGTATATCTTTCAGAAGCCCATGCCCACCGGCAAGCTCGCCAAGTGGGAGATCCTGCTGAGTGAATTTGACATTGTTTACGTGACTCAGAAAGCAATCAAGGACAGGCCCTAGCAGATCACCTCGGTGAAAACCCTGTGGATGGAGAATACGAGCCTCTGAAGACGTATTTTCCTGATGAGGAATTATCCTTCATAGGAGAGGACATTGCAGAATCCTGTGACGGTTAGAGGATGTTTTTCGACGGAGCAGCAAATTTCAAGGGAGTTGGCATAAGAGCAGTCCTAGTATCAGAAACCGGCCAGCATTATCCGGTATCCACCAAGCTCAGGTTCCCATGCACCAACAATATGGCCGAGTACGAAGCTTGCATCTTGGGGCTCAAGATGGCCATTGACATGAACGTCCAAGAGTTGCTAGTGATTGGAGATTCGGATTTGCTCATACATCAGGTCCGAGAAGAATGGGCGACCAAGAACTCCAAGATACTCCCGTATTTGCACCATGTACATGAGTTGAGTTTGCCGATGCATTGGCCACTCTATCATCCATGATTCTGCATCCAGATAAGAACTTCATAGACCCTATTCCAGTAAAGATTCATGATCAGCCAACTTACTGTGCTCATGTCGAGGAAGAAGTAGACGGAAATCCTTGGTTTCACGACATCAAGGAATTTTTGGCCGAAGGAAAATATCCAAAGCTTGCAAATGCTATTCATAAGCGCACTCTGCGAAGATTATCCAACAATTTCTTCCACAGCGGAGGAATCCTGTATAGGAGAACTCATTATTTGGGATTGCTAAGGTGTGTCATCCCCGCCGAGGTAGAAATTCCATCCCTAAAAATCATACAGGAAGTAGAAATCGACGATGCAAAATGGGTAAAGAGTCATTAAGAACAGTTATCTCTCATAGATGGAAAGAGAATGAACGCGGTTTGCCATGGTCAACTTTACCAGAATAGAATGACCAGAGCCTTCAACAAGAGAGTCAGACCAAGACGGTTTACACTAGGGCGGCTGGTGTTGAAGAAGATTTTTCCACATCAAGATGAACCCAAAGGGAAGTTCTCCCCTAACTGGCAAGGTCCATACATGGTTCATCGGGTTCTGACAGGAGGAGCCCTCATACTTGCAGAAATAGACAGAGAAGTTTGGCCAAAACCAATAAATTCAGATGCAGTCAAGCGATACTATGTGCAACCATTTATGATTTCTTTATGTGATTTGAACTATGTCTGACCTGATTCCCGTTTAAGAGGGGCTACGTAGGAAGCCTTATGGGTTCTGTCACAATTCAATAAAATTTTCATTTCCCCCGCAATTGGAAACTGGTGCAGAATGTTGAGGACCCTCAAAATTCTGAAGTAACTTCAGTTGATCATTGGAAGCAGCCGTCAGAAGCATCAACCCACTAAACTAGGGCAGAATTTTGATGAGGGCCCTCAAAATTCCGTAGCGAGAAAGGTCGCAATGTTTTGAACCACGTCGCGGTTGTTGGTTCATCTAAAGCTTTTTTTAAATATATATACATATATCATACCTTTAACAAAACTCATGCATGCCTATTATCGAAATCGCTTTGTTTGACAATGCTGCCCCGAGGGTACCTACAGTACCACCATAAACAGAGCTGAGCCAGTCAAGCGAAGCCAGTGGGAACGCGAACTAACTGGTCCCTTTTACAAAACTCACGATTTTTCTTTGGATGCAGGCACCCAAGTCACAAATCAACAAATCCATTTACACACACGTACTTTCAGGAATACAACTCCCGAAATTATCGCTTCACAACCACTATCCATACACGATAGCCCCAACAGCCACAATGTCGCAATCAACAACCAGTTATCCGCTATCAGCTAAGAATCTTTTACTATTATTTGTCTCTCATCTTCTGCATAAGGCTACTATTCTGCCTTCCGAGACTAAGCTCTGTCTCCATAATTGCATAAGGCTACTATTCTCCCTTCCGAGGTTAAGCTCTACCTCCATTTGAATTTTTGCATTGCATAAGGCTACTATTCTGCCTTCCGAGGTTAAGCTCTACCTCCATTTGCATTTTTGCATTGCATAAGGCTATTATTCTGCCTTCCGAGGTTAAGCTCTACCTCCATTCACATTTTTGGCATTGCATAAGGCTACTATTTTTCCTTCCGAGGTTAAGCTCTACCTCCATTTGCATTTTTGCATTGCATAAGGCTACTATTCTGCCTTCCGAGACTAAGCTCTGTCTCCATAATTGCACAAGGCTACTATTCTGCCTTCCGAGGTTAAGCTCTACCTCCATTTGCATTTTTGCATTACATAAGGCTACTATTCTGCCTTCCGAGACTAAGCTCTGTCTCCATAGTTGCATAAGGCTACTATTCTGCCTTTCGAGGCTAAGCTCAGTCTCCATTTGCACGGCTGAAATATCACCATTTCATTTAAATCCTGCATCGCTGAAAGATCGCCATTTTATTTACACTTTGCATGGCTGAAATATCGCCACTACATTTAAATCTTGCATCGGTTGAAAGATCGCTATTTTACTTATATTTTTGCATGGCTGAAATATCGCCACTTCATTTAAATCTTGCATCGGCTGAAAGATCGCCATTTTACTTACATTCTTGCATGGCTGAAATATCGCCACTTCATTTAAATCCTGCACTGGCTGAAAGATCGCCATTTTATTTACATTCTTGCATCGGCTGGAAGATCGCCACTTATTGCATCTCATAGGCTGAAAGATCGCCAAACTGTCCAAGGGCGTCATTGTTCGGAGGCACCATTTCCATAGACCGAGAACGCCATGCCATGGCCTGAGGACCCCACTTTTATCTCTTGCTTATCATTATTCAAAGGCATCATAGTTCGGAGGCATCATTCTCATAGCCCGAGAACATCATTTCATAGCCTGCGAATCCTTTATTATACACTTCATGGCCCAGGACGTCATGGTCTGAGGACGTCATCCTAGCCGTCCAAAGACAGCATTCATGGTCCAACGGGAACTTGCATCACGTTTAAATTTATGCAATATATATATGTTCGCATTGCTCATTTGCAAGAAAACCGGCTAGCAACGGCCGTCTCAGCAGGAGCGATCCTGCTCCAGTTCCCGCAGCCCTGATTATACCTTAACTACCCTTCCTGACCTGAATACACCGCGTCCGCTTTTCGAAAATCTCCATCGGCATATTCCGCCTATGGATCCTGAACTACATACGACCTGACTCCTGTAAAACCAAGGATATGTAGGCGGCTCATGAACCAGAGCTCGGTCAAAATTCTCCAAATCGTTTCGTTCGGTCAAAATTGGCCATCATATCTTTACCCGATAACTCTTTCATCCTTCCCGGGTAAAGAGGGGCAGCTGTTGATACCCAATTTTTCCCTATGTATTTTATATACAAAATACTTTCAAAATAGCATGTACATGCATATATAAGCATGCCCAAGAGTTTTGGTATTTTTTCCTAATTTTTAAAGATTTTTAAAACCATTTTATTATCTATTTTATCAGTACAAAATCCAATAATTATTCCCAAGATTATCATTTGGTGAATAATTTATTTTTTATTCTCATATTTGCACCAAAATATAATTAAGGTGATTTTTGCATATTGTTACAAATTTATTTGGCATTTTCTAAGCTAAATTACATGCAATTGCAATTTTAGCCTATTGTAGCATTAATAGCATTTTATAAATATATAATTGGGCCCAGTATTTTTAAATTAATGTTTATACATTATTAATTGTTTCAGTTTTTAATTAGTTTTTAAAATTATTTTTACTATTTTTTATAAATAAAAGGGTGAAACTGGCTATTTAACATTTAGCCCCATTTCCATTTCAATTACAGCCCATTTTTTAAATTTTAGCCCCTAATCGACCCAATTCTGCCAGCTTAAACCAGCCCAGTTCCGATTTGGACCCAACCCATGACCCAATTCCAAACAACCCAACCCGTTCCTCACCTACCCACTTAAATCTGGACTGTTGATCACTCGAGATCAACGGTCAGAATTCACCCTTCCTTAATTAACCTAACAACCTACCCTAATCCCCTTTATTCTCACCGGACCCGCTGCCCTGAAACCCCAAAATACTCTCGAATCCTCTCAACAACTCTCCGAAACCCTAGCCTCCTCTCACTTTCCTTCAACGGATTTTCACCGGAATCCATGGCTTCCCAGGCCATGGATGGTCTCTACCCACCCTTTCCACCATTAGACCTTGAGTGTTCGAGGTCTGGAAGGCTGACTTCCATGGTTCTCCCTCCGATCTTCTCCGATCTTCGATTCCATGGCTTCTCCGGCCATGCTCTGGCACATTCGAGACCTAGGAGCCTGCTTCTTGACCTCTCCGACTCAAGATCGGACCTGTCTCTAAGCCTTTCTCATTTTTAGGGTTTCTCCGAAACCCTAAGCCTTTCTAGGTTCTTTCACTGTTATTTATTTAGATCTATACTGTGTCTATGCTTTTCTTGCCATCTAGAGTGTTTTCCCCAAAAGTTTTTGTCTAAATCATTTCTTTCCGATTTTAAGGTTTCTAAAAGGATTTTTGGAAAAAAAAATCTTTCTGATTCTTTTTCTTCTTTGCTTTATGTGTGTTTGTTTACACCCTGCTCGTATGACTTCTTTTATTTTATGCATATATTGTCCTTTACCTCTTCTTTTCTACTCCTGCTATGTTTTCACTACTCTTCTGCTATGTGTGCCTACTGTTTGATTTTTTTGACCATGTTCATGTTCTTACATGCTTCATCTACTTGTGTTCAAGTTTGTATTATTTCCTTCTTCTGGACTCATTTAGGCTCTGAGTTTTCTCAAATATGTTCTTCATGATTTTTCTTCCTTTGTCGTTCAAGCATGCTTTCATATCTGTTTTGTTGAGACTCTGAAACAAATGGTTTGCTTTCCATGTCTGATTCAATTGTGAAACCCTAGGATTTGGGGGTTTCCTTTGACGACTTTGATTTTTGTGTTCAAGTAAGGGTTCCATATTGGGACCCTGGACTCTCAGACTCATTATGAGTCTGCAGATTGAACCTGCATCTCCTTGCTTATGATTCTGAATTTTTCTTTGGTTAAATTCTCTTTTAAATAACTTAACAGTCTCTCCTTGATTTACATATTCGTGTGTTTATATATGAGAACTCTTCTTTCAAAAAATGGTTTTGCCAACTACTGATTGATCCCGAATTCCTTTAATTGTGTTCACTTGATTGTTACTGGTTTTTCCTAATTGAACCTTTCTTTACCCCTTTTCCTGACTTGATTCATTCAAGTAAAAGTCTGAAATTTTAATTTTTACAGGTTGATTCCCTTTCCTTATCTTTCACAAATCGTGTACCACTGAACTTCGCCTTAAATAACTCCTGTGTACTTACCCTTCTTGTGTTACTTTGGAAAAGATTTCAATCAAATTTCTTTCCTTAATTGTCTTCTACCCGCTTGAAATCAGAACCCCTTAACTGAAGGGAGATTCATTGTGATTGATTGCAAACTATTTTCTTACCTTTTCTTACTTGTTTTCTGCACTATAAAAAGGGGCACGATCCTTCTGGACTGACAACCTTGAACCCTCGGTTGAACACTTACAAACCAATTCATATTACGAATTGCATACTCTCACACACACACTTTCAGTCACAATACTCTTGCAAACTCTCTACTCTCTACTGAGACTTTTGTACTGCTTTGCTTGCAACTTGGCTTTTCAAGACTGCTGTTTTTACTTATTTGTTTCCCCTGAAACTGGTATGTCTCAATTTTGATTTCAGCTCTTTCCCTATGTGTTTACTTTACAGTTGCTCTATTCCTGTCTACCTTGCTGCTCATGTTTTGTATATTACTTCCTTTTATGTTTACTACTTGTTATAAATCCCCCATACCCCATTCCCTTTTGTGTGCTGAGTTAAAGTTCATGGCTTGGCAGTATCCAAATTACTGCCCAGGTCTGAACATGGCCTTCAATTGGTCGCAACTCCCAAATTCAAGCTGACAGGCTGGTCAGGGGTGTGCCAGCATCCTAATTGCTGGGCATGACCACTAGTTTGTCATGGCTTTCCCTAATTCCCCCTCTATTGCACTTACACTTATTCTTAGACTCTAAGTTCTGCCCCCCTCCTATGAGCCATGCCTTGGGGACCTTGAGTTCCCTCTGAACTTGGACATTTGAGGGCTAGCCCTTCCACACTGCACTATAATGTGATCCTGCAAATGTAATTGGGTGTAAGCACTGCCTGGAGTTCATGAAGCTCCTTGGAACTTTGACACACCCAAAAGATGAGAAAGGCTTTTGAAATCTGATCTTTGGAAGTTGGTTTATTTCATGTTTCAGACTAGGAGTCTGAATTAGGCTCTCCTTGGTTGGAACTTTAATTTCCGATGTAATTTTTATTTTTCTTGATTCATTCGGGTTGTAATAATTTGTAATAACTTATGGGGTGTATAGTGAAAAGGGGAGGGTCACTCATGTTATGCATGTGGGTAGACATCATGCTTTAGGTATTTATTTCTGCAATCACAGCCTGTTTTCGCTTATGCATCTACATATAGAAATCCTGCCTATAAGTTTATGCATCTGCATATAGAAATCCTGCCTATAAGTTTATGCATCTGCATATAGAAATCCTGCCTATAAGTTGTTTCATTACTGCATTAGAAATCCTGCCTATAAGTTGTTTCATTACTGCATTAGAAATCCTACCTATAAGTTATGCATTTCATTAGAAATCATGTCTATAAGTTTCTGCGCTTCTGCATATAGAAATCGCGATTATAAGTTTTCTGCACTTCTGCATATACACATGTCATTAGGCAAACAATCCATAGGTTAAGGAATAATCAATTGCATCCTAGATACCATGCTCATAGGATTCCTGCACTTACATAACCATTTTAAAATCAGTAACGCTTAGAATTCATGCCTATAGGAGCAATCGTTTAAATCTGATTCATCCGCAAGTCTAAAATCAGTAATAATATTTTTAATATCCGCAAAATTGGTTTATTTCTAAAGTCAGTAATCTTCTTTAAAATCAGTATGTTTGACCTTGTTAGATATCATGCCTATAGGTTTCACCTAGGCAAACCATTAGGTAATCAATTAATTATACCAGTCTTCAATAATTACAACCAGCAGGAACGCCTAATTCGGACTTCTTATCTGAAAATATGTAATAAATTAGCTACCCCCTTTACGTAAGTTTAATAAAAGACCTAATCAGTACTTGTAAGTCATGCTAAACAATTTCTGCTTTGAATGAGGAGGCCTATTTGAGCCTTAACTGCTATGTGTTTTCCCCTTAACTGCTCTTATATGTTTTGTTTGTTGCACTAGATTTTGTCCTTTTAAACTTCAAAAGCCAATATCCCTTCCCTCTAGGATTAGTAGTCCCAACTGCCTCCGGGACTGATAGGATTGGGGCGGGTAGTAGCATGCAATAAGTAACGAGACCATTTCGCATTTCAGTACCTTAATGGGGTGGGTAAGGGTAGACATGGATATGATGATCACGCGATAACACCACGCGTATAATTGGTTACCGGGTGTTGCGTGGATGATCCATGTTATTTATAAACCTAGGAACCCCTCCCTCCTTATGTACTTTCGTTATTGTTTTCTTTAATCTATCAGTTTCCAGCTCTTTAAACCTTGTATTTCGCTTCAAATCATTTAAAACCTCTTTGAATATCCAGCACTGTTTTCTTTTTTTAAAAACTTCCGCCCATTTCACTTCTTTTGTCTGATTGTTTGCACTCGTTATTTGATCCTTATTTTCTGCACTTATACATTCTTTTAAATAACTATGAAACCACCTATTTCCTGACTTCGGCATATTTATTTAACCTTTATACATTCCTACTTGTAATCGTTATGTGGAAGTTGTCTTGTATGTTTACTTGTTTTAAAGTCACAATTGTAACATGGCCGGGAACCACACTAGTGGATCTTGGGGAGTGCCTAACACCTTCTCCCTGAGATAATTTCAAGCCCTTACCCATTCTCTGGTTCTTCTTTCTTTTAAATTCTTAGTGTCCTAATGCACTTAATCATTAGGTGGCGACTCTTCTAAATCTCAAACCCAAATTCCCAAAAGGAATAGAGTTGTCCGCCCAAATGTCGTAAACCCGATTTCGCCTTTAGGAAAAGGGGGCGTCGACAGCTAACAGGATGAATAGCCACTTTGGGTCGATTCATTTCGAGGTTCAGATCGAAGCCACGGGTTCTTTCCCTTACTCAAAAAGAAAAATGATTTCGCATGGACCCCGGAATGCCAACAAGCATTGGAGGAATTGAAGCGATACTTATCGAGCCCTTCTCTACTTTACACTCCGAAGGTAGATGAAAAACATTACTTATCTTTGGCAGTATCCGAGATAGCGGTAAGTCAGGTACTAGTTCGGGAAGAGCAAGGTACGCAGTTCCATGTCTAGTATGTAAGACAAACTCTAGGAGATGCTGAAACTTGATATCCACACTTAGAAATATTGGCACTTGCATTAATAAGAGCATCTAGAAAGTTAAAGCCATATTTTCATTGTCACCCCATATGTGTGTTAACCACTTACCCTCTTTGAAATGTTTTGCATAAGCATGAGCTATCAGGCCAATTGGCCAAATGGGCCGTCGAACTTGGCGGGTACAATATCAAATATCAACCCCGAACAGCCATCAAGTCTCAAATCCTAGCCGACTTCATGGCCGATTTTACGCCGACCCTCGTACCCGAAGTGGAGAAAGAACTTCTACTAAAATTGGGTGCGTTATTGGGGGTATCGACCCTCTTCACGGATGGTGCATCGAATATGAAAGGGTCCGGGCTAGGCATTGTTTTGAAGCCACCTACTGATAGTACTATTAGACAATCTATTAAAACTTCTAGGTTGACTAATATTGAGGCCGAGTATGAGGCCATGATCGCAGGTCTCGAGCTAGCTAAAATCCTAGGGGCAGAAGTCGTTGAAGCCAAGTGCGATTCCTTATTGGTGGTGAACCAAGTAAACAAAAGCTTCGAAGTTCGAGAGCATAGGATGCAAAGATATTTTGACAAGCTACAGGTAACCTTGCACCGCTTCAAGGAGTGGACTCTGGATCATGTGCCTCGAGAACAAAACAGTGAGACTGAAGCACTTGCGGTCATCAGTTGAAGAAGATGATATTATCCCGGGGGCTATCATCCAATTGTCGAGATCTGTGGTCGAAGATGGTCACGCTAAGATAAATTCTACAAGTTTGACTTGGGATTGGAGGAATAAGAATATCAAATATTTGAAAAATGGAAAGCTCCTATAAGATCATATAGAATCGAGGTCTCTACGAACAGGGGCCGCTAGGTTCAAATTGTGCGAAGATGGAACATTGTACAGGAGGACCTTTGATGGACCATTAGCAGTATGTTTAAGGCGTCGGGGGACACCGATTATGTTCTGCAAGAAATCCACGAAGGCACTTGTGGGAATCACTCCGACGCCGAGTCTTTGATTCGCAAAAATTATTAGACCGGGGTATTAGTGGGATAGCATGGAAAAAGACACTGAGAAGTTTGTTAGAAAGTGTGATAAATGTCAAAGGTTTTCACCGATGATTCATCAGCCCGGGGAGCAACTTCACTCAGTCCTGTCCCCGTGGCCTTTTATGAGATGGGGAATGGACATCGTCGACCCTCTACCAATGGCCCTAGGTAAAGCTAAATTCATTTTGTTTATGACTAACTACTTTTCTAAATGGGTGGAAGCACAGGCCTTCGAGAAGGTCAGAGAAAAAGAAGTAATTGACTTCATCGGGGATCACATCGTGTGTCGATTCGGGATACCTGCCAAAATCGTATGTGATAATGGGAAGAAATTCGTAGGCAACAAGGTAACGGAGTTCCTCGAAGCACACAAAATAAAGAAGATCTTATCAACACCATACCACCCGAGCAGAAACGGACAAGCCGAATCAACAAACAAAACTATTATTCAAAACTTGAAGAAAAGGTTGAACGACGCAAAAGGAAAATGGGGAGAAGTTGTACTTGAGGTTCGTTGGGCATATAAAACGACATCAAAGTCCAGCACGAGGTCAACCCCATTCTCTTTAGTATACGACTCCGAGGCCTTGATTCCAGTCGAGGTTGGGGAACCCAGCGCCAGATTTTGACATGCATCGGAGGAATCAAATCACGAGGCTATGAATACTAGCCTCGAGCTATTAGATGAAAAACGAGAAGCTGCACTTGTTCGGATGGCCGCGCTGAAGCAAAGAATCGAGAGATATTATAATAGAAGGACCAACCTTTGACATTTCGGAATCGGGGACTTAGTTCTACGGGAAGTCACCCTCAATTCTCGAGACTCGAATGAAGGGAAATTAGGCCCGAATTAGGAAGGACCGTACCGAGTCATCGGAGTTATCTTTAAAGGATCTTACAAGCTTGGCATGATGGAAGGCGAACAATTGCCAAACAATTGGAATGTATCACTACTCAAACGATATTATTGCTAAGGTATGACCTTCTCCTTTTTTCCATTTGCATTTAAGACTAACTCATTGCAGATGTTTGATCGAACACGTATAGGGCACGCTTATACACAAAGACCTTAGGTTTAAAAGCATGCACTGCACTTTTTTTTCTCATAGATCGGGTTTTATCCCAAATGCATTTTTACGGCATGGTTTTTAACGAGGCAACAACTATGTGCTACCTAAGGAGAATTCAACAGTATCGAAGACTTCTTTTCAATCAACCTCAAATACTGGGGGGCATCACCCTCGGAGGTTATATTTTCGAGGAAAATACTCCACGCCAAAAAGGGCCTCTTTAGGAAAACTTTGTAATGGGCCAAACGGTCAGGTGAACCGTGTCCATATGGAATAATCGAGCCCCGATGGCAAAACATGTACGCATGTATAAAATATTCAAAGAAGCACTCTTTCTATATCAAACACTATGTGTCTCAAAGAAATTTGCTTCTATATGAACTCCATACTTGTGATTCTGTGAAAAAAGGCTCAAGGGCCAAATGCAAACACACCTCGAATACTCGGGGACTGTCATCGACAGTCAACACGCTCGAGAAACTCGAATTTATAAGACCTCAAAGAGGCATCCCTCGACACAAAGGCCAAGGCCATCATACTCGGGGACTAATATTTCGAACAAGTTCGAAATGCTATCGGGAAACAAGTTCAAGAGACACACCCGAAGGCTACGGCCATATAAAAGGCTACGGCCAAAATAACGCGGTTCGGAGACGTCCGAATTCCGCAATAAAAATATGCCTTCGAATTCTCAAAAAAAACAATTAAATAAAGGCTACCCTCGGCAAAATAATCAAAGGGCTTCGATAAAATCAGCACTTGAAAAACCTTAAGAGGTATCAAATTATTCAAATACGAACTTGTGCTAAGGCACTAAAAATAAAGGGTTCCGATCGACACCGAACCCTAAAAAAACCCAATGGGTAAAAAATGCATGCCAAGACATAAATAAATTTTTACTAAGTCTTCTAAGCCGAAAAGGGGAAATAATAGCCATCTCTTAGAGGCCATAAAGGCCCAATCTAAAAGCACCTAAGGGCCAAAACATGTAGAGTTCGACACCTTTGTCTCACTCAACTCGGACCCAAGAGTCCCAACATACCGAGCTTGCATCAAATCGACTTAAGCACAGCTCGAGGATCCATCAAAAAACCTTAAGAGGTAATCCATTATAAGTTCAAAGATTTCCCATTGATTACTAAAGAACCTAAGGGTTTGTTCTACTCTGAGTCCGAGCCAGAGCTTACTTGATCATTGAAGTTATAACATCAAAAACTTTCACAAAGCAAAGACGAAGCAGAATTCGAAACAAATCGGAGATGGAGTGGAAAGAAAAGGAATTCCTTATATTCATAAAGGGTATTTACAGTACCCCTAAGGGGCCTTACACAAAAACAAAAAATAAAATCCTAAGAGTCTAATCTACTTTGGGAGCCGCATCCTTAGGAGCCGCATCCTCCGGAGCCGCATCTTTGGGAGCTACATCCTCGGGGACGTCATCCTCATCTCCTCCACTCTCGGAACTACTAGAAGAATCTTCATCATCAGAGAGTAAAGCGGCAGCCTCGTCCTCCAAAGTTTTTGCCTTTTCAATATCAGTTATGAGGTCAAAGCCACGAGCGTGCACTTCCTCGAGAGTTTCTCTCCGGGATTGTCGCCTGGCGTGATCGAGAGCACATGACAATTTGATCTCGGCGTCAATGGAGATTTTCTATGCCCGAATGTTAGCAGCCTCGGCGTCAGCTCGATAAGAGGCCACAAACACCTCTGCCTCAGATTTGGCCTTCGCAAGCTCGGCAGCCGATTTAGCCTCGAGCTCTTCAATCTTTCGCCTCCGGGCCAGGATTTCCCCCTTTACATTTTGAAGCTGGCGTTCGATCGAAGTCAGCTGGTTCTGAAGCGTGTCTTTCTGGGAGGCGAGACGATCCATATGTTTCTTCCACCCCAAGGTCTCGACCACTATCACCTTGAGCTCATCTCGAAGCCACTAGCTCGCCATTCTGCTGGGCCTGAAAAGTTGAAGTATTAATCGCTAAATAAAATGAGCACTGTCGCGCCCCCCTTTATTCCCTCCTCACGGAGAGAGGTCCGGGTTTCGACATTCACGGGGTGTAATGACTCATTTCCTTTTGGGAATTGGGTATTTGAAGAGTCGCCACCTAACGGATTATGGTGCGTTAGGGCACCTAGAGTGATTAACTCTTGGATTGGTTTGCATTACCAGAGATTAGGATAAGGGCTCGAAGTAACCTCGAGGGGAAGGTGTTAGGCACCCCTCTTGGTCCACAATTGTGGGTCCCGGCCGAACTTATTTTCACAAATTAGTCCATTACAAATAAACAGTTGGATCAAATAAGTTGCAAGTAAAGCACGTTAGATAACTCAAGCAATAAGATAAAGATTCGGACAAGTTGTAAAACAAAGGTTTAAATAAAAGGGAATTTTGGTGAAGGAGGGGTCCTAGGTTGGTTAGCGTATAGGATCACCCCACACAATGTCCGGTAAACACTCCTCGATGAGGGGCTACACGTGACATTAGCGCGTTGTCATCATATCCCATATCTACCCTTCCCATCCCCTTATTGGTCATGCAAAGCGAGTGTTTGGTCAGCAATCTCTATTGTGTGCTGCTACCCGTCCCTTCTTAATGGTCCTAGAGGGAGTTAGGACCTCTACCTATAGGTGGTTCTAGACGGACCCCTAAGGTTTTAAAAGGTGATAATTCTAAGGCGACAAGGAAAATACTTAGGACTTTTAGCACATAAAAGGGAGCAATTAGAGGCTCAAAGTTTCCTCCTCAAACAAGCACATAAACAGCACGACTCAAGCACAATTAAGGGCTTTTATTAGACAGTATCTTAAGGCAGGATATCTAGGTGAATATGCAGAAGACAAGCAACTTATTTTTTTTATAAACTCAGGAGTAGTGACCCTAGAAGTTGTCTATTGATTTTTAAAGCCTGTTAGGATAAGAAAAAAAACATTAAGCAATAGAAACAGTTTCAGAGTTGCAATTTGGAAAACGCCCTAAAGGCTTGCCTATACGCGGAGCACTGATTAGTACATTTATATAGTGAAACAAAGCAGGTTTTGAAATGGATTTCTATAATAGTTATAGGCATGATATCTAATGATAGATTGAGGTAGTTTTAAAGAACTTCTTTCAGGAAATATGAAATGCTCAATTAAACCAATCCAGAAATGACTAAACGTGGATTAAATTGATTTATTTAGACTAGTTTAGGTTGACAGGCAGAATTTCGAGTATGGTTCCCTATAGGCATGATATCTAACTTTTGATACTGATTTTAAAGGTTTTCAGGTAGGGAAACATACATAAACACTTGTTATACTGGAATCTAGGTTAAATTATCCTATAGGCATGACATCTATTAGCTAAGCTGATTTTAAGACATTGCAGATATGATTTCTATTATGGAATTGTTTGAAACCTATAGGCATGGTTTCTAGCATGGTGAGATAAACATGACAAGATGTAAAGCCCTATAAACATGATTTCTACTTGATAAGGTAATCAAATTAAAAAGTAAAGTCCTATGAGCATGATTTCTACTTGGTAAAGCAATCAGATTTAAACATAAAGTCCTATGAGCATGATTTCTACCCGTATTACCCCACAAACATGCATCTACCCATCCCTTTCACTAAATTCCCAATATTTATTTACAAGTTATTACAGACCAATGAATGAATTACATAAGTAAATAAGAAAACAAGAAGCTATTCTATAGGGAGCCTTCGATTATGCCTAGATTCCCAAAGCCTCCAATGGCCTCGAATGCCTCAATTCCATAGACAATGACATAGTCTAGGTGCATCAAGTTCCCTAAGGATCTCAAGGATCCCGGGAAGTGCTTACACCTAGACTTGGTAACTAAAAATTGAACAAGTGCAGTGTGGAAGGGCCAGCCTCAGTATGCTAGAGTTTAGAGGGTTCTCAAGAGGATTCCAAGGCAGTACACATACTGGAGGGGGCAGAACTTATTGACTTAGGAGTAGAGTGAAAGTGATTGACACAAGTTGAAAGGGTTTAGTGAAAAACTGTGTTAAAACAGCAAAGTCTGTTTGAAAGTAATTTAGTAAAACAACAGAGACTGTTTTAAAGAGATTGAAGAAATGAATAGAAGTCCAAACACAACACCTTAGGATAGGTTTATACATAGCCAGTAGTCACAGAATCAAAGTAAATTCAGTAGTCACAAAAAGGGGTCAAGGGGTTTGGGATTCATGGAACACTTGATTGCAAACACATAATCAAGCAAAGGTCTAGGAATTGGTATAGACATGCTCAGAAACAGCTGACCAGGCATAGTCACAAAACTAGACATGAAGAACAAAATCACATACAGGGGTGATAGGGATTTGGGGATTCATGGAGCATATGATGGTAAGCACATAACAAGTGAGAGATAATTGGTATAGACATGCTCAGAAACAAACAGAGGGGTAATATACTGATCTTAAGGAAGGGGAGTACATAATAATGTAAACATCATAATTGACCATAGAATAAGGTCAGAAAATATTCTACAAGGTAAAAATCAGTAGAAATAACATGCGGAATCTGTGAAAGATCAATCACAAAGATTCAAGGATGCAAGAATAGGAGATAACACTGATTTAGCACCACTCTATAAGAACAAGCACATGGTAAGCAAAAATCAGAACCCTAAGAGGTCGAGTAGGAAAAGAATCACATATAAAATTAGGGATTCATGTAGAGCATAGTCTGAATTAGTAGGCTAAGCATGAAACAGGTAGGAGAAGTGAAGAATCAGAAACATCAGTGAACAAAAATGGAGCAAAATCACACAATAGGCAAGGATAACCACGATTAGGAAACCTAACAAGCACACACAGGGCAAAAATCACAGAATCATAGGAACAAATAGATTAACTGAACATATTATCCAAACGACACTCAGAAACCCAAGGTTAGGACTAAGAAATTAGGGTTTTCAACATAGGCGAGTTGAAAAAGGAGTAAAATCATAGAATCAGTTGAAATATGTAAGAGATAGAAGTTTTAAACATGAGGAATCGGTTTAACGAAGTGTAGAAGTTTCGAAAAATGCTAACTTTAATAGAAAGTAAAAACAACTTGAAATCGATGATTTTTGCAAAAGAGGTTCAAGAACAGTGTAAAACATAAAAGGAACAGACTCGAATCGCTTAAAAATAGCACAGATCTAAGAGAGGCAAACAAAAATTAGGGTTTCAAAAGAAACCCAAATAGAGATGGAAGAACCTGTTTAGAAACTTCAAAGATCGTAAAAAATACAATGTGATTTTGCTCGAAATCACACCGGAGTATCCATGAACAGCCAAAACAGCAAACCCTAGATACAAGTCGGCATGGCCCAGGGACTTGAAGGCCTCAGAGAAGATGAGCAAGGCAATGGAGGAGCCATTGGAGGCTTGGGGTTGAAGGGTGGTCACCGGAGAAGACTGGAGAAGGGAGGCGGTTGAAAGGGGTTAGGGTTAGGTTGAGAGATGAGAGGAGACGAGAGGATACAGAGGTGGCGGCCTTTTGGAAATGAGGCTAGGGTTAGGTTCTTAGGAATTAAAAAAGGGAAGAAGTAATACGGGCCGTTGATCTGGGAGATCAACATCCAGGATTTAATGGATTCGGGTTGGGTAAGTGTGTATAGGGTCTGGGTCGGGTATTTTAATAGGAAATTGGGCTGTGGTTCGGTTCAATTTAGGTTGTAATTGAAATGCCAATCTGGCTATAATTTAAATAGCCAATTTTCCCCTAGTTAATTTATAATAAATAATAAACAATTTCTGGAAGATAATTTTATGTACCAAAATGATTTAAAATATATATTTATCATTTTTAAAATGTAGGGACCAATTTTACGCATATCAAATGTAATTATACGTTAAATGGGCTAACATTGCAATTATATGCAATTTAGCTTAAAAATGCAAAAAATGCAATTATAAAAATGCATAAAAAATATATTAAGCATATTTTGGCATAAATATAGAAATTAAATGAATAAATCATCATAACAATAATTTGGGAAATAATTATTAGGGATTTTATGAATAAATGAGAAGGAAATAAATAAATTTGAATTCCTAAAATTATGGGAGAAATTGTAAAACCCTTGTGGATGCTTATATATGCATCTATATGCTATTTTTGAAAGTATTTATGCATATTTAAAATATATAGGAAAAATTGGGTATCAACAACTGCCCCTCTTTACCCGGGAAGGATGAAAGAGTTTTTGGGTAAAGAAATGATGGCCAATTTTGACCGGGCGGGATGCTTTGAAGGGTAGAGGCCGAACTCCGGTCTTCGAGTTGCCTAGATATCCTTGGTTTTACAGGAATCAGGCCATGTGTAGTTCTGGATTCATCCGCGGAGTATGCCGATAAGATTACTTCAAGAACGGACACGCGATGCGGAAGCGACTAAGGTGAGCGGTTAAAGTTTGGGACGGTTGAGGGAACTGGAGCGAGATTGCTCCTGCTAGGATAGCGGTTGCTTACTGGTTACCTGTAGATGAAAGATGCTACAAACGTATTTGCGAAAATTTAAACATGATGCAGATTCCCTTTGGACCATGAAGATTGTCTTCGGACGGTTAAAGATGACGTCCTGGGCCATGAATTGTTTGATGAGGGTCGCAGGCCATGAAATGATGTTCTCAGGCCATGACAATGGTGCCTCCGAACCATGACGCCTTTGAATAATGATATGCAAGTTGAGAGATCCTCAGGCCATGGCATGGTGTCTTTCGGCTATGAGGATAATGCCTTTAGAGTATGACGCCTTCGGACAGATTGGCGATATTTCAGCCCATGATATGCGATAATATTATGTTGACAAGACAAGGCTTAGTCTTGCAAAATGGAGGGCAGAGCTTAGCCCGATTGGAAAGGAAATAGACGGTAAAATAGAGCAATATATGTGCAAAAGGGGCAGTGCTTAGTACCATGCGAATGTGGAGGCGAGGATTAGCCTCAAGCAAGTATAGAGGCAAGGATTAGCCTCGTGCAGGTGGGGAGTCAAGGATAGACACATGCAGGTGTGGAGTCAAGGATTAGACTCATGCAAATAGGAAGGCAAGGATTAGCCTCATGAAAGTATGGAGGCAGGGATTAGCCTCATGCAAGTATGGAGGCAAGGATTAGCCTCATGCAAGCGTGGAGTCAGGGATTAGACTCATAAAATAGGGAGGCAAGGATTAGCCTCATGAAAATATGGAGTGAAAGATTAGACTCATGCAAGTATGGAGGCAAGGATTAGCCTCATGCAAGTAGGGAGGCAGGGATTAGCCTCATGCGGGTGTGGAGTCAAGGATTAGACTCATGCAAGTGGGGAGGCAAGGATTAGCCTCATGCAATTAGGGAGGCAAGGATAAGCCTCATACAAGTAGGGAGGCAAGGATTAGCCTCATGCAATTAGGGAGGCAGGGATTAGCCTCACGGAGTCAAGGATTAGACTCATGCAAGTGGGGAGGCAAGGATTAGCCTCATGCAATTATAGAGGCAAGGATTAGCCTCATGCAAGTAGGGAGGCAAGGATTAGCCTCATGCAATTAGGGAGGCGGGGATTAGCCTCACGAAGTCAAGGATTAGACTCATGCAAGTGGGATGAAAGGATTAGCCTCATGCAAATGCGGAGGCAGGGAGTAGCCTCATGCAATGTGGAGTCAGGGATTAGACTCATGCAAGTATGGAGGCAGGGATTAGCCTAATGCAAGTAGGGAGGCAGGGATTAGCCTCATGCAAGTAGGGAGGCAGGGATTAGCCTCATGCGGAGAGCAAGTAGTAAGTAAAAGTAGCATGTGTCTTAGCTGGAGATGTATATTCGGTGTTGGATGGCTTGATAATCGTGCTGCGGGCATATACCTGTGGATGTTATTGTTGCGTCAGACGTGCCTGCGTTCAAAGAAAAATTGTAAGTTCTGTGAGGGGGAGGTTGGTTTGTGCTTCGCCCGCTTGCCTTGCTCCGCTCCATTTTGAAAGCCCCTTCGAGTCCCCCTAGGTAACACCTGACTGCTATGGAAATAGAGTTTTTCGCAAGGCATGCAATTGTTGATAAAATAGAGTTATTTTAGAAATATATTGATATATTTAGATGAACTAGTGACTGTAACATATTTCAAAGGCATTGCAGCTATCTCATATTGGAATTTTGAGGGTCCTCCTCTAAATTCTGCCCCAGTTCTTTAACTGATTACTGACTTCCTGGCATGCGATGGTGTTGGCTAGACTTGCTCTGGAATTTTGAGGGTCCTCCTCAAAATTTTGCCCCAGTTTCTGATCTTGGGGGGAAATGAAAATTTTATTATAACATGACCGAACCCATAAGGCTGCCTACATATCCCCTCTTAAACGGGAATCAGGTCAAGCGTAGTTCAATTATATCAAATGAAGAAATGTAGAGTATCTAAGCATAGTATCTCTTGAATGCGTCAGAATCGATTGGTTTTGGCCAGACTTCTCCGTCCATTTCGGCAAGTATGAGTGCTCCTCCTGTCAGTTGTCTGTGAACCATGTACGGACCTTGCCAGTTGGGAGAGAATTTCCTTTTGGCCTCATCTTGATGTGGGAAGATTTTCTTCAATACTAGCTGCCCTGGTGCGAACTGTCTTGGTTTGACTCTTTTGTTAAAAGCTCTGGACATTCTGTTCTGATAATGTTGGCTGTGACATACTGCATTCATCCTCTTTCCATCGATAAGGGCCAATTGTTCATAGCGGCTCCTTATCCACTCTACATCACTAAGTTCAGCTTCTTGTATAATTCTTAGAGAAGGAATCTCCACCTCGGCTGGGATGACAGCCTCGGTACCATAAACCAACATGTAGGGGGTTGCCCCGGTTGACGTGCAAATGGTGGTGCGGTACCCTAATAGAGCAAAGGGTAATTTCTCATGCCATTGTTTGTGGTTCTCTACCATTTTCCTTAGTATCTTCTTAATGTTTTTGTTGGTGGCTTCTACGGCTCCATTCATCTGAGGTCTGTAGGCTGTGGAATTCTTGTGCTTGATTTTGAAAGCTTCACATATAGCTTTCATTAGATCATTGTTGAGATTGCCGGTGTTGTCAGTAATAATGGACTCAGGAACTCCGAATCGGCAGACAATACGATCCTTGACAAAATTTGCGACGACCTTCTTGGTTACAGCTTTGTAAGATGCAACTTCTACCCATTTTGTGAAGTAATCAATGGCTACCTGAATAAACCTGTGTCTGTTTGAAGCGGTGGGCTCAATTGGACCAATAACATCCATTCTCCAAGCGGCGAATGGCCAAGGTGAGCTTGTTGCATTGAGCTCATTTGGCGGCACTTTTATCATATCGGCATACACTTGACACTGAAAGCACTTGCGGACATACTGAATCCAATCCGTCTCCATGGTCATCCAAAAGTAACCTGCCCTGAGTATCTTCTTAGCCAGAACGAAACCATTCATGTGTGGACCGCAGGTCCCAGCATGCACATCCTCAAGTAGCTTAGAAGCTTCCTTCGCGTCGACACACCTTAGTAACCCCAAATCAGGAGTTCTTCTGTACAAGTTCCCTCCGTTGTGGAAGAAGTGATTTGACAATCTCCGGAGTGTACGTTTCTGGGTGTGATTTGCATGATCTGGGTATTCTCCTTTTTATAAGTATTCTTTGATGTCATGGAACCAAGGCTTTCCATCTACTTCTTCCTCGACATGAGCACAGTAAGCCGGCTGATTATGGATAATCACTGGAATGGGATCAATGTAGTTCTTATCTGGGTGTTGTATCATGGATGACAAAGTGGCTAATGCATCGGCAAACTCATTCGGAATTCTGGGCACATGTCGGAATTCTATTTTTGCAAACCTCTTTCTCAATTCTTGCACGTGGTGCAGATATGGCAATATCTTGGAATTCTTGGTGGCCCACTCTCCTTGTACCTAGTTCACAAGCAAATCTGAATCACCGATTACCAACAGCTCCTGAATGTTCATGTCGACTGCCATGTTGAGCCCTAGTATGCAGGCTTCATATTCTGCCATATTGTTGGTGCAAGGGAATCTGAGTTTGGCAGATATCGGATAATGCTGACCCATTTCTGATACCAAAACTGCTCCAGTGCCTACTCTTTTAAAATTTGCGACTCCATCAAAGAACATCCTCCAATCGTCGTATGCCTCGGTAATGTCTTCTTCTACAAATGATACTTCTTCATCGGGAAAATACATTTTCAAGGGTTCGTATTCTCCTCCCACCGGATTTTCAGCAAGGTGATCGGCCAATGCTTGTCCCTTGACCGCCTTTTGAGTTACATAGACGATATCGAACTCACTAAGTAGTATCTGCCATTTAGCCAACCTCCCAGTGGGCATGGGTTTCTGAAATATGTACTTCAGAGGATCCATCCTGGATATGATGTAGGTGGTGTAGGCATAGAAGTAATGCCTCAATTTCTGAGTTGTCCAGGTCAAAGCATAGCAGGTGCGTTCATGCATAGAATACCGTGCTTCATAAGGCGTGAATTGCTTACCTTATTTAAAAAAGGAGAAAGGAATTTTTTATAGATGTTGAGGTTTCTTACTCAGGTAATATATGTCTTGCTCCTTTCTTCCTGTCTCATCATGTTGTCCCAGAACACATCTGAAGGCTCCATCCAATATAGACAGATATAGTAGCAAAGGTCGTCCTGGTTCTGGCAGGACCAGAACTGGTGGTGTGGACAGGTACTCCTTGATCTTGTCAAAAGCTTTCTGACAATCCTTGGTCCAACTTGTTTCAGCGTCTTTCCTCAGCATCTTGAAGATGGGTTCACATATGACTGTGGACTGTGCTATGAACCGACTGATGTAGTTGAGACGCCCCAGGAAGCTCATCACATCCTTTTTGCTCTTGGGTGGAGGTAACTCTTGAATAGCTTTGACTTTAGATGGATCCAGCTCGATCCCCCGACGACTGACGATGAAACCCAGTAACTTCCCTGCGGGAACCCCGAATGCATACTTTGCAGGGTTTAATCTCCTTAGCCTGTCAAAGAACTTCCTCAAGTCTGCTATGTGATCTGCGGCCTTCTTGGATTTGATAATGACATCATCCACACACACCTCTATTTCCTTGTGTATCATATCATGGAAGATGGTTGTCATGGCTCTCACGTAGGTGGCCCCAGCATTCTTCAAGCCGAATGGCATCATTTTGTAACAGTATACGCCCCACAGTGTAATAAAAGCTGTCTTCTCTGCATCCTCTTCATCCATCCAAATCTGGTGATAACTCGCGAAGCAATCTACAAAGGATTGGAGTTCATGCTTGGCGCAATTATCGATTAGGATGTGTATATTTGGCAGCGGGAAGTCATCCTTGGGACTTGCTCTGTTTAAATCCTGATAGTCAACACATACTCTGACCTTCCCATCTTTCTTTGGAACTGGCACAATGTTAGCTAGCTAGGTTGGGTACTCAACCACCCTGAGAACTTTGGCTTTGATCTGCTTGGTAATTTCCTCCTTGATTTTCAGGCTCATGTCTGGCTTGAACTTTTTGAGTTTTTGTTTTACTGGCGGACACATGGGATTAGTAGGCAACTTGTGAGCCACTATGGAAGTGCTCAATCCGGTCATGTCATCATATGACCAGGCGAAAATGTCCTCATATTCCTTTAGGAAACGAATGTACTCTTCCTTTTCTGTTGGTGACAAGTGAATGCTGATGCGGGTCTCCTTAACGATCTTGGTGTCTCCCAAATTTACTGCTTCGGCTTCGTCCAGATTGGACTTAGGCTTATTCTCAAAGTTTTCAACCTCCCTGACAATTTCCTCAGGTATCTCATCTTCTTCCTCTGAGTCACTATTCTCATGTTGCGTTGCCTCATTACATGTCACAGTCACTGGTTCATCAGGAAAAGGAATAATAACACTGTAGAAGGGAAAAGAAAAAAAATAGTAATGATAATGATAAAGGACAAATGAATTTGATTAAAACTGAGAAAAATTGTTGAGACAAAGCTTGGCTCGATGAATCGAGCATTTATTTTGAGACAATGAAATCTTAAAACAAAATTACTAGAAATCTTAATTGCCTAGAACGGCTATAGAAGTAAATTCTGCCAAGCTACCCATGGACTCGGCGGGCTCGGGATGGTGTGGCGGTCCAGTTTCTGAGAACAGCTCCCTTTGCCACAGTCTGAATGGTGAGGCCTTTTTCCTCCTCCTCCTCAATTATGGCACTGCAGTCCATGTCCTCCTCTTCCAAGAACAAATCCTTCAGCCCGGCTAGTGCTTCTTCTTCTGTAGTTCCCCATATTGTGTCGGCCTGGTGGAAAGCTTGTTCCAGACGTGGCACTGGCTGCTCGAGAGGATAATATGGTCCACGCCATGGAGGCGACCAATTCCTGTATTCTTGCCACGTGTACTGGTATCCGAGCCCAAAGGTGGTACCATGATTTTTTTAGCTGTATTGGTTTGGTGATGCCTTGGTGGTTCTTTCCCAACCCTTTGCCGGGTTCATATCCGGACCATGCTAGTATGCTTACTATTTTGCTACTCCACCATTTATCCTTCTCGACGGCGTTGACCTGTTCAATGTGATGATAGGTTTCCCCTCCCAGCCTTCTTCTATGTCCAATGGTCGGGATGGTTTGACTGGTGTAGATGGGGTTACTTCCATCCCCGTGAATGATCACCTCCTGACGATTCCATTCGAACTTCACGGCTTGATATAGTGTGGAAGGCACGGCTCCAGCGGCATGGATCCACGATCGTCCCAACAGAAGATTGTATGAAGCCGGTATGTCGAGCACTTGAAACTCAACGTCGAACCAAGTTGGCCCCATCTGCAAGCAAAGGTTTATTTCCCCGATCGTGGCCCTCTGGGACCCATTGAAGCCTTCACATTCATGCTTCCTACTCGTATCTCGTGGAAACCTTTGTCCAACCTCTTCAGACTATCTAGCAGATAAATATTTAGGCTCGAACCTCCATCAACTAAGACCCTGGCAATGAACTTGTCTTCAAATTGCACTCTGATATGCAAGGCCCGATTGTGATTCAAACCCTCAGGCGGTAGCTCGTCTTCGTGGAAGATAATCTTATGTCTCTCCAGCACTTGCCCAACCGTATTGACCATTTCTCCACTAGTGATGTTATTGGGTACATAAGCCTCGCTCAGTACTTTCACCAAGGCGTTCTTGTGTACTTCTGAATTCTGCAATAGTGACAAGATAGATATCTGAGCAGGGACTTTGTTCCGATGGTCAACAACAGAGTACTCCTTTGCCTGTACTTTCCTCCACAGGTCATCTGGCCCAGTCTCAGTGATAGGCTGCCTAGCAGTGGCATCCCTACTTGAACCTCCTAGGTGCTCCGGTGTATAGAATCTTCCAGTTCTAGTCATTCCTTGTGCAGCGTCAGATTCCTCTACCTTGGCCTTCCCTTTTCGCCGAGCCTCAGCAACATAATCCCAGGGTATTGCCTTTGAGTTGAATGAGGGTGTGGTTGACACCGTTACAGTAAAAGGTGTGACCACTTCTACTTCAAATGGAGCGGAGGTGGCTGCGGGCGGAGCCACTTCTACCTCGAATGAAATTGATGCGGTTACCTCAACATCAGTAGGTGCCTGAGTCTGAACCACAACAGGAGTAAGCGTGACTGCAACCTTAAAGTCATCGCCTTCTCGAATAAGCCCAATTGACCCCTCACGGTCCCATTCTTCATTTGTCTCTATCACGTGTATACCATCACCTATGTGATCGGGGAGGGGATTGTTGCGAACATTAGGTGTGGCTTCCTTTGCTTGTATGACCTTGTTTTCAATTAGCGTTTGGATCTTATCCTTCAATGTTCGGCACTCAGCAGTGGTGTGCTCTTTCATATCGGAATGGTATGCACAAGTTTTGTTCGGGTTGACCCATTGGGATGGATTTTCTAGTACCACAGTAGGAACAAGAGTGACGTAGCCTGCGTCTTTCAACCTTACATACAGTTGGTCGATGGGCTCAGCAATGGCAGTGTATTGTCTGGGTGGCTTGCGGTCGAAGTTGGGTCTTGGTCTTGGGTAATTTTGGCGAGCTGGTGGTGATTGGAAGTGGGATGGTTGGGAGTTATAGGTGTGATGAACAGAGGCTGGTTGGGAATATCTGGGAGATGAGGGTTGATATGTAGGCGGTGATGCTTGGTATGTGGGTGGGGGTGTTTGACATGTGGGAGGTGTTTGATATGTAAGTGGAGATTTTGGGCCCTAGGCTACCATTACTGCCCCAACATCTCTCTTCTTTGATATGCCGCCTGATTGGAGTGATTTATTTGTGGCTTGCAGTGCCTCAAAGTTTGTTACCATCCCGTTCTTGATTCCTTCCTCGATCATTTCCCCGAGCTTGATGATATCAGAGAATTTGTGATTTTTGATAACCATCAACCTCTCGTAATATTGTGGATCCTGTGCCCTAACAAAGAATTTATTCATCTGTTCTTCGTCTAGAGAGGGCCTGACCTTGGCTGCTTCCGACCTGCAACGAGTAGCATACTCGCGGAAAGTTTCAGTGGGTTTCTTTTTTAGATTCTGAATGTAAAAGACATCGGGTGTATTTTCTGTGTTAAACCTGAATCGGTCCATGAACTCCAACGCCATGCTTACCCAATTAGCCCACTTCTTGGGATTCTGGCTGATATACCAAGACAAAGCGTCCCTAGTAAGGCTCCTCATAAAGAGCTTCATCTGAATCTTTTCATCTTTCCCAACCCCGACAAGCTTGTCGCAGTAAGTCCTTAGATGAACCCTGGAATCACCTGTACCGTCAAACATCTCGAACTTGGGAGGTTTGTATCCTTCAAGCAATTCCACATCTGGCTGTATACACAGGTCTTCATAGTTTAAACCCTCTATTCCTTTGTCGCCTTCAACACATTGAACTCGGCTCGTTAGCTTCTTGAGTTCTTCAGCCATGTTTTTAATGAGCAAGTCCTTCTCGGAGAATTCCGGTGCACAGGAGATTGGTTGGGAGAGTGGGGTATAGTTTCCACGTATATAGGGTTGCTTTGATGGGTGCCGGGAACTTGGGTATAGTGGTTGTCATTGGTGGAGTTTTGTAGATCGGGAATGAGTGGTGGTGCATTTTGGGGAGTGTGGTAAGTGGTGGTGGGTGGGTACTGAATAGGTTGATGATGTTGTTGCGGTGGAGTTGGTATCGGCAATGGATTGATATTTTGGGGTGGAGTTACGTATTAATTCGGTGCGGTAGGATTTTTTGGCTGTTGGTTTTGTGTGTTCTGAGGAGGCGTTGGGTTCATTGCGTTTTGTTGGTGGACATCGGGGACATTGAGGGTGAGTGACAGGTTTGCCAAGTTGCGGACCTACTCAAGTTCTCCTTGCAATTCTAGTATCTTTTGTTCAAGTCTCAATACTAGGTCATTCAGGGCCGGAGTACTACGGCCATCAAAAGTCTCTGCGTTCTCAACATTTTCCTTTCGGATTCCACTTAAGTCGTCCATCTTTGTCTTTCCTTTGCTCTTTGTGTTTCTTGGAGGAGGAGGAGGTGGAGGGCCTCTAGATCTGGTGTGATACGCTGATGAGGCCAGTATGAGTGAACCCACCTAAGGGGATGGGAATAATCAAAAATAAAGAAAAACAAAAGGTAACAAGTCAGTGAGGATCCAGAAATGTTTGCAGTATTTAAACACATATTGTGGGAATGTAAATTCGTGTTTTAATTTGGCAGCCTCATTGTGCCCGAGGTAGACCTAGAGACATAAATTTGGAAAACTTTAAATGCCAATAAATGCTTCATTTCATAATATAAAATAGTTGAATCCCAAAACGACACAAAGATAATAATAAACTAAGTCACTATTGGCACATGGCCTTATTACATTTTAGGAAAAGCGAGTAAATCTAGTCTATTTGGTCCCAGAAGGACCTTCCCCAGATTCGATCTTCCGGACTCCATCACATAGGTCCCCCAGCCCACGCAGCCCCAGCAGCAAGTAGGCTCTGGCCAGATGTCCTCCCTTAGCCCCTTTAGTGTTCTGGCAGTTTTCAACCCTCTTTATGGCTTTGCCTTCCAACTCCACTATTCCTCGCTCCAGGTACTCCAGTTTCCTGTTGGAAGTAATTGTTGTCTCCTTCCATTCCTCGATCAACCTCACATTCCTCTCATGTATTTCCCGGTGCTCATTCTCAGAGTCGTGGACCCTTTTGCGCAGCCTATTGTACTTGACTTGAGCTTCAGCTTCCTCATCTATGATTCTGTTTCCCCGACCAACCCCTGGTGCCACCATTCCTTTCAGATTGTCCTCCAACCATGCCGAGTAGAGAGGCTCGCACCCTGCATGATATCTGTCCAGCTCAATGGTATTCTTCTCCATAATGTTTTTGCAGTGCCACATGTGCTGAGCTTGGCACTTGTAAGGGACATCGTCGTCTTGAAAGTCCGCCCTGAAGTGACTTATCTTGACAACCCTTGGTACAACCTGTTTTCTGCATGCTTGCCTCATGACTCGCATAGGGACATATGGGTATATCCCTCTCAACCCGATCAGCACCAAGTGCGAAGCATCCCTGGATCTGATAATAAATTCGTCCGTGGGGAACCATTCAAATATCCACTGCACCTGTTCCTCAGTGAGATGGTCAAAGAACTCTACCCATTCTTTGGCGCTTTTTGGCTGAGCAAATCTGTTCGGAATGTAAGTCATCTGCTTAGGGTGATGGAAGGCAATATGGTCGTTCCAAGCCCTTCGCGGAAATTCCTGATGATAGCGACCCTTTTGGAAATGCTCCAGCAACCACAACTGCACCAACAAATTACAACCTTCGAAATGCTTGACCCCTCTTTGACAGCGCTCCAGAGCCCTGTAGATGTCGGCTATAATCATGGGGACTATGGTATATGTCTGTTCCATTAATCCCCTTCATTGGGAATACTATCAGGCCTAGAAAGCACACAATGAATACAAACACTCTGCGATGGATATGACCCAGTGAAGTGAGGGAGATCTCATCATGGTAAGTGCAGAAAGACTTGCTATGGCCATACCTCTCGTACAGGTATTCGAAAGGTATGTAGGAATCCTTCAAGCACACTAGGTCGACATTCTTCTTCAACCCCATCATCTTCAAAAAAACCCTGCCAGTACGGTTTTCTGGCACCAATAGCCCGGGACTGTCCCAAGTTAGTCCTGCAAGTCCTCCTATTTCCTCTAGAAGCGGTGTCATTTCTATGTCACCGAAACGAAACACAGTTCTTTCACTATCCCAGAATAAGGTGGCAGCTTCGATCAATTTGTTGTTTGGCTCAACGTCTAGCAGGGAAGGCAGGTTATTCAGGTACTTTTTCACATGTTTCTTGTCACTTGAGGAAAGGTCCTCCCGCCAATCTAGCAATAATGGTGGGATGTTGCTAACCATACCGAATCTGGGGACCTCGTGCCTCATTTTTTGCAAAACAAAAGGGTTAGACCTTACTCCCACCAGACTCGACTATTTATACATTTATGATCAACATATCGACATTTAGTTCTCCAAATTAATGCATAGAACGTGGTTGTGTCCGTTGGGATTATAGAAAACTACTTTGGATAAGGCTCATATTAAAGGATCATTATGTGGACAACATAACTGATCCGACTAGGTTTGACCATGATGCATGCACAATTTCAACCAGAGTAAGGTTTCTATGGGGTTTTAGACTGGTACCCTCAAGCGGACAACTCGAGGGAGAAGGCACGGAACCGTCGACTGCACCGCTGATCGACTGGTTTTACCGCAAATAAGCCTTTCCGAATTTAAGGGTAGTGAATAGGAAGAGCGCAACCATTCATTAAAGCGTTGCTATAGGATTTGAGACGCACGAGTGGAATATGATGCGGAGCATGATTTATGCAGCAATTAATAACATGTAGTCAAGTATTTGCACGTAGGAAAAATAAATACAGTATTTAAATAATTGAAAAGGTAGTTACAGGGAAAAGAAAACAAAGAGGGGAGTCAGTTTCATGAATAAAAGAGAAATAAATGCTTAAAATAGGCAGTTAAATTCAAATAAAGGGAGAGGGGTACGGGATAAAGCATGCTTGGACTAATTTTGTCAAAGATAAGTTCGTTATGGTAAGAGCCTAAAAATGTCCCCAGCGGAGTCGCCATGCTGTCGCGCCCCCTTTTTTTCCCTCCTCGCGGAGAGAGGTCCGGGTTTCGACATTCACGGGGTGTAATGACTCATTTCCTTTTGGGAATTGGGTATTTGAAGAGTCGCCACCTAACGGATTACGGTGCGTTAGGGCACCTAGAGTGATTAACTCTTGGATTGGTTTGCATTTCCAGAGATTAGGGTAAGGGCTCGAAGTAACCTCAAGGGGAAGGTGTTAGGAACCCCTCTTGGTCCACAACTGTGGGTCCCGGCTGAACTTATATTCACAAATTAGTCCATTACAAATAAACAGTTGGATCAAATAAGTTGTAAGTAAAGCACGTTAGATAACTCAAGTAATAAGATAAAGATTCGGACAAGTTGTAAAACAAAGGTTTAAATAAAAGGGAATTTTGGTGAAGGAGGGGTCCTAGGTTGGTTAGCCTATAGGATCACCCCACACAATGTCCGGTAAACACTCCTCGATGAGGGGCTACACGTGACATTAGCGCGTAGTCATCATGTCCCATATCTACCCTTTCCATCCCCTTATTCATGCAAAGCGAGTGTTTGGCCAGCAATCTCTATCGCGTGCTGCTACCCGTCCCTTCTTAATGGTCCTGAAAGGAGTTAGGACCTCTACCTGTCGGTGGTTCTAGACGGACCCCTAAGGTTTTAAAAGGTGAAAATTCTAAGGCGACAAGCAAAACACTTAGGACTTTCAACACATAAAAGGGAGAAATTAGAGGCTCAAAGTTTCCTCCTCAAACAAGCACATAAACAGCATGACTCAAGCACAATTAAGGGCTTTTATTAGACTGTATCTTAAGGCAGGATGTCTAGGTGAATATGCAGAAGACAAGCAACTTATTTTTTTTTATAAACTCAGGAGTAGTGACCCTAGAAGTTGCCTATTGATTTTTAAAGCCTGTTAGGATCAAAAAACATTAAGCAATAGAAACAGTTTCAGAGTTGCAGTTTGGAAAACGCCCTAAAGGCTTGCCTATACGCGGAGCACTGATTAGTACATTTATATAGTGGAACAAAGCAGGTTTTGAAACGGATTTCTATAATACTTATAGGCATGATATCTAATGATAGATTGAGGCAGTTTTAAAGAACTTGTTTCGGAAATATGAAATACTAATTAACCAATCCAGAAATGACTAACAAGGATTAAATTGATTTATTTAGACTAGTTAGGTTGACTAGGCAGAATNCACCATAATATGCTTGAATTTCATAATGTGCTTGAATTCCAACATAATATGCTGGAAGTTTATACCCAGGATTTGATAGCGTTTCCTATTGGCATGACATCTAGGTTCAAATATGATTTTAAAGACTTGCTGGCGTGGAGACATACATAAACACTTGTTATAACAGAATCTAGGCTAAATTACATCCTATAGGCATGGCATCTACTTGTTAGGCTGATTTTAAGACTTGCAAACATGAAAACATACATAAACACTTGTCATAACAGAGTCTGGATTAAATCCTATAGGCATGACATCTATTAGTTAAGCTTATTTTAAGACATTGAAGATATGATTTCTACTACGGAATTATTTGAGACCTATAGGCATGGTTTCTAGCGTAGCGAGATAAACACGACAAGATGCAAAGCCCTATCAACATGATTTCCACCTGTTAAAGCAATCAACTCAAAATGTAAAGCCCTATGAGCATGATTTCTACCCGTGTTACTTCCACAAACATGTAACTACCCATCCGTTTCTACTAATTACCTCAATATCTGTTTACAAATTATTATAGACCATATGAATGAATTACATAAGTAAATAAGAAAATAAGAAGCTATTCTATAGGGAGCCTTCAATTAGGCCCAAATTTCCAAAGCCTCCAATGGCCTCAAATGCCTCAATTCCATAGACAATGTTATAGTCTAGGTGCATCAAAGTTTCCTAAGGACCTCAAGGATCCCGGGAAGTGCTTACACCTAGCCCTGGTAACCAAATTGAATAAGTGCAGTGTGGAAGGACCAGCCTTAGTATGCCAGAGTTCAGAGGGTTCTCAAGAGGATCCCAAGGCAGTACACATACTGGAGGGGGCAGAACTTATTTACCTAGGAGTAAAGTGAAAGTGCTTGACACAAGTTGAAAGGTTTTAGTGAAAGACTGTATTTAAAAAAAGGAAGTTTGTTCGAAAGTAATTTTAGTAAAACCACAGAGGCAGTTTGAAAAGAGATTGGAGTAATGAACAACAGTCCGAGCATAACATCTTAAAACAGGTTCGTACATAGACAGTAGTCACAGAAACAAACTAAATTCAGTAGTCCCAAACAGGGGTCAGGGGTTTGGGATTCATGGGACACTTAATTGAAAACACATAATCAAGCACAAGTCTAGGAATACTCAGAAACAAACAGAGGGGGCAATACATTGTTTCTAAGAGAAAGAAAGTTCATAACATGCTAATAATATTAACTACAGATTTCACAGCAAAATCACAAATAGAAGCAAACTAGAAACAGAATGAACTGAAGCAACAAAAGAATCATATTGTTGTTGAGACTTCGAATTGAAACTAGAACATACCAGTAAGGAAGAAAGCAAGCAAAGTGAAAGAGCAGGAGAACACAATAGTTAGCCCTGGCTTGCAGCCGGTTAACTTAGAGTAGTAGCAGGTAGCACAAAAAGAGAGCAGAAAGTTTTAAGTGTGAGAGAGAGAGAGTTTTTTGAACCAAGAGTTCGTGTGTTAAGACTGTAGAAGAGAGCCATTTATATAGTAGTTTGAAAACTGGTTAAAATAAGGCAAGAATCAAATTGTTCAGTAATTATGGAACTCGGTATAAAATTGGTTCGAATCTCCCTTTAATTAAGGGAATCAGTGCAAACGGTAAAGAGCAGGTGACAATTAAGGAAAGAAATCATACACTGCTAGAGTATAACAAATAAGGAAAGATTTCAAAATAGTACAAGTACAGAAGTAACAATGCAGACAAGGCAAGGGAAAATTAATTAAGGCAAGCAAATTAATCAAATTAAGTGGAAAGGTAGGAATCGAGGGGTTTAAAGGAAAGTATTCAAATCAAACCAAGTAATAGGGAATTCAGAATCAATCAAAGAAAAGATCATAAAAAAGAGTCCGCATGTTTATCATATAAATAGAGTAAGACATGGATAGTCAAGAATTGGCACACAACTCTAGCAAACATGAAGGTTAAACAATATCGAATCAGTGAGAAAGATGCAAGTCTTGATGTGAACAGTCAAGCTGAACACAAACACATAGAATCAGTGTAAGTTTAGGCTGAGAAACTCAGTAGAAGCATATCAAGGCAAGGCAGTCACTAGAAATCACAAGAACTCAAAAATGAGAACCGGTCAGTCATGCTAATACACAGAAACCAAACGAAGAGCCTTAAAAATTAGGGCTTTCAGCATAGGCGAGTTGAAAAAGCAGTAAAACATAGAATCAATCGAGATATGCAAAGGATAGAAGTTAAAACATAAAAAAAATTGATTTAAATAGATCGTAGAAGAAATTCTGAAAAAATCCTAACTTTAGAAGAAAGTAAAAACAACTTGAAATCAATGATTTTTACAAAAGAGGTTCAAGAACAATGTAAAACATAAAAGGAACGGACTTGAATCGTTTAAAAGTAGCACAAATCTAGGAGATGCAAACAAAAATTAGGGTTTTAGAAGAAACCCAAGTAGAGATGGAAGAACCTGTTTAGAAACTCAAAGATCGTAGCAAATACAGTGTGATTTTGCTCGAAATCACACCAGAGTAGCCATGAACATACAAAACGGCAAACCCTAGATACAAGTCGGCGTGGACCAGGGCCCTTGAAGGCCTCAAAGAAGATGAGCAAGGCAATGGAGGAGCCATTGGAGGCTTAGGGTTGAAAGGTAGTCACCGGAGAAGACAGGAGAAGGGAGGCGGTTGAAAGGGGGTTAGGGTTAGGTTGAGAGAAGAGAGGAGACGAGAGGATACAGAGGCGGCGCCCGTTTGGAAATGAGGCTAGGGTTAGGGTCTTAGGAATTAAAAAAGGAAAGAAGTAATACGAGCCGTTGATCTGGGAGATCAACGGCCAGGATTTAATGGATTCCGGGTCGGGTAAGTGTGTATAGGGTCTGGGTCGGGTATTTTAATAGGAAATTGGGCTGGGGTTGGGTTCAATTTAGGCTGTAATTGAAATGCCAATCTGGCTATAATTTAAATAGCCAATTTTTCCCTATTTAATTTATAATAAATAATAAACAATTTCTGGAAGATAATTTTATGTACCAAAATGATTTAAAATATATATTTATCATTTCAAAAATGTAGGGGCCAATTTTACGCATATAAAATGTAATTATACGTTAAATGGGCTAACATTGCAATTATATGCAATTTAGCTTTAAAATGCAAAAAATGCAATTATAAAAAGGCATAAAAAATATATTAACCATATTTTGGCATTAATATAGAAATTAAATGAATAAATCATCATAACAATAATTTGAAAAATAATTATTAGGGATTTTATGAATAAATGAGAAGGAAATAAATCAATTTGAATTCCTAAAATTATGGGAGAAATTGTAAAACCGTTGTGCATGCTTATATATGCACCTATATGCTATTTTTCAAAGTATTTATGCATATTTAAAATATATAGGGAAAAATTGGGTATCAACAGACCTCCAAAGGTTACATTACCTGTTCAATGAGCTCAGTCTGTTCTTGTTGAGCCTTCGCCAGTTCAACTCGAAGATCCCTGACCTCCCCCTCTTTTTGTACATAGAGGCATTTAAAGTTGTCCCTCTCTTCCACCAGCTTCTTTAGTTCGGCTTCGCATCGGGCAAGCTCGGCTCGAGATTTGGAAAATGCTTGTCGATGAAGTGCCATGTCCTTCACATAAAGAAAAGGAGTCAGACTTAGAAAAATGAGAATAAAACTCGAGCATAATTATGGAGGTAGAAACTTACTTGTTTGAGAAGCCGCTGAGCCTCATCAAAGATAAATGAAGCATTCCAGTCGGGACCAACTTCGACCCCGGCAATGCATTCCCGGAACATATCATTCCCTTCGTGGGTCGTCCCCATGTCGGGAGTCTTCATGGCCTAGGCATCTCGAAATTGCCCTTCAAAGAACACAGGGCCAGGCGGTGATTCATCTACGTTAATTATCCCAAGTGATTCACTTGGAACATTATCTTCTCTTTGAAGGGCCCCGGAATTAGGCCCCTCGGGCTCATCCGCCAAATGTCCTCCAGGACGAGGTGCTCTCTTGCCGCCCGATGGCTCGGGGACTCTGCTAGAGCTCCCCTCCGAGATTTCTTCGGTTTGAGATTGAACCGCATCAGCCACCACCGGTTCAGCGGCCTTCAAAGCTTCGGTACTCCCCCTCTTCCGAGCTACGAGTAGACAGTCATCATCCTCTCCCTCTTCCTTATCACCTCGTAGGTGTTGAACCGCCTCTACAGATAAGGCTACAGGGTCGGCCCTAGGCTTTCGACCCTTATTTTTCTTGGGCTTCGGGGAACCTGCTAGCGAAGCCCTTTTCCTTTTCTTCTCCTTGGTTAGCTTAGGGATTTCCTCCTCACCTGGCGGGGGCGGCCTCATAGCAACATTATCTCCGAGGCCTGCGTAAGGAGAAAGTAAGTATTTTACAGGAAAAACATCAACATATAAGCAAGGGAACTCACCATGGTTTTTAGCTTCCCACCAACCCTTGGCCAAATCACGCCAACAACGTTCCGCGTGTGAAGAAGTGGAGGCCAGTTGTCGGACCCAACCTGCAAGGTCCAGAATCGCACCAGGAAACCAAGGGGAGTCTGCACCATAAAAAAGGAATCAGATCGAGGAAGAACGGGAAAGCAGAGAAGCAAGTATCATCAATAGGGTTGTACTTACGTTCATGTTCCATTCCTCGGGGAATGGCATCCTTTTAGGAAGAATTAAATCAGAAGTCTTGATTCGGACAAACCGGCTCATCCACCCTCGGTCCTTATCCTCATTGATGCTAGAGAATAGCGTCTTCATGGATCGATGCTGGAGCTTTATTAGACCACCTCGATAAAGGCGAGGGCTGTATAGCCTGATCAGGTGGTCGAGGGTAAAAGACATCCCCTCAACCTTGCCCGAGAAATACCTGAGCAAATTGACGATGCGCCAGAAAGAAGGGTAGATCTAGCCAAGCGTCACCCAATATTAATGACAGAAATCGAGAATGACTGGGTCTACGGGACCCAATGTGAAAGGATAAATGCACACGTACCCTTTCACATGAGTGGCGATGTCCTCTTCAGGGAAAGGAATCACGGCATCTTTATCCTCCCAATTACAATCCTCTTTCACCTGCTCAAGTTCATCTTTAGTTATCAAGCAGATGTATCGAGACATAGGCTCGCATCGTCTTGGAATCGACGTCGGCTTATCGATTTTGAAATCGGAAGATACCTCGCATGGACCGGGAATGCATTCTTCGATACGAGGTGGCACCGCCCCCGGCCGAACGTGATGATGATGAGACTTTTTCTTTCTGAGGAATGGTTTTAGATGTTATGGCCATTACTGTTGAGAAATTCAAAAGAAGAGAAGAAGTCGATGCTGTAGCAAGAACAAGTTGAAGAAAGGATAAACTCAGGAAAGATGAAGAAGCTAGTGAGGTTTTGAGAAATATTTGAGAAGTAAAGATTGTAAAAGTTGTAAAATTGACATATTTATAGTGGCCGCTTTAACGGTTTGGGGAAGCCAATGGCTGACCATCAGCCGCCTTCAATTAATGGTCTTGGGAACTATGCAGACGCGGCCTTTCAATCACTTCAGTCGCTGATGTCACGAGATTGACGTCATGATCGAGGCATTGGAGGATCGAGGATCAAATAGTTTCTTATCATCTTACTCTAAGAAACGTGGGGACTATCTATATACGGTCGAAATCAAGTATGCCCGATTTCACGGGATCGAAGAGTCGCTTCAAGCCCAAGTCAGGATAGGTCGAGTTCAAGCCCCATGGATCAAGTTCGAGCCCGATGACAGAGTACAAGGCTCGAAGATCGAAGTACGCGATGAGCACTGAAGCCGAGTGTGACCAACTCCGAGACGATGCCGTTATGGGTTTGTAACAGAAAGAGCAAGATTCCCGCAACATCCCCAAGATCCCGGCATAAATTTCAGAACAGATTTGTACGAATTTGTACTGGGCGGTTAGACAGCTATCCCAATAAGATTCCTTGCTAAAATTAGAAATGTACCTTATTTAGGGTTTTCCTTATTATATAAAGGGGACACCAATCCTTTGTAACCATCATCAATCATTGGCAAAAGAATATACTCTCTTACTTTCTTGCTCGTTACTCATCAGAATTTTCTCTTAATTTTATTGCTTTTACTTTACTTTCTTGTTGACCAACCTCGAGGCCATCATAGCTCGAGGTCATGACTTGTTCAAGCGTTGGTTTGATTCAACTTACTTCTTTAATTTATACATTTTCTTGGTATTGAATTAAATCACGTATCTTTAAAACCACAAACATGTTTAATTGTTACTCGTATTTCATGTAAACACCATTTAGAGTACCTTTACATATTCAATGTGACATCATATCATATGCTCTAACCATAAGAATATTTAGATACAACATTCAAGCATGACTTGACAAGAAAGGATTCCCATTATTCTAAAAAAGGTAGTGTATGTTAAAAGTGAAAATTCTTGTCGAGAAAAGATAAAACGGGAAGGTAATTAATTTATCGGTAGATGATTAAGGGGAATGCCGAATAGCTCAATGGAGGAACGAGACAAGCAACTTCTTTCAGGTTTTTAAATTTTCACGAGCGCATACAACGCATTTTAATAAAACCTTAAAGATTAACAATTCAGACAAGTTACCGAAGCAAGTATTAGAGAGTGGATATCCACGTTGTTGGCTACATCAAAAATAGATATGTTTGAATCTTATCCAAGAATGTCAATTGATTACTCCGGCACTTCTAAAAATAGATATGATCCATAAAAAAAAGTAATCCGATACCCAAAGTATTTAGGATTCGGAAAAGAGCCGCACATCAAAAGGTGTGACGTGAATAGCCTGACTTAATAAAAGTATTAGTGTAGATGTGATCCATACTTAAAATAAATAAATATTTAATAAATTAAATTAATAGCCAACAGAGTTTATCCTAACAACCACCTAGAAACGAATATATGCTTATTATTTTAAAGTCAACAACAATTCTAAGGTGCACTAAATTTCCTTAGATGCGCTGTAACTATATACTGTAAGTAAGTGTATCCCACCCTTCCTTTTGACACGCTTCTTCTATTGTTTTTTAGCACGTTGCAACGCACTTGAAAGTTAAACCTATGAAATGATGTTATTGAGTAGCAACAAGGATTCCAACATGGTTTTTGTTTGTCTTTTTTTTTTTTTTTTAGGGGGGGGGGGGGTTGGGGTGGGGGGTGGGAGAGGATTGAATGCAGTACTTGGTTTACTACAAAAGTACTACTCAAATAACAAAATTCAGTAATCTACAAACACCCTGTACCTATCAATCACTAATACACCATGGTAGACAAGGATACCTGTTACAAGAGCCACATGGGTGAAATCGAGCAATAACACTTGTTTTCATTAAATGAAATCCAGAAACGACTAGCTTGAAATCAGCTAACGTGACTAGTTGCTCTCAGTGGCACATATCAAGTTACTTGAGAATTAAGGCACATTCTACTTCATACAATTTTTTTGTTTTGTTTTGAAAAGGGACATTCTTCTTCATACATTCAGAGAAAATGGTTCATCTTTAGCCACCTGTGACCAGTAGTAGTAATACGGATTAAAGATCACTAGTTCAACAACGCCTAAATACACACATGAAAAAGGATTAAACTATATCTAGGTATGGTATTGAAAACATTAAATTCGACGACCAACCATAGAATTTTGAAAGAGACAAGAACATTAAATCTAAGAACTTCCGTGTCCTGCTTCTCCATAGATATTTACAGATAGATGCAAAATCTTTGATAGAGAAAGCCACATGTTACCCCGGTTCTCTGTGTCAAAATGGATCTTCTACGCACTCAATAACTTTAATCCTACCCAACAAGCGCAAAAAGGGAAAAAATCAGTGTGCTTAACCAAAAGAGGCAAAAAAGCCTAAATGACCAACTGAAATACCTCTTAAAACAGCTTAAAGTGGAGTGAATGGAAAATGGAGGAAAAAATGAAATTTGAAAATTTTCTTATTTACAAAGGGATATTGTTCCATATTGGAGGAGAAAAAGAGTTTTGATGGGTATATATATACAATTGTACTTTTTCGAGCTCTTAAAGAGTTAAGAAAATGTAACGACCCAACCGGTAGTTTTGAGCAATTGCACTTCGCTCGGTAGTTTTCTGGCATGAGTAGCTCCGTATGATCTATTATGACTTATGTGAATCGTCGATTTTGGTTTTCAGGTTATCCGGAATTGATTTGGAAGAATGATCCTCAGCTAGAAGCTTTAAATTTGAAAAGTTTGACCAAGTTTTGACTTTTGAGTATTTGACCTCGGGTTGGATTTCTGATGGTTCCGTTGGCTCCATTGGGTGATTTTGGACGTAGGAGCGCGTCCGGATTGTGATTTGGAGGTCTGTGGTAGAATTTGGCTTGAAATGGCGAAAGTTGGAATTTTGAAAAGTTTGATCGGGAGTGAACTTTTTGATATCGGGGTCAGATTCGATTTCGGAAGTTGGAGCAGGTCCATAATGTCTAATGTGACTTGCGTGCAAAATTTGAGGTCAATCGGACGTGATTTGGTAGGTTTCGGCATTGGTTGTGGAAGTTGAAGTTTCAAAGTTCAATGATTTCCGAATTGAGGTGTGATTCGTCGTTTTGATGTTGTTTTGAGTGATTCGAAGGTTCGACTAAGTTTGTTATATGACTTGTTGGCATGTTTGGTTCAGGTCCCGAGGGGCCTCGGGTGTATTTTGGAGAATTTGCTGAAGTTGGCCTGTTGCTGGTGTAATCGCACCTGCGAAGGTATTGCCACAGGTGCGGTGAGATGGACGCAGGTGCGGATGTGTGCTGGATTGGAGAAGACCGCAGGTGCAAGGTCTTTTCTGCACCTGCGAGGTCGTAGAAGCGGATAGGGAGCGCAGGTGCGGAGAAGCAGATTTAAGTCGTTTCCGCAGAAGCGGAGGTTTTGTTGTAAAAGCGACGCCGCAGAAGCAGCTAATATGACCGCAGATGTGGAAGTGCTGGACAGAATGTTAAATATAAGGGTTCGTGATTTTGGCTTCATTTTAACATTTCCAAGCTTGGATTGAGACGATTTTTGGAGTAATTCTCACCATATGAATTGGGGTAAGTGTTCTCTACTCGGTCTTGGTTATATTTCATGAATCTATCTTCGATTTTAGCTTTTGGTTGATGAATCGAGAGAGAAAATTGGGGGTTTTGGCCTAAAGTTTTATAATATGAATTTTTGAGTTTTTAACACCGATTTGGAATTGGATTTGAGTGAAACTAGTATGGTTGGACTCGTAATTGAATGGGTTGTTAGATCTTGTGAGTTTTGTCGAGTTTCGAGGCGTGGGCCCGGGAGTGATTTTCGGCCGGATGTGGGATTTGATGTAGAATTCGATCTTTATCAATTGTAATTGCTTCCTTAGGATTTATCTGATGTATTTGAGTTGCTTTTGGCTAGTTTTGAGCCGTTCGGAGGTCGCTACGCGCGTGATGGCATTCTTTGAGCATCGCTTGGCTTGCTCGGTGTCGGAATCGGCTTGTTTAAGATAAGTAACTCTTCTAAACTTAGTACTGAGGGTATAAAACCACGAATTATGTGTTATGTGACTGGTGTTGAGGTGACGCACATGCTAGATGACGGGCGTGTGGGCGTGCACACTGTGAATTGTGACTCTGTTGTTCCCAGGGCACTGAATAGTGGCCCCATTTTTGTTGATATCTATGTTTTCACCATGTGATAAAGTAAATGAGTTGTACATCATGCTAGATATCATGTTTAGGCTTTACGCTAATATTGTTGGGACCCATATTGGTCGTTTCTTGCTGTCATCTTATTGATTTCATTGATATTTCATACTCAGTCGCATTCATGCATTCATATCATATCTCAGTCTCAGTTGTTACTTATTGATACATCATATCATTGTTCCAGGTCAGTTTTCATGACATTGTGAGCCCGTGGGTGAGACTGGAGAGTGATGACTGAGTGAGGCCGAGAGCCTGATTATGAGTGACAGTTAGGGGATCGGGCTGCACGCCGCAGTGGTTATATTGATGATTATGATAGCGCTTGGGCTGTAGGAGCCCCTCCGGAATCTGTAACACATCCCCAGTGAGCGCGGATGATATTATTGAGGGATGGATTTTCCCGAACATGGATTTGTCCGAAGTATTGAAATATGGAGATGGATTTCTCCACAGGGATGGATTTCCCTCTTTCCTCGGTACCGAGCGACGTCTAGTCACTATTGAGTATGTTCCGGGATGGATTTCCCCGGGCAGCATGGGCCATATACGGTACCCAGTGGTTGAGTATTTATACATTATTGAGGGATGGATGTCCCTGGGCACGGGTTTGTCTGAAGTACTTGATACCTGAATATGGATTTCTTCACAGGGTTGGATTACCCTTTATCCTCGGTACTGGGCGACTTATAGTCAGTATTGTATATGTTCCGGGATGGATGGCATGAATGCGACTGAGTATCGAGTGGTTGAGTGGGATGCAGTGAGGTTGAGTACTCTAAGAGTGTGAGTACATGATTCATCTCTGAGGTACATGGCATTAGCATGCATATATGGCATACATGCATAGAGACACATTTTTCCTCATGCTATACGGTATCACGTCATTCATAACTTTTTTACATACATTGATATGTGTTTATAAAGAGGTATTTCACACTTGTTATTTGAAAAAGGAAATGAAGCATGTTTACCTATAGTGGAAAGGAATTTTCAGGAAAAAGTTACAGTTTTCAAAACTTACTCATATTTTTAACGATTTCGGTAGAGGATTTGGGCTTTCATTGGTATACGTGAAAAGTAAAACTATTTTCGAAAAACTATGAAAAGGCTGAGCACTTTATTTTTGAGCTATTTCTGTACTTATTTGTTGTACACTGTATGAACTACTATTGGTTATTTGTGTTGGACCCGACCTATGTACCAGCTCGTCACTGCTTTCAACCTAAGGTTAGGTTTGATACTTTTTGAGTACAAGGGGTCGGTTATACTCATATTGCACTTCCTACACATTGCGTGCAGATCCCGGATGCTGAGGTTGCTGGGATCGATGGCTGCTGGATTTGAAGGCATACTTGCATTCCTCTTATAGCTGCCTCTTGTTTACGGTAGCTTTAGATCTATAGATCTATAAACTCTGTTTGTGTAATTTTCAAACAGAAGATATATTTTTTTTATATCAGCTTTGTAACCTCTATTCTTAGAAGCTCATGATTTGTACTACCAATCCTTGGGAAATGTATAAGATTTAGATAAATCTGTTGTTTAATTGTTTTACTAAGTTAAAAAGAGTGGGATAGTTTTTAATTGGCTTACCTAGCGGGTTGGATTAGTTGCCATCACGACTGGTGGCTTTTGGGTCGTGACAGATTGGTATCAGAGCTCTAGGTTCATAGGTTCTACAAGTCATGAGCAAGTTTCTAGTTGAGTCTTGCGGATCGGTATGATGACGTCCATATCTATCTTCCAGAGGCTACAGGACATTTAGGATATACTTCCCATCTTTCTTTCCTTATTGTGCGGCATTGGTTCATCTTGAAGCATAACTCTTTGAATTCCTTCCACGCATTCGTATGCGCATGTGAGCGCTCGGTATCAATTGTACATCGACCGCTAGTGATTCTATGGAAGAGGTGCGAGATGTAATTTCGGTATGCTGAGGATAGGCCAGTCTGGAGGACTTGAGGCCGGGTTTTGACTGTGGTTTGAGCACACAGGTGTTGATTGTGTGAGCACGTGATTTTGGATTTATATGTCCGGTAGTATTCCTATTAGTAGAATTTGTGGCTGGATGGCTACGTGATGAGTATAATGTGACTGCGAGATGTGTTTATATGGTTGAATGTGACGAGAAGGGTCTGCTTGAAGTGTAGAAAGAACTATTTGGTGCTTGATTTCCATCTTGATTTATTGTATAGTCCCGAGTTATGGGTGTGTTGAAGGGTCTTTTCATGTTGATTAGTTGAGGATGAAAGTAGATTTCATGTCGTGATACGAGTTCAGACTCGGGAAGGTTAAGTGATTGCGTAATGTTTCTGACTGTGGAATGGTATATAGAGAGGTCAGTTTGAGGCAAAGCAGGTGGGCTATCTCTTGCGGGTGTCCTGAGGTTTGTGTGATCCGTATGATGGTTTGTTGGGAGTTCTCTTTTACCGGTGAAATATGTGTTGCAATTTGAGTTTGGATCGCTTATGAGAGTGGGCTTGACTATTACGAGGATGAATACGAGATTTGCAAATGATTTGAGGTATTATATGGTTTGTGCTGCATGAACTTATGGAGGATTTAGTTGAATCTCACTGCGGTATTATGGTTGTAATAAAGTATGGGCATTGGGAGTTATGGTGTGTTCTGATCTATGGCTTTGAGCCAAGTTGGGGAGTCCGCTATTGATAAGTTGATTTCACGGCTATGTGTTGTATTGGTTTCGGTTGAGATATATTTGTGAACGAGTTATGTTCTGCAGAGGGGGAGATCGAGGATGACTTGAGTAAAGGAATTTCTGGGTGGGAGTTGTATTAGGCTTTATAAGTATATGAGAATCACGGAACGATTTGAGTTGTTAGTGGTGAAGGATGTGATGTGCATATAGCAGGAATTTATTTGGTTGCATTAAGGTGGGGTCACTTCCTTGGGTGTTGGAGAGCTAATGGGGCACAAGTCGTATGGCCGGTTTGATCAGTCTAATTGAGATTTTAGCAGAGTGGATGACTCTCGAGAATGGTTCCAATGAATTCAAGATTTATATGTGGTAATTGGGAATCTTCAGGATGTGTATTGGGCTAGAAACTGAGATTTATATTGGAGGATGTCAGGACTTGTGGCATTTCTATATCATTACGGATTCTACATATCAGTATCAGGAAGGCGAAGGTAATGGCTTTAGATTCACAGAAGGTCTCTTCAGAGCGGGTATCTCGGTTGTGGTACTTTTGGGAATGCTTAAGAAGGAATACAACAGTTTATGAGCCTTAGGGTGGTGTAGTTTTATGCTAAAGTTTGTGGGGCAAGTTTTAGTTAAGGATAGTAGTGTAGTAGCAAGGAAAAGTATCAATTTGAAGGTAATTCGGAAGGAACTCAGAGAATTAGGACAGCTTGATAGTAGGTTGGATCGTCATGGTAATGGATATGATCGGTTCTTTGGGTGCTTGTGTTGTGGTAGGTTTTTACACGTGTTTCGTGGCAATGCTCGTGGGTTTTAATGGCTTGCGTAGCTTGGTTGAGTTAGAAGGGGCTAGTCCTGACGGTTTGGTTTTGTGCGAATGAGATTCGGAGAGCTCTTGATGGTTTCTACCACAGTTAGAGATGTATATTTCCTACTGGCACGAGGAGCATGTAATCTATAGAGATTTCCTTCTGGATGGGATCAAATGGAAAGTTCTTATCTAATTAAGTATGCAGTTGATTCTGACTAGGGGTGGATTGTGAAATTCTCGTATCTATCATAGGATGGCATGGTATATGCGGTATGTTGTGTAGGATCGAGATTTGGCATGTGCAAGGTCACGGTTCAGTTTTGAAAGGAAGGTCATAAATTCTTAGGCAGCATGGACAGTTTCAGATGAATAGGTAAATGGCATTACTATTTGGTATGGCGTGAGGAGAGTATACATTTCAAAAAGGGCAATGCGTTTGATTTATGGGTACATCATTAGTATCGCGATATTCTCTTGTTTGATCGGCTGCTAGTGTTCAAATTTTGCTTTGTGGCACAGAAGAATTATAGAAGTATTCCTCGTGGGATGACCGTGTAATTTGAGAAGTGTTAAGCATTTAGGCGATAGAGTTGAGATCAGATATCGTGATTTGTGTGTTCTACGGATTTGGAGACTGGGAGTTCTCATGAGTAGATTATTTCATGGTTGTGGACTGTGAAAATGTAGCCAAGGTTGGGCAGAAGATAGTATGTGTTGCGATTTAGTCATTGTGGACTTTGGGAGGGTTATTTATTTATTGTGGGTAACCAGAGTTGATTTGGGATTCAGTGGTAGGCCAATATGGGTGTGTGTTCTACACCAGGTCGGATTTGTTGACTCCGAACTGCTATTTTGTGGGATGTGCCATTCAGTTGATGCTGTGCTTATTCGTGTACTGAAATGATCTGTGAGTTACCCTTCTATGTTACGAGGAGTTGTAAATCGTTGGTTATATGCACACATGGTGCGTTCTATTGGGGCTTTATAGCGGAAATTCTAGCCAGATGAGTATTTGGGAGTGTTTTGATCTATGGCTTCGAGCCAAGTTGGGGAGTTTGATATTGACTAGCTAATTGTATGGTTATGTGCTACGTTGGTTCCGGTTGAGGCATGCTGGCGAATCAGTTCTGGTTGCGGAAATTGAGCTGAGGACGGCTAGAGTAAAAGAAAATTTTGGCAAAGGTTATATTATGTTCCATAGGGAATGAGAATCTCGGAATGTCTAGAGTTGTTGTTGGTAAAGAATGCTCGGTGCATAGAGCAGGAACTAGCTTGGTTGTATTGGGATGAGGACCTCATTTTGCGGTATCGGAGTGCCAATAAGGCACGAGTGGTTCTGTTCGTTAGGCCAGGTAAATTGCAGCTTGAATAAGAGAGAATGACTTTTGAGAATGGTTCTAATGAGTTCAAGATTATACAGGGAACAATCGGGTATCTTAAGGTTGTGTGTGTGGTTAGAGACTGTGTTTTCATTGGAAAAGGTCAAGACTTGTGGTATTTTTATGTTAATTATGGGATTCTATGTATCAGTATCTGGAAAGTAAAGGTAACAGATTCAGAATTCGCAGGAAGTTCTTTAGAGAAAAGTATTCTGGAATGTGTTGTATCTGGGAATATTTGAGAGAGTATTCAGTGGCTCATGGGTCTTAGACAGTGTGGTCTTATGCTTGGGTCTCCTGTGGTAAGCCTGGGTTGAGGCATTGTGGTGCTACAGCAAGAGGGAATATCAAGTGGATGATAAATCAGGAGGGAAATTAGATAGATGGAATAGCTTGATAGTAGACCGAATCGGTATGGTAAGGATATGATTAAATTTCTTTGTATGTGTTCGACGTAATGAGCCCTTACAGGTATTTTGCAGCAAAGCTCTTGAGTTCTGACAGCTTCCTTAGCTTGGTTTGGATAGGAGGATTCAGTCTTGGCAGCTTAGCTTGTGTAAATGGAATTGGGAGAGAGTTCTTGTTGGGTTTTACCGTGGTTTGGAGATGTATATATTTTCTATGGGCATGCGAAGCATGGGATGTGTAATGATTTTCTTCCAAATGGGATCAGTGGAAGTTCTGGGCTAGATGAGTTTCAGTTCAGTTCTGAAAAGAAGTTCATAAAAATTCTTAGGCAACGGGTAGCCTCAGGTAATCAAGGAAATGGTACTGCTGATTGGAAGTGATTTGACGAGAGTATTTGTCTCGGGTAATGTGATTAAATTGATGATACTTCGGTAGTATTGCGGCACTTTCTTGTTGGATCGACTGCTGATATCTGAGTTTGTTTGGTGGCACAGGGAATTTTAGAGTATTTATCGTGGAATGATTGGGTATTAAAGGTGTGCACGTGTTCGGACGGTGAAATTGGGATCGGATATGATGATTCATGTGTCGTGTGGGTGTGGAGACGGAAGTTCTCATATACAGGCTATGATGTGGTTGTAAATCGTGTGTGTCGGTACTGTTTAGAAACTACCAGGGATTTGGAGGCGCGAGTGGATCTTTCTTTGCTTGGTAAGTTAGATTTTGGATATGATATTGAGGTGTAGACTGGTTGTCTCAGTGTTGGGTTATTCAGGACTATTGCGCTATGGGCTATGCCATAAATGCCACGGGTTGAGTGGCGAGGTGCGTCGGATTATGTTCTACCAGAGTGGTTTATATTTCAAAGACCAGCGGACGGCTGGGAAGGGTTGCTTTTCTTAATTGGGCTTTCGTGATGGATGTCAGTGCAGAGGTTTCTACCATTGATTCAGTTTCGTGTTGAGGGACTTTTCGGATGCATATCTTGTGGCCGGGCATGTCGCCAGGCGAGGTCGTGGATTTCGGTATGGATTTGGTGCCGGGCACCGTATCGTGTGGCTCCGGTAGGAGCTGAAGTAGTGAAAGGAGCAGCTTCAGGATTACTTGGTGATGAGTTCGTTGGCAGGTCAATGTGGATGCGTGTTCTAGCTTGAGTCGGCTTGGTTCGCCCAGAATTGTATTGTTGAGGGATAGGTCGATTCGATCGTTAGTGAGCTTGTTAGTGATCTGGGGAGATCTATGAGTTGCTTTTCGGTGTTGTGAGACGTTATGATTTGTTGGTTATGGGCACATGTTGTGCGGTCCTATTGGGGATTCATAGTGAAAGTCGAGCGGGAAGAGTAATTGGGTGTTGCTCGGTAAATGGAGTATTGATTATGACCTATCGCGTTGCATGGCGTATGTTATTTGTTTCACCGTGGGTGTAATGAATTGCTTTGGTTTCAGACATCAAATTGTGCGTGGTTGTCGATTTTGAGCATAATGACTTGAGGTGTTTCATGTGTGACAATGTTTGGGATAGGAGCGCGCATTGTAGCGAGGCCATGTGGAGATATGACCTTTCGGGGTAGATTCAGGTGTTCTATTCTATGATGTGAGACGGGGTCTCAGCCTTGTGTTGTGATAGTACTGATAAGCTTGAGGTACAGCTCTTTCGTTTGAGTCATTTTTCATGATTTGAGTATGTTCCAACCGTTTCTTATTGGTGCGCGTATTATGCAAGTTGTGGCTTAGACCTGTATTGAGGTGTCATATCACCAGAGTTGTGTGTTGTATTCGAGGTGATCATTGGGGTCACTAATGAATACGAACGGATTTGATTTCAGCTTGTTAGAAGGATAATATCGAGGTTCGGCTCGGAATCTGTTGTGGTATTAGTCAAAGGAGAAGTGGCTTCATGAATGGTTGATCTAAGAAATTGTTACGGTTTATTGCATGTTTCATTTATCGTTGGCAGAATATGGAAGTGTTGGAATAAGACCTTAGTGCATAAGAGGTTTTCTACCGGTATTCGGGTGTTGTGGGCAACTGCTATGAGTAGAAGTTATCGTTTTGAGTGTTTGGGTTATGTAAAATATCATATGATTACACCTGAGGTAGCAGGTATGGGTTATTACAGATGGTTCGGGCTCATTCTGAGTATAGATGTGAGGTTCTGATCTTGTGTATGATTTCGGAAAGTGCAATGTTGTTCTATGGTTTATGGACTAGATGGATTGTGAAATTTCAGCTACGTTGTGTTATCGGACCTATGCGAGATAGGGTGACGTGGGATCACCCCGGGTATATGCTTGGTAAGGTCATTCAGCTATTGGTTGGCTTCTAGGACAACTCTGGGTACGCTCGAGGACGAGCATTTGTTTAAGTTGGGGAGGATGTGACGACCCGACCCGTCGTCTCAGGAGTTACCGCCCTGTTTCCCCTATTTTATGTTTCTTCATGTTTCATTTTCAGTATTTGGTGTGTTAGAGTTGATTTGGATTGGTTTTGGTAGAAAATGAGACACTTAGTCTCTTTAAGGAAGGTTTAAATTGGAAAAGTCAACTGGATGTTGACTTACGAGTCAGAAGGCTCGGATGTGATTTTCGGCGATTCGGTTAGCTTTGAGGGATGATTCGTGACTTAAGAGTGCGATCGGAAGTGATTTTGGAGGTCCGGTGTAGAATTAGACTTGAATTGGCGAAGTTAGTATTTTGGCGATTTCCGGTTGTTAGGTGAGATTTTGATCCAAGGGTCGGAATGGAATTCCGAGAGTTGCTTTAGCTTCGTTAGGTGATTTTGGATATGTGTGCAAAATTTCAGGTCATTCGGAGGTGTTTTGGTCGGGTTTTTGATCGAATGCGTGTTTTGGAAGTTTTTGAAGAACTTAGGCTTGAATTCGATGTAATTTGGTAGTTTTGGTGTTGTTTTTGGTGTTTTGATGATTGGAGCAAGTTTGAATGATGTTTTAGGACGGGTTGGCACTTTTGGTTAAGGTCCCGGGGGCCTCGGGTTGATTTCGGATGGTCATCGGGATGGATTTTGGAATTTTGAATAGTTGATGGGCTGATATCTGGTATTCCGCATCTGTGGAAAAAGGGCTGCAGAGGCGGCTCCGCAGATGCGGTGAGGGCGTCGCAGGTGCGAAAGTCTGATGGTGGGAGGACTTCCGCAGAAGCGGATGGTTGTCCGCATATGCGGCGTTCGCAGAAGCAGTTATGGACCGCAGAAGCGGACCTGGAGGCAGCTGTGTAATTCCGCAGAAGCGGGAAAAGAACCGCAGAAGCGGTAAATGTATCGCAGAAGCGGAAATGAGGCCTGGGCAGAAGGGTTTAAAATAACATTTCATCCGCGAACCCAAACCCATTTTCCACCATTTTTGAGCATTTTAGGAGCTACTTGGGAGCATTTGAAGAGGGATTCGAAGGAGATTGACTGGAGGTAAGTTTTATGAGTTAAAAATACGATTATATTGTGGAATTATCCTTGAAATTCTTGAGAATTTGGCTAAATTGGAAGAAACTAGGGCCTGGGATTTTAAGACTTTAAATTGGAATTTGAGGGGCTATTTGTGGCCCTAATTGAGAGTTTTTGTTATGTATAGACTCGTGGCGAGATAAGGAATCCGATGATGTTAATTTTCTAATTTTTCGAGAAGTGGGCCCGGGTCTCGGAATTTGCAAATTACGAGATTCTTGCTATTTTTCGATTATTTTCGATTGGGTAATGTCCCATTGGCATATTGTTATGTATTCGCTCTGATTTTGGATAGATCGACGTGCGTGAAGGCCGATTTGAGGAGAAAAGGCGTCGCAAGCTAGAGATTTCGCCGATTCGAGGTGAGTAATGATTGTAAATGATAGTCTGAGGGTTTGAAACCCCAGATTTGCACATCATAGTGCAGTATTGAGGTGACTTGCACGCCGGATAGCGAGCGTGGGGTAGAGCACCGTTGGGGATTGTGACTTGGTCCGTCCCGATTGATGAAATTACTGCGTATTTGACTGAAACTACTTGTTATCATCATAATTTGGGCTGATTGCCATATTTGGGCTTCGTGCCAATTATTTGAATCCTTCAGGGATTGATATCACTGTTTTCGCATTATTTTTGCATATTATTTAATCTCGGTCCAAGGTTTTAAATACTGTTTTCGCAAACTCAGCCATCTTTCTATGATTTGAAAACTTAAACATTATTTTATTGACGTTTTGAGCTGAGAACTATTATTTTAATATTGCCCAAGAGGCTTATGTGCATTTATGGACTGAGCATGGATCGGGCTGCGCGCCGCAGGAGTGTTATATTGATATTGAGGCTGAGAGCCTGGTTGATTACATTGATCTTGAGGCCGAGAGCCTGGAGGACAATATTGATATTGAGGCCGAGAGCCTGATTGATGCCACGAGATGGCTTGATATTGCGCTTGGGCTGTAGGAGCCCCTCCGGAGTCTGTACACACCAACAGTGAGTGCCGTCGACGATAAATAAATGGATGGCTCGGGCTGCACGCCGCAGTGGGTACCAGAGTGTACCGTCATATGCATTGCATTGCACTCATGCATTTGTTCCTATTTGTATTATCTGTCATAATATTTCTGCACTCTTATTTCATTGGCTTTTATGCTACTCCTTGCAATAATTACCATATATCCTGGCGTTATCTGTTAACGGAGTGTTGTGCCCGAGGGGCTGACTTTTGTGCTTGCTTGCACTACTTGTTTCGCATTCATTTGCTTAATTGTTGGAAAAAGACATTTCAAAAGAGGTTTTAAACTGAGCCAAGATATTTCTAAAGATTTCACAGATTCACTGTTTTCTCAAAGGGTTTACACTGCTCCTATATAGCATGATGGCTTGCTTTACGTGATTTCTTACTGCTCAGTTGTTATTTACCCTTATTACTCACTGAGTTGGACTACTCACTTTACTCCCTGCACCTCGTGTGCAGATGCAGGTATTTGATCACCGGTAGCGGGTTTTGAGCTGATTAGAGATTTTGTTATCATAGCTGAGTCAAGTGACCGCCAGCGTTCGCGGCACCGGATTGCTTCCTTTTAATTCTAAATTCTATTCTATATATTACAGGCCTTGTAGTTGTATTAAAATCCTTCTAGATGCTCGTGGCTTGTGACGCCCCGATTTGGGCTGTGTTGGGTTGTAATTTTGTTAATTAATATCATTAAATCATGTTTGAACTATTTAACTACTTAAAAGTGGTATTCTAAAATGGTCTGGCTGGCCTTGTCTTCACGAGAGGCGCCATCACGACCGAAGCGGGGTTTGGGTCGTAACAAGTTGGTATCAGAGCCTAGGTTACTAGGTCTCACGAGTCATGAGCAGGTTTAGTAGAGTCTCGCGGATCGGTACGGAGACTTCTGTATCTATCCTCAAGAGGCTGCAGAACCTTTAGGAAAACTTCACATTCTTGAATTCTTATCGTGCGTCCTTGATTCAGCTTGAAAAGTAACTCTTGAAATTCCTCCCACGCGTTCGCATGCGCGTATGAGCGCTCAATATCAGATGTGCCTTGATGGCTTGTGATTCCCCGACCAAGGGGCGAGATGTAATCTCCGTGAGTTTATGTTGGGCCAGTCTGTAGGACTTGAGGTCGGATCTTTGCCTATGGCTTGAGCACCGAAGTGCTGATCGTGTGAGTAAGTGTTTTGAACTTATATGTTCGGTATTGTCCCTATTAGTGGAAGTGACGGCTAGATAGCCATGTGATGAGTATGTTAGCACTGCAAGATGTATCTATGTAACTTGGTAGTGACGAAGAAGGCTGCTGGATAATAGATGAACTGTTAAGTGTTAGATTCCTATTGTGATTGATGTGTAACCCGAATTATGGGCGCATGAAGAATCGTTTCGTATCTCTTAGTTGGGGAGTAAAGTGCATTTCATGTGGCGGTATGAGTTCGGACCCAGGAAGATTAAACGACTGTGTAATGTGTATGACGGTGGAAGGTATGCAGAAATGTTAAATCGAGGCGAAGCAGGTGGGTTATCTCCTGCGGAGTGTTCTTAAGTAGTATGATCCTTATGTGTATGTTAGAAGGTCTTATGTGTAATTGAAGAGTACGTGTTGAAATTTGAGATTTCGGGTTGCTTAAGAGCGTGGGCTTAATTGTTGTGTGAGTGAATGCGAGATTTGTAGAAGATTTCTAGATGATTTGTGTTTTCACAAGCTTATGAAGGATTGAGTTTAGTCACACTATGGTATTAAGGCAGCAATGAAGTATGTGCGCTATGAGTTGTTGGGAGTGTTTATTAATGGCTTCGAGCCAAGTTGGGGAGTTTGCTATTGACTAGCTAATTGTACGGTTATGTGCTATGGTTGTTCCGGTTGAGGCATGCTGGCGAATCAGTTCTGGTTGCGGAAATTGAGCTAAGGACGGCTAGAGTAAAAGAAAAGTTTGGCAAAGGTTATATTACGTTCCATAGGGAATGAGAATCCCGGAATGTCTAGAGTTGTTGTTGGTAAAGAATGCTCGGTGCATAGAGCAGGAAGTTGCTTGGTTGTATTGGGATGAGGATCTCATTTTGTGGTATCGGAGTGCCAATAAGGCACGAGTGGTTCTGTTTGTTAGGCCAGGTAAATTGCAATTTGAATAAGAGTGAATGACTTTCGAGAATGGTTCTAATGAGTTCAAGATTATACAGGGAACAATCGGGTATCTTAAGGTTGTGTGTGTGGTTAGAGACTGTGTTTTCATTGGAAAAGGTCAAGACTTGTGGTATTTTTATGTTAATTATGGGATTCTATGTATCAGTATCTGAAAAGTAAAGGTAACGGATTCGGAATTCGCAGGAAGTTCTTCAGAGAAAAGTATTCTGGAATGTGTTGTATCTGGGAATATTTGAGAGAGTATTCAGTGGCTCATGGGTCTTAGACAGTGTGGTCTTATGCTTGGGGTCTCCTGTGGTAAGCCTGGGGTTGAGGCATTGTGGTGCTACAGCAAGAGGGAATATCAAGTGGATGATAAATCAGGAGGGAAATTAGATAGATGGAATAGCTTGATAGTAGACCGAATCGGTATGGTAAGGATATGATTAAATTTCTTTGTATGTGTTCGACGTAATGAGCCCTTACAGGTATTTTGCAGCAAAGCTCTTGAGTTCTGACAGCTTCCTTAGCTTGGTTTGGATAGGAGGATTCAGTCTTGGCAGCTTAGCTTGTGTAAATGGAATTGGGAGAGAGTTCTTGTTGGGTTTTACCGTGGTTTGGAGATGTATATATTTTCTATGGGCATGCGAAGCATGGGATGTGTAATGATTTTCTTCCAAATGGGATCAGTGGAAGTTCTGGGCTAGATGAGTTTCAGTTCAGTTCTGAAAAGAAGTTCATAAAAATTCTTAGGCAACGGGTAGCCTCAGGTAATCAAGGAAATGGTACTGCTGATTGGAAGTGATTTGACGAGAGTATTTGTCTCGGGTAATGTGATTAAATTGATGATACTTCGGTAGTATTGCGGCACTTTCTTGTTGGATCGACTGCTAATATCTGAGTTTGTTTGGTGGCACAGGGAATTTTAGAGTATTTATCGTGGAATGATTGGGTATTAAAGGTGTGCACGTGTTCGGACGGTGAAATTGGGATCGGATATGATGATTCATGTGTCGTGTGGGTGTGGAGACGGAAGTTCTCATATACAGGCTATGATGTGGTTGTAAATCGTGTGTGTCGGTACTGTTTAGCAACTACCAGGGATTTGGAGGCGCGAGTGGATCTTTCTTTGCTTAGTAAGTTAGATTTTGGATATGATATTGAGGTGTAGACTGGTTGTCTCAGTGTTAGGTTATTCAGGACTATCGCGTTATGGGCTATGCCAGAAACGCCACGGGTTGAGTGGCGAGGTGCGTTGGATTATGATCTAGCAGAGTGGTTTATATTTCAAAGACCGGCGGATGTTTGGGAAGGGTTGCTTTTCTTAATTGGGCTTTCGTGATGGATGTCAGTGCAAAGGTTTCTACCATTGATTCAGTTCCGTGTTGAGGGACTTTTCGGATGCATATCTTGTGGCCGGGCATGTCGCCAGGCGAGGTTGTGGATTTCGGTATGGATTTGGTACCGGGCACCGTATCGTGTGGCTCTGGTAGGAGCTGTAGTAGTGGAAGGAGCAGCTTCAGGATTCCTTGATGATGAGTTCGTTGGCAGGTCAATGTGGATGTGTGTTCTAGCTTGAGTCGGCTTGGTTGGACCAGAATTGTATTGTTGAGGGATAGGTCGACTCGATCGTTAGTGAGCTTGTTAGTGATCTGGGGAGATCTATGAGTTGCTTTTCGGTGTTGTGAGACGTTATGATTTGTTTGTTATGGGCACATGTTATGCGGTCCTATTGGGGATTCATAGTGATAGTCGAGCGGGAAGAGTAATTGGGTGTTGCTCGGTAAATGGAGTATTGATTATGACCTATCGCGTTGCATGGCGTATGTTATTTGTTTCACCGTGGGTGTAATGAATTGCTTTGGTTTCAGACATCAAATTGTGCGTGGTTGTTGATTTTGAGCATAGTGACTTGAGGTGTTTCATGTGTGACAGTGTTTGGGATAGGAGCGCCTATTGTAGCGAGGCCATGTGGAGATATGACCTTTCGGGGTAGATTCAGGTGTTCTATTTCTATGATGTGAGACGGGGTCTCAGCCTTGTGTTGTGATGGTACTGATGAGCTTGAGGTACAGCTCTTTCGTTTGAGTCATTTTTCATGATTTGAGTATGTTCTGACCGCTTCTTATTGGTGCGCGTATTATGCAAGCTGTGGCTTAGACCTGTATTGAGGTGTCATATCACCAGAGTGGTGTGTTGTATACGAGGTGATCGTTGGGGTCACTAATGAATACGAACGGATTTGATTTCAGCTTGTTGGAAGGATAATATCGAGGTTCGGCTCGGAATCTGTTGTGGTATTAGTCAAAGGGGAAGTGGCTTCATGAATGATTGATCTAAGAAATTGTTACGGTTTATTGCGTGTTTCATTTATCGTTGGCAGAATATGAAAGTGTTGGAATAAGACCTTAGTGGATAAGAGGTTTTCTACCGGTATTTGGATGTTGTGGGCAACTGCTGTGAGTAGAAGTTATCGTTTCCAGTGTTTGGGTTATGTAGAATATCGTATGATTACACCTGAGGTAGCAGGTGTGGGTAATTACAGATGGTTCGGGCTCATTCTGAGTATAGATGTGAGGTTCTGATCTTGTGTATGATTTCAGAAAGTGCAATGTGGTTCTATGGTTTATGGACTAGATGGATTGTGAAATTTCAGCTACGTTGTGTTATCGAACCTACGCGAGATAGGGTGACGTGGGATCACCCCCGGCTATATGCATGGTAAGGTCATTCAGCTATTGGTTGGCTTCTAGGACAACTCTGGGTACGCTCGAGGACGAGCGTTTGTTTAAGTTGGGGAGGATGTGACGACCCGATCCGTCGTCTCAGGAGTTACCACCCCGTTTCCCCCATTTTATGCTTCTTCATGTTTCATTATCAGTATTTGGTGTGTTAGAGTTGATTTGGATTGGTTTTGGTAGAAAATTAGACACTTAGTCTCTTTAAGGAAGGTTTAAATTGGAAAAGTCAACTGGATGTTGACTTACGAGTTAGAAGGCTCGGATATGATTTTCGGCGATTCGGTTAGCTTTGGGGGACGATTCGTAACTTAAGAGTGCGATCGGAAGTGATTTTGGAGGTCCGGTGTAGAATTAGACTTGAATTGGCGAAGTTAGTATTTTGGCGATTTCCGGTTGTTAGGTGAGATTTTGATCCGAGGGTCGGAATGGAATTCCGAGAGTTGCTTTAGCTTCGTTAGGTGATTTTGGATATGTATGCAAAATTTCAGGTCATTCGGAGGTGTTTTTGTCGGGTTTTTGATCGAATGCATGTTTCGGAAGTTTTTGAAGAACTTAGGCTTGAATTCGATGTAATTTGGTAGTTTTGCTGTTGTTTTTGGTGTTTCGATGATTGGAGCAAGTTTGAATGATGTTTTAGGACGGGTTGGCACTTTTGGTTGAGGTCTCGGCGGCCTCGGGTTGATTTCGGATGGTCATCGGGATGGATTTTGGAATTTTGAATAGCTGATGGGCTGATATCTGGTATTTTCGCATCTGCGGAAAAAGGGCCGCAGAGGCGGCTCCGCAGATGCGTTGAGGGCGTCGCAGGTTTAAAAGTCTGATCATGGGAGGACTTCCGCAGAAGCGGATGGTTGTCCGCATATGCGGCGTTCGCAGAAGCGGTTATGGACCGCAGAAGCGGACCTGGAGGCAGCTGTGTAATTCCGCAGAAGCGGGAAAAGAACCGCAGAAGCGGTAAATGTATCGCAGAAGCGGAAATGAGGCCTGGGCAGAAGGGTTTAAAATAACATTTCATCCGCAAACCCAAACCCATTTTCCACCATTTTTGAGCATTTTGGGAGCTACTTGGGAGCATTTGAAGAGGGATTCGAAGGAGATTGACTGGAGGTAAGTTTTATGAGTTAAAAACACAATTATATTGTGGAATTATCCTTGAAATTCTTGAGAATTTGGCTAAATTGGAAGAAACTAGGGCCTAGGATTTTAAGACTTTAAATTGGAATTTGAGGGGCCATTTGTGGCCCGAATTGAGAGTTTTTGGTATGTATAGACTCATGGCGAGATAAGGAATCCGATGATGTTAATTTTTTGATTTTTCGAGAAGTGGGCCCAGGGCTCGGGTTTTGCAAATTTCGAGATTCTTGTTATTTTTCGATTATTTTCGATTGGGTAATGTCTCATTGGCATATTGTGATGTATTCGCTCTGATTTTGGATAGATTCGACGCGCGTGGAGGCCGATTTGAGGAGCAAAGGCGTCGCGAGCTAGAGATTTTGCCGGTTCGAGGTGAGTAATGATTGTAAATGATAGTCTGAGGGTTTGAAACCCCGGATTTGCACAT
>NC_031995.1:42072849-42135341 GCF_001879085.1 Nicotiana attenuata | reverse complement strand
TCATGCCTAGCGAGTTCTTTGAGTGCTCCTCGGTTTATGTGTCGTACACCGGTGGGTGAGTTCTATTGTAGTAGATCGTGTTCATCGCTCTTGTGTAGTTGTATTGGGGGTCTTGAGACCCGAGTAGACTTATTACTGCTGGACATGGTTGATTTTGATGTCATATTGGGGATGGACTGGTTATCACCTTACCACGCTATCTTGGATTGTCACGCCAAGACTGTGACCTTAGCCTTACCGGGTCTACCTTGTCTTGAGTGGAGAGGGACTCCTGGTCATTCTACCCGTAGTGTTATCTCATATATGAAGGCTCGGCGTATGGTCGAGAAGGGGTGTTTGGCTTATTTGGCATATGTTCGTGATTCTAGTGCTGAGGTCCCTTCTATTGATTCAGTGCCTGTAGTCCGTGAGTTCCCTGAGGTATTTCCTTCAGACCTGCCGGGTATGCCACCCGACAGGGATATTGACTTTTGCATTGATTTGGCTCCGTGCACTCAGCCCATTTCTATTTCGCCGTATCGTATGGCCCCGCCTGAGTTGAAAGAGTTGAAGGAGCAGTTGCAAGACTTGCTTGATAAGGGCTTCATTAGGCCCAGTGTCTCACCTTGGGGTGCGCCGGTGTTGTTTGTCAAGAAGAAGGACGGATCAATGAGAATGTGTATAGATTATCGGTAATTGAACAAGGTCACAATCAAGAATAAGTATCCACTGCCGAGGATTGATGATTTGTTCGACCAGCTTCAGGGTGCCCAAGTGTTTTCTAAGATCGACTTGAGATCTGGCTACCATCAGTTGAGGATTAGGGCATCCGATGTCCCTAAGACAGCTTTCCGCACTCGGTACGGGCATTATGAGTTCTTGGTAATGTCATTCGGATTGACAAATGCCCCAGCAGCTTTCATGGATTTGATGAACCGAGTGTTCAGGCCTTACTTGGATTCATTCGTGATAGTCTTCATTGATGATATTTTGATTTATTCCCGCAGCCGGGAGGAGCATGAGCAACATCTGAGAGTGGTTCTTCAAACTCTGAGGGATAGTCAGTTGTATGCTAAGTTCTTGAAGTGTAGGTTCTGGTTGAGTTCAGTTGCATTCTTGGGTCATGTGGTATCAACAGAGGGTATTCATGTAGATCCAAACAAGATAGAGGCAGTCAAGAATTGGCCTCGACCCACATCAGCTACAGAGATCCGGAGTTTCTTAGGGTTGTAGGCTATTATCGTTGGTTTGTGGAGGGGTTTTCATCTATCGCAGCCTCGATGACCAGGTTGACCCAGAAGGGTGCTCAGTTTAGGTGGTCGGACGAGTGTGAGGCGATCTTTCAGAAGCTCAAGACAGCTTTGACTACGGCGCCAGTGTTGGTTTTGCCCACAGGTTCAGGGCCATATACAGTTTATTGTGATGCATCTCGTATTGGAATTGGTGCAGTATAGATGCAAGATGGCAAGGTCATTGCTTATGCTTCGCGTCAGTTGAAGATTCATGAGAAGAACTACCCGGTCCATGATTTGGAGTTAGCCGCCATTGTTCACGCGCTGAAGATTTGGAGGCATTATCTGTATGGTGTGGCATGTGAGGTGTTCACAGATCACAAGAGTTTGCAATACTTGTTCAAGCAGAAGGAGCTAAATTTGAGACAGAGAAGGTGGTTGGAGCTTTTAAAAGACTATGACATCACCATCTTATATCATCCGGGAAAGGCCAATGTGGTGGCCGATGCTTTGAGTAGGAAATCAGCTAGTCGATCGGTGAGAGACCGCTTGCTCTTGATGTTCAGGCTTTGGCCAATTAGTTCGTGAGGTTGGATGTTTCTGAGCCCAGCCGTGTATTAGCTTGTACAGTTGCTCGCTCTTCTTTATTGGAGCGTATCCGAGATCGGCAGTATGATGATCCTCATTTGTGTGTCCTTAGAGACACGGTGCAACACGGAGGTGCCAAGCAGGTTACCTTAGGAGATGATGGAGTTTTGAGGCTGCAGGGTCGAGTTTTTGTGCCTAATATGGATAGGCTCCGGGAGTTGATTTTAGAGGAGGCCCATAGTTCTCGGTACTCTATTCATCCGGGCGCCGCCAAGATGTATTAGGATTTACGGCAACATTATTGGTGGAGGAGAATGAAGAAGGACATTGTTGCATATGTGGCGCGGTGTTTGAATTGTCAGCAGGTTAAGTACGAGCATCAGAGGCCTGGTGCTCTGTTCCAGAAGATTGAGATTCCTGAGTGAAAGTGGGAGCGTATCACTATGGACTTCGTTGTTGGAATCCCACGGACTCAGAGGAAGTTCGATGCATTGTGGGTTATTGTTGATAGGCTGACCAAGTCAGCGCATTTCATTCCTGTGGCATTCTTCTATTCTTCTGAGAGGTTAGCTGAGATCTATATCCGGGAGATTGTTCGCCTTCATGGTTTGCCTGTGTCTATCATTTTGGACCGAGGTACGCAATTTACCTCACATTTCTGGAGAGCAATTCAGCGGGAGTTGGGCACACGGGTTGAGTTGAGCACAGTGTTTCATCCTCAGATGGACGAGTAGTCCGAGCGGACTATTCAGATTTTGGAGGATATGCTCCGAGCTTGTATCATTGACTTCGGAGGCTCGTGGGATCAGTTTTTGCCTTTAGCGGAATTTGCCTACAACAACAGCTACCAGTCGAGTATTCAGATGGCTCCTTATGAGGCTTTATATGGTAGGCAGTGTCGATCTCCGGTTGGATGGTTTGAGCCCAGTGAGGCTCGGTTGTTGGGTACGGATCTAGTGCAGGATGCCTTGGACAAGGTGAGGATCATTCAGGATAGGCTTCGTACAGCTCAGTCCAGGCAAAAGAGTTATGCTGACCGTAAGGTTCGTGATTTGGCATTCATGGTCGGTGAGCGGGTATTGCTTCGGTTGTCGCCTATGAAGGGCGTGATGAGATTTGGGAAGAGGGGCAAGCTTAGCCCTAGGTTCATTGGCCCGTTTGAGATTCTTGATCGAGTGGGGGAGGTGGCTTACAGACTTGCGTTGCCGCCGAGCTTATCAGCCGTGCATCCAGTGTTTCATGTGTCCATACTTCGGAAGTATCACGGCGATCCATCCCACGTGTTAGATTTCAACACTGTCCAGTTGGACAGGGACTTGTCATATGAGGAGGAGCCGGTAGCTATTCTTGACCGGCAAGTTCGTCAGTTGAGATCGAAGAGTTTCCCTTCTGTTCGTGTTCAGTGGAGAGGTCAGCCTGCTGAGGCATCGACCTGGGAGTCCGAGTCCGATATGCGGAGCCGTTATCCCCATCTTTTTCCCGATTCAAGAACTTCCTTCTTATGTCCGTTCGAGGACGAACGATTGTTTTAGAGGTGGAGGATGTGATGACCCAAAAGGTCATCACTTGTTTTAGAAATAAATTCAGTGTTCCGAGACCTAAAAACCTCCTCTTTACCCCACCTCGACTTGCGTGCGTGGTCCGGACCTATATCCGGAAAGCCTTCTATGTGAAAACATGAGAAATAGAAATTTCTAGAGTTAAAATTTGATTATGGTTGACTTTGGTCAACATTTTTAGCAAACGGACCCGAATCCGTGTTCCGACGATCCTGGGAGGTCCACAGTAAAATATGGGACTTGGGCGTATGCCCGGAAATGAATTCCGAGGTCCGAAGCCTTAGAAATCAATTTTTGAAAGAAATTGTTTTGCTGAATTATCTAAGAAATGAAGAAAAGAATTAATGTTTGAAACAATCAGTATCGGGCCCTGGTTCCGGAGCCCGGTACAAACTTGTTATACTATTTAAATGATAACTGTGAAATTTGGTGAAAAATGGAGTTTACTTGACGTGAGTTGGACTTCCGGTTGACGAGTTATGAACTTTAAGTGTTCTTGATGAAAATGATGAGCTTTGAGGTTTAATTCATGGTTTTACATGTTATTTTGATGATGTGATCGCACGAGTAGGTCCATATGATGCTTTTGAGTTAGTATGCATATTTGGTTTGGAGTCCCGAGGGTTCGGGTGAGTTTCGGATAGGTTCCGGGATGTTTTAGACTTAAAAACATAGCTGTTGCAGGTTCAGAGAAGTTGCAGATCTCTGAACCTGCCTATGCGGTCCGCAACGATTTTGTGCGACTGCGGAAGGGGCCTTTGCAACCGCAAAAGATTTCGTGCGGTCCGCGGTGGGGACTTTGCGGCCGCACTCGATTTTGTGCGGTCCGCGGTGAGGAAGAATCCGCAGGTTCACTGGTCTGACTTCGGAAGCCTATACCTTTTGATTTACAAGGAATTTTGAGATGATTTAAAAACGAAAGTTGTAGCCCTTCGTGTCTAGTTTGCAGAAAGGTAAAGAAATCACAATTTGGACATCTGTAGAAAAAGTTATGGCGAAAATACTAAAGAATGTCACTGCAGTCTCCGCGGTGAGCTCCGCGGCCGTAATCCTTTTTGTGCGGTCCGCGGATAGGTCTTAGAGGGCTATATTTAAACGGGACTTTCAGTTATTTTTCATTTTTCAAAACCCCAAAAACGTAAGAGGCGATTTTCCAAACACACTTTCTTCTCTAAAACATTAGTAAGTGATTTCTAACTCATTTTCTTTACTCCTTAACTTCTTTTTACAAGATTTCATCCTAGAATCTAGAGTTTTCATGGTGGAATTGGAAATTTTGGGAAAAACCTAAGAATATTGAAATTTGGGGATTTAGACCTCAAATTGAGGTCGGATTTCAAAACCAATTATATATCCGGGCTCGGGGATGAATGGGTAAACGGGTTTTGGTCCGAATTTCGGGTTTGGACCAAGCGGGCCCGGGGTCGATTTTTGACTTTTTGGGAAAAACTTTAGAAAACTTATTTCCATGCATTAGAATTGTTTCATTTAGCATTTATTGATATAATTAAGTAACTTGTGGCTAGATACGAGCGAGTTGGTGGTGGAATCAAGAGGTAAAGCGATAGTTGAGGCTTGAATTGTGTTCGTGGCATCGAGGTAAGTGTTTGGTCTAACCTTAGCTAGAGGGATTAAGAGTTGTGTCTTAATTGCTATGTGTTCGCTGTGGAGTACGACGTATAGGCATGGTAACGAGTATCTATACGTCGGTGTCAAGCATGCCCGTGAGTCTTGTATTGTAATTGTTATAACTCTATTGTGGTTTATTCGTGCTTCATATGATGATTATCATTATTGTTCCCTTGTCGGGATGTTGGTGTTATATTGCTGTTCCCTTGCCGGGATGTTGATGTTATATTACTGTTCTCTCGCCGGGATGTTGTTGTTATATTATTGTTTCCTGGCTGAGACTCTTTTATGATTGGTGTCGAAATATGAAATGGGAGCGGGTTGCATGCCTGCAACGGTAATATATGAAATGGGAGCGGGTTGCACGCCTGCAACGGTAATATATGAAAATGGGAGTGGGTTGCATGCCTGCAACGGTACAATATGAAATGGGAGCGGGTTGCACGCCTGCAACGGTATTATATGAAATAGGATCGGGTTGCACGCCTGCAACGGTATTACATGTGTACTTGTTTCTTATTTCCTTATCTTTTGCTGGTATTTGATTTATGGCGATCCTTACATTTTTTTTCTACTGTTATTCTGTTGTCACCTGTTACTCCCCGCAGCATGTTTTCGCCGCCCAACTTTAGTTGTAATTATCTGCTTCTATTTCCGCTGTATATGATTTAATTGCACAGGTTTATATGGTAGTCTGGTCCTAGCCTCGTCACTACTTCGCCGAGGTTAGGCTAGGCACTTACCAGCACATGGGGTCCGTTGTGCTGATACTACACTCTGCACTCTTTTGTGCGTATCCCAGTGCTGTAGATTTCGGACCGCAGTGAGATTGTTGTTTCTTGTTCATCAGGCGACCCGAGGTAGTCCTGCAGGCGTCCGCAGGCCTTAGTGTCTCCTTCTATCTACTATTCCTATTTCTTTCATGTATTTCCAGAGACAGTGTTGTATTTATTTCTTTCAGACCTTTATTTGTAGTACTCCTAGACAGTCTGTGAAGGTCTGACACCAGTCTTGGGTAGATTTGTTATGGATTGGTATTAGCAGTATTATTAAAACCTTACAATGCAGTCTTCCGCTTATTCAATTCTGTTGTTATCTAATGTTTGGCTCTTAACTGTTATCGGATTAAAAATGGAAACAAGGTAAATAGTTCAATTGGTTGGCTTGCCTAGCTTTCACTAGTAGGCGCCATCACGACTCTCGAGGGTGAGAAATCCGGGCCTTGACAATGAAATTTTGCAGCATAGAAGATCAAATTGCAGACATATTCACCAAAGCCCTGAGCAGAGAACATTTCGAAAGATATCGCCTGGCATTGGGTTGATAAAATCCAACTAAGAACCTGGTCCCTCAATGATTGTCTATGAAAGGAATGTTCAAGTAAAATTAGCTAAAATGTATTTTCTGGCAAAGTCTAACTCACCTTTATATCGTTACTGTAGACACGCATGATGATTACAGAGCAAATAAGCAGCTAATGCATTGCATGTTGGTCTAAATGGGAAAAGCTTACACTTGCAAAACTCATCAGGGAACCTGGTTCTCCTGACACAGGTTCGTAGTTTCTCTGTTCTCTCATGCACAATTTTGAACGATTGAAACAAGTTCCACGTTATCATAGTGTCAGTTTATTTTTTTTGCGCCTTTTGAACCCAAGAGTCCCACCCGTTAGGAAGCGACCCGACTCCCAAAATTGCCGCCTATTCCTAACCAGTCCTGCATCCCTCTTCAATATATCCCTTCACCATCACTATCACCACTATTCACATCAAAACTCCAAAATTTCCATTGTCTCTCTTAAAACCAATATTCTCTCCTCTCTAGCTCACCGATTCCCACCATGTATGAACAATAGGGAACCCCAAATGTTCCAAGTATCACCCCCACTGAGTCTTCACCTGTTAAAATGTAGATCACAGAATCCTCACTCACCACCACTACCATCCTAAACCCTAAGGCAAAGACACCTCCGCTCTCTGTTTCCTCACCTACCCAATCGAGTATTGGTTCTTATCGGATTCGCAAAACTTCAACTACAAGCTATCTACAAGGACTAACAGTTATGAGAGCTATCTACAAGCTATCATCTTAATTTTCAATCCTTCACTTAGCATCCATTGCCTAACAGCTAGCATAAAAATAAGATCACATATTTTTAGAACCACAAAATCAAATCTAATTGTTGTTACCATTTTCAAGGTAAATAGTTTGGCGCCCAGCGTGGGGCTAAAAACAATAGTGATTATTGTCTTGCTGGTTCACTACGTAATGCAAGTTATCTTTCACACTTTCTTGTCCAAGATCTTTGATTTCAGGTCAAAATGTCTAACTCAGTAAGCGCACACGGAAACAACGGTCTTGAGGACCATGGAGAAAATGGTGTAGTTGCTCCAGGTGTTGATGTACTACCACAAAACCCTGAGGAGGCACAAGAACCAAATCCCGTGGATGCGGTATCGTACGATGCTCAGCATGTCGAGACAAGCTCCCACACCAACAGGAGTATACACCAAGGAAACCAACAAGAGGCTCAAAAAACCCCGGCTCAGGAGGAACAAAGGGTTAGCCTTCATGTCATTTTCGAGCTATTACAAGCACAACAGCTGGCAATTGCTCAGCTGCAAAGCCACCAGAAAACTCCAAGCATAGTAGCACCAGGAACGGCTCTCCAAGCCGAGCAGGTACCGAAAATGTCGAGTGATAATGGGTCGGCAGACGACCCCATCATCTTAAAGATACTCGAAGACCTCACAAAGAGGATCGAGTCAGGAGAAAAAAAGATAGAAGCCAACGACAAGAAGGTAGAGACCTACAACTCGAGGGTCGATCGAATTCCGGGTGCACCCCCGATCCTGAAAGGTGTCGATTCGAAGAAGTTCGTGCAAAAGCTATTCCCACAGGAAGCGGCTCCAAAACCCATCCCAAAGAAATTTAGAATTCCTGACCTTCCGAAGTACAACGGAACCTCAGACCCCAACGAGCACGTCACTGCTTACACTTGTGCAGCAAAGGGCAACGACCTAAGGGACGACGAGATCGAATCTGTCCTACTAAAAAAGTTTAGGGAGACGCTTTCAAAAAGGGCAATGATGTGGTATCACAACCTGGCCTCGAACTCGATAGACTCATTTTCCATGCTAGCAGATTCCTTCATAAAGGCGCATGCTGGTGCCATCAAGGCAGCTACAAGGAAGTCCGACATTTTCAAAATCAAGCAAAGGGAGAACGAGATGCTGCGAGAGTTCGTATCTCGCTTTCAAATGGAACGAATGGAACTACCGCCAGTCTCCGACGACTGGGCAGTGCAGGCCTTCACTCAAGGTTTGAACGAGCGAAGTTCTGTAGCTTCGAAACAGCTGAAGCAGAACTTAGTTGAATATCCCGTCGTGACCTGGTCGGATGTCCACAACCGGTACCAGTCAAAGATCAGGGTCGAAAACGACCAACTGGGAGCCCCCTCGGGCTCGGTATATCCTAACAGGCTCCCGACAAACGAGCCAAATCCAAACAAAGAAAGATACCAACCATACAATGAAGATAGAAGAAGTGCCCCGAGGCGCAACGTACCCCATAACGATCGAAGGCTGGATCGATGCTAGAACCTTCGAGGACTTGTTAGCAGAGCTAGATTCGATAGGCACACAGGGCCGACGGAGGCACCCCGTCTGTCGTAATACAACTTCAACGTTGACACTTCAGACATCGTATTCGCCATGAGTAAAATCAAAGATACTAGGTGGCCAAGGCCTGTACAATCAGATCCTTCGCAAAGGAACCATAACTTAGTGTGTGAATTTCACAACACACATGGTCATAAGACCGAGGATTGCCGACAACTCCGGGAAGAAGTAGCCCGATTACTCGGCAAAGGTCACCTCCGAGAATTCCTCAGCGACCGAGCCAAAAATCAGTTCCGGGAAAGAGAGGCGACCAAGAAGAGTGAAGCAGGAGCCACAACATATCATCCACATGATCTTCGGAGGTATCGATGCTCCACAAGAACCCATGGTCAGGAGAACAAAAATTTTCATCACCAGGGAAAAGCGAACTCGAGGTTACATACCCGAGGATGCCCTCACGTTCACTGACGAAGACATCGAGGCTCTATCTCAGCCCCATAACGATGCATTGGTAATTTCTTTCCTTGTGAATACATTTCAAATTAAACGTGTACTTGTGGATCCAGGTAGCTCGGCCAATATTATCAGGTCGAGGGTGGTGGAGCAGCTCGGACTGCTCGACCAGATCGTGCCCGCCTCTCGAGTCCTCAATGGAATCAACATGGCAAGGGAAATGACTAAAGGAGAAATCACCCTCCCGGTCAACGTGGCTGGCACAACCCAAAATGCCAAATTTCATGTCATCGAAGGAGACATGAGGTATAACGCCTTGCTCGAAAGGCCATGGATGCACTGCATGAGGGCAGTACCATCCACCCTCCATCAAATGATGAAGTTCCCGACAAAAGACGGGATAAAAACAATCTACGGAGAACAGCATGCGGCAAAAGAGATGTTTGCGGTGCACGACGTGGCACCGACACCAATACTTCCACTGCCGAAGGAGCCAAAGGATAAGCAAATAGTGAAATAGCAATAACGAGCTATATTTTCGGTCACACCCGACTAAAACAAGTAACGGACCGTGCCGTGTCCTCAAAGCAAACAATCGAAGCATATCGAGATTCAAGACATCGTCGGCACTAAGGTATGATCATCTCCCTTTTTCGTTCAGATTTTGCTCTAGCCGTGTATGCAGGCACTCGATCGATGCTTCCGAAGCGCTTTCCAACCTGAAGGCCTTAGGTTTCGAAAGCATGCGTTGCACTCTTTTCCTTCGATCGGGTTTTATCCCAAGAAGGGTTTTTACCGACAAGGTTATTAATGAGGCAACATCTATATGCTACCTAAGGAAGGCTCGACAAGTATTCAAGGCTTCTCTTCAATCAACCTCGAATACTGAGGGGCATCCCTTCGGAAGGTCACCTCCTCGGAGAAGCTAAGATGTGCTGAACGGGGTCCCGATAGGAAAATGATGTACCGGACCAAACGGTCGAATAAACCGTGTCCGTATAGAATAACCGGGCCCTTGACAGCAAAAACGTGTATACTTGTACCAAGCAATCAAAGAATAATTTCCCCTCCATCAAAGCATTTCGCGTTCAAAGAAGCTCGGTATTTTTTACAAAAACGGCTCTAGAGCCAAAAAACGCCCCGAACACTCGGGGACTAGCGTCAAACTTGAAGCTAAGCCCTCAATGAGGCAATATTAAGATCGCAAAAACGGCTCCAGAAGCCAAAAAACATCCCGAGCACTCGGGGACTGACATCGAAAACTCAAGGCCACGTGACCTCCGGGTTGGATACTCCGAACTTGTAAGCCCCCAAGTTTACAAGGAATGGCTCCCGAAGCCAAGAAACTTTCGATGACTCGGGGACTGCCACCCCCATTGATCTGTCAAAAACCCGAGGCTATAAGGCCCCATGCGGGAAACCTCGAGCGGGTAAGACCTTCATAAGGCAATATCAAATCTATAAGACCTTCATAAGGCAATATCAAATCTGTAAGACATTCATAAGGCAATATGAAATCTATAAGACCTTCATAAGGCAATATCAAATCTGTAAGACCTCAAGCAAGGCATGAACCATACTTGTACCAAGTAACCAAATCTGTAAGACCTCAAGCAAGGCGTGAACCATACTTGTACCAAGTGACCAAAACTGTAAGATCTCAAAGGCATGTAAAAAATTTATAAGACCTTACAAAAGGCATAATCCCGATCTTAAAGTTAAGGCTATATATCGAACTCATAAGACCCCTAAAAAGGCATACCCTCGATATAGACGCCGAAACTACTTCACTCGGGGACTGAAAGGCTCCGGCCAAACACAATGACTACGGTCACAAGGCTGTACCAACCAAAATAACGCAACTCGGGGACTCGCGACCGTCGCTATAAAATCACAGGCCTTCAATTACTTCGAAAGTACTTCGAAAAGATTCGGTTAAACTGGCTACCCTCGACATAGGCAAAAGAGCTTCGACCATGTCAGATCCAAACTACAAGCTTCGAAACACTTAGCCGTCGAGCAAAACCTCCCGAGGTGTTCGCATATCGCCATATAACGACTCACAATCGAGGTCTTTATCAAATCGTCGAAGATTCCGGCAAACACAATTTCAAAAAGACCTTAATGAGGGAAAAATAAAGCCTACATAAAGGTCGCACCGACCCAATGCGTAAGAGCCACTACTGCCAGCCCATATAAACGGTCGTACCGACCTAACGCGTAAGAGCCTAAGGGCCAGCTTGAAATTCACAAACTTGAGGGCCAATGAGCTCGAGTCAAAATTCGACTCGGAGATTGAGCCCGAAACAGTTAACTAAAAAATGCCTAAGGGCACATACGTGAGAGCCGTTATCGCCAACTTAAGTCAAAAGGTCATGCCGACAGACATGCAAAGGCATACGTGCCAGCTTAACAAGCCTCAGGGCCGAATTATATACCTAAGGGTCATTACTCGAAGTCCAATTCACCTGGTCAATCATCAACTGACATATAAATTCAAAACGGAGAAAGACATGCACAAGCAAAAGAAAATGCATGAAAGATGAAACCAAAGGTTTTCTTCTATACGCGTACGCGAAAGAATACAAAAGCTACATTGGAAAACGCTCTCTGAAAGACCCATAAAAAGAATCAAAAAGGAAAAAAGCCTAGTCTACTTCCCCCTCGGGGACTGTGGACCGACGGACCCCTGAGAAACTACGCTTTCAATAGCCTCGGCCGTAACCTCCGGGTTTCTAATGGCCTCCTCCCCTTCAGGGACTCCGCTTCCATCTTCATCGCCTCCCGAGTCACTGCTCGACTCGTCTTCTGAAGGAAGCAGGGCAACAGCTTCCTCTTCCAAGGTCTTCACCCTCTCAATCTCGGTAATTAAATCAATGCCCCCGCATATATATCCTCGAGCGTCTGTCTCCGAGATTCTAACCGGGCATGCTCCACTTCTCGGGTTAGGCGTAGCTCAGCCTCTTCGAACACCTTCCGGACATAAGTATTTGCAGTAGAGGCATCCTCCTTATGCGAGGTCACAAGCGCCTCGGCCTCACCCCTGACTTCGGATAGCGTAGTAGCCAACTCAGTATGGAGATCCTTATACTTACTGCTCTCAGCCCTCGCATCTTCGAGGAAGTGCCCGATCAAAATCACCTCTCCCCGGAGGGCATCTTTCTCAGAGATTGCCTCACTCAAATGCCGCTTAAGTTCGAGGATTTCGGAGTCCCTGGCTCGGAGCTCCTTCCCCATAAGGACGTCTTTCTCCTTAAACTTCAAAAATCGACCAAAAGATATTAAAACATTGAAGTCAGTTAGACATGCAGACAAAAACAAACGGGAGCTATGTAACCTGTTCAGCAAGGCGAGCCTTTTCCCGGGATGCCGCCTCCAAGCAATCCCGAAGGCCACAGAGTTCTTCCTCCCTCTTGGTAGAAAAAACCCCGAGCTCATCAGCTTCTGTGGTGAGCTTCTTATATTCGTCCTCGTGGCGAATCAGCTTGGCTTCAAAATTGGCAAACGTTTGATTATAGAGCGCCTTGGCCTGGAACCACGAAAGAAATAAGGTTAGCAGGGCAAATGTCGAGACACCAAGCAGAATTTACGAATACGTTACCTGATCACACAGCCTGTCAATCTCATTGAAAATGAGCGAAATATCGGGGTCAGGCTTTTCCTCGGGCGCAGAAGAAGGCTTTGTAAACATATTTTTATCACCAACGGACGTCCCCACATCGAGAGACTCCGTATTGGGGGCGTCTTGCATCTCCCTCGAAGGAAAAGCCGATTCCGTAGGGGAATCGCTCACTTCAACGACCTCGACCGAATTAATCGAGGCCGTCCCTTGCTTTAGAGGAGCTTCGGGATTAGGCTGCCTGGATCGCTTACTGAGCTCACCTCGGCTTGAGGGTAATTTTGGCCGTCAACCGGCTTGGTAGTACCGCCCGATACACCCTCGTAGGCTTCTTTAGCCCGAGGCGGGGCGACACCGGAACTAGGCCGCGACTCGGAAGCCACCAACTCAACAGTATGTGAAACAGACAGATCCTCTCTCCCTTCGGGTGCTATCAACGGATTGTATTTCTTTCCGACCCCGGCTCGGGGGCTCTCCGACGCTTCTGAAACTAAAGCTATTGGATCATCCTTAGGATCTTCCACTCTGGTTCTCTTGAATTTTGGAGGATAATTCGACGACCTCCCTCGTTTCTTCCTTTCTTCGTCGAGTTTTGAGGCATCCGTTTCACCGGGCAGAGTTTCTCTCATCAAGAACACCTCCCCCAGACCTGCCCCAATACAAAAACAAGCACGAAGAATGAGAACGCATTTAGTAGTAACTTTGGTAAAATTGAAACTACAGCTGAAAACGATGTCCCACCGTGATCCTTGGCCTTCCATCGAGCCTTGGATAAATCGCGCCACACGCGCTCGGCATATAGGCAAATTGAGTCTAGTTTAGCTACTCATCCTGAAAGATTCCTAACCGCATTAGGGTACGCCACGGCAGCTGTATCAGGGAAGAAGGTTAGTTCATGAGGAAATGCATCCGAAAGAAAGAAACGGACAGTTAGTTAAGTATGTCTACTTACGCTTCATGTTCCATCTTTCGGGGAACGACATCCTCTCTGCGTGGATCAAGTCCGAAGTCCTAACTCGAACGAAGCGGCTCATCCACCCCCCGCTCCTAACCTCATCAGTACAAGCAAAGAGGGCCCTCGAGGCCCGGCAACGGAGCTTAATCAGGCCCCCACGAAAAAGTCGGGGGCTATACATTCTGATCAAATGGTCAAGGGTGAAGGGCATCCCCTTAATCATATTCGCATAATACCTGGTCATGTAAACAATACGCCAGAATGAAGGATGAATTTGGCCGAGTGTCACTTGATATCGTTCGCAGAAGTCAAGGATCACGGGGTCTATCGAAGGCATGGATGGCACCCCCAGGCCAAGGGTAAATGGATAAGTATATACACTGAGGAAGTCGGCCTTATATGTCGTTATATCCTCCCTCCGAGAGGGAACCTCCACTAACACCGCATCTCTCCAGCGGCAATCGACTTTTACCCTCTCGATGTCCGTTATTAAATTGATGTATCGAGATGCGAGCTTACATCGCCCCGACTTCGAAGAAGGTCTTTCGACCTTAAAATTAGAGGTCGTCTCATAAGCCTCTGGAATGTATTCTCCAGTCCTAGGAGACGCTGCTGCTTTACCCTCAGAAGAGAGCGTGGAAGAGGAAGGCGCATCTTCCTGAGGAACAGAGGCTGCAGTGTTTGCCATTTTTTTCCAAAAGTTACAAAAAAGAAACGAAAAATCGTGCTTCAGGAAAGAACATGAGAGGAAGGTGAGAGAAAAACTCTATTGAGAGCCTGATGGGGCAGTAGAAAGGAAGGGACGGAGAAATGAGTATTTATAGAAGCCTGATATGCGCGGTTGGAACAAACTAAAGGGCAGCCAACCGCCGTAATTAATTCAAAGGCTTTGAAGACTGTGTGGACGCGACCTTTAGAAGCCCAGTTTGTTACATCAGTCACTCGGCAGGGCGCAGCTACTTGCTTCGATGAGAGCACCGGAAGGCAAGATCTTAAGGTCGTTTCTCTTTTTTTTACTTTGAGAAACGCGGGGACTATCTGTATACGGTAAAAATCAGAGGGCTCGATTTTATGATCACTAGGGCGCCTCAGAAAAGACCATCCCCGGGGGGCTCGAAGTTTAGCTCGGAGCTCGCCCCCAAGGGTTCGTGATGATTGACCTCGAGGCAGTGCAAACTAACGGCTACGACGCACTAGCAGGAAGTTCCCAAGGCATATGATTAAAGCTGACAAAGCCAGTAAAGGAAACACTAGTCTGTACCAGACTAGTAAGTAGCTGTGCCAACTATATTTCTTTGTAATAGTTACTCATGTACTATGATGGGATTTCTCTCCATATGTAAAGGGGATCCTTGTCATTTTGTAAGAGGCATCTGATACGCAATATTGAATATAAAAAAACTCTCTCTCCGCTCTCTAACTCAACATATTCTCTTGATTTCACTGCTTACACTCATTGCTTATATTCATAGTGTTCTATTTATTGTTCTTTATTGGCAAAATACATAAGTTACCCCCTGAATTATGAACAAAATCCCTGTTACACACTCTTTGCAGACGAAAATTACCTTCCGCACTCAACCTTTCAAAAGTGTGCCTAATACACACTACTTTCCCTACGTGGCCAGCGCGTGTTTTAACAACAAAATAAGGTGTGTGAAGAAATAAAAATATATATCCGATATTTTATTGAACGATTCTGATCTAACAAAATTTATCTAACGGTTCAAATTGATTTTCCTTTTTCTTTTCTTTCTTTTATTCCTTTTTCTTTTACTTTGTTTTGTTCATTCTTCAACAAAACAAAAAGTTCTCCCATGTTTGTCGTCCACAATTTCCCATATCCCCATACCGGCCTCTGTTTGTTTTCTTGTGAAGATTCCAATAATGAAGCTGGATGGCCTATGGAATTTTAAAGGTAGAGAGATAGTGTTTTTTTGGAAGAGAAATCTTTTGGGTTTCTCCAAATTAATGGAGATTGGTTGATGAGAAGGTGAATCTATGGTCGATGTTGTCTTCAATTAGAGCCTTCACTGCTCTCTGCAACTCTTTTTTAGTTCAGCCACCGCCTTGGCCGCCAACGACAGTCCTCTTCTGCCCTTTATGGTGGTTCTTGCCATCCTTGATCTTTATGAAGAATAAAATGAAATTTAAAGATTTTAGCAGAAAGATAATAAGTTCGACAGTAAATGTGTAAGCCTTCTTACTTAAAGAAGTTAATCCAGATTATTATTATGGGATTCTTTTAGAGTGAAAGAAAAATAATTTTAATGGAGATGTGAGATTAGGGGTGATGCTGCGTTTGTAGTAGAGAACTTCACATAGCTGCCTTTTGATTGAAGAATAGTCGGAGATGGAAGGCATGATTTGATGGTGGCCGATCGAAGAGAAGGCAGCAATGGTGATGGATTTAATGAAGAAGATGGGATCTAATTATAATTTATAGGTTTTTTCTTTTTTTAATAAGTTAATGACACGTTTCACTATCTGATTGGAGCGTGAAATTACACATGTTTTAAAAAATTGGTCAAGAAAAAAGTAGCGTGTATTAGACACACTTCTAAAAGGTTGGGTGTGTAAAAGGTTGCTCTTGGTCGAAAGGTGTGTAGCAGGGATTTGGGTGCAAGGTCAATGGGTAAACTATGTATTTTGCCTTCTTTATTTATTGCTCATTATTGGTCATAAAAGGCTTTCATCAAGGCTGTCATAACTGCCAAGCCTCCATCGACTGCCCTCAGCAACGCATCCGCCTCGACCTCGAGGCCTCGAATATACAAGCTCGAGGCCTCGACTCCCAGCCATTTCGGTTTGATTATTAAAGCTATCTACAAGCTATCATCTTAATCTGCAATCCTTCACTTAGCATCAATTGCCTAACAACTAGCATAAAAATAAATCACATATTTTTAGAACCACAAAATCAAATCTAATTGCTATTACCATTTTCAAGGTAAACAATCCTAATTTAAACAATGATATTAGACTAGTATAAATTAATCGTACGATATCTACAAGTTAAAATGAGCATCATGACTTGCTTCAAGTTGCATTAATATACTCCTACTTTTTTGTTACTGGAGATTATCGATGATATGAAAGAGCTCATGTTTATAGAAGGATCAAATAACAAAGTTTGAGAATTATGTCTATGTTCTTCTCCATTCACTTAATTTTTTTTATGCTTTTTATTGCAACATCTATATAGTACCCTATGGTTACCATGAACATGAATTCTTATCATCAACAACGAGGAACCATAGGGGCATTAATTAGTAACGGTTAGCTGCTATAATATTACCCTTTGCTAAGTCCAAGTTCAAAATGCCTTCAAAATTTGTATTGAACAATGTTCCAGAAGGGAGCCTTGGCATAATTAACTTGTAAAGTTGTTGCTATGTGACCAGGAGGTCACGGGTTTGAATCGTGGAAAAGTCTCTTGCAGAAATATAGGGTAAGACTGCGTATAATAGACCCTGGTCGTCCGGCCCTTCCCTGGACCCCACGCATAGCGGGAGCTTAATGCACCGGGCTGCCTTTCTTAATGTTCCATATGCAAGAATATTATAAGGAGGCTTTTTGAAACTTTTTCCTTAATCTAATAGATTTTAAGTTTTATGCATCGACTGTTCATAAAAAATTATTTATATAATCACTTATAGGATAATTACAAGTGAAATTCCATGATAAATATTAACTTGTAAGCGAATAAAACGGTAGCTAGCTAACATAGTATTAAAATTACACTTATAATGTAAAAAACTTTACGGTGTTAGGTACTAGGTAGTATAACTTAACACCAATTTAGTAGTAACACATTAATGAGTGAAAAAGGTGAAGAGGAAACGTGGTGTGTTTTGAACTGCATCGAGCTGCACGATTGACAGAGCTAGTCTGCAACAGATCAGTACTTTGGTTTCTAATTATAGTAATCCTAACACCTCAGAAATTTCCAAAATAGGAATTATGGGTGCAAATCATCTTTATATATACTCTCAAATGACTTCTCAGATCTTACAGTCACTAATTGTCTGTAAATTAAGTATGGTGGAGTTCCCTTTATACTCTGAGCAGTGTGCCCATCCTCCATCAGAATATCACTTAAAACAATTAACGTACTTTATAATCTTTGCCTATTGTTTACACACAATTTAGGAAAGTTTTTAACAAAGACAAGCCCATATTTCAAGATTAGTTTCTTAGGATTACCCTAAATGAAAAAAGTAATAGATTCCCTGGCAATATGTTTACTTATATTCTGAATTTTTGCAAAAACAAATGTGACAACTTGCTTAGTTGGGACCACATGCAAAAACTTATTTAAGGATTTCATCTGATAATTTTATAGTGGAGAGGAAAAGGTTTGGATTAATTTAAGTATATGTAGAGCAAAGATCACTTTTAGCTCTCGCGGCCGAAACTATTTACATTTGTATTATATATATATATATATATATATATATATATATATATATATATATATATATATATATATAATACAAAAAATATACATTTTTCGGCTATTATTTTCAGAGTGGCTATTCAGTGTCGCTATTATGTAAGCTGAAACAACAAATGATGGACCAATTCCAAGAGCTCCATTCAGGTGTGAAAGAGAACTGACATAATAGCATAAAATACACATCACTAACTCCTCCACATTTGAGATCTATTGATTAGTTTCCCATATGGAAAATAAGATTAATTAGAGAAGTGTTTGATAAAGCTAAGATATGTTAGTACCAGTTTGTAGTATCCAGTTGAAATTTTATTGTCAACTTAAGGATAATTTTACTATGATTAGAAGACAGTTATCATTATTCACAAATTTCTGAAAGGAATTTACAAGACTTGTTTTTATTGTACTTACATTTGTCAAGTCATAATATAGTACATATGACCCCCTCCTAAAGGAAAAGAAAGTAGGAAAGTACCAAGCTAGCGCATACTTAAAAAGTAAGCAAAATGGCAACTTTAAGGTGTTGTAAAGGAAACGTTTATAATTAAGTTCTCGTACTAAGATTTCATTATTTTCGTGGAAGAATTTAGAATGTATTTAAACCATAAAACGTCATCTCGTGCCAGTATTTTTGGTGATCTAGATAAGTACATAGTTAAGGTTGAACAATCTTCTTTGCCTACAATGTCTTGTATAAAACTAACAAAGAAAAATTAAGTCTTTTTTTTTTTTTCCAGGGGTAGGGTTTTTTAAAAAGAATATTCTATTTGAAGTTCAAAGGGGAGCCTTGGCGTAACTAGTAAAGTTGTTGTCATGTAACCAAGAGGTCACGGGTTCGAGCTATGGAAACAGCCTCTTGCAGAAATGCAGGATAATGTTGTGTACAATAGTCCCTTGCGATTCGGCCCTTCCCCGGATCCCGCGCATAGCGCCCTTTATTCTATTTGAAGTTCCATAAGATTCCATTTTTTATTTGAAACTATACTGAGTAGATATTACAAGACAGCAACTATAAATGAGGCTCTATTTCACTGTTCAATCAAAATCTCTCACAAGCTAAGTTCATAGCAATCCAAAAGATCTTTCTCTCTCTCTCTATAATGGCAAGGAATGTAGAGCCTCTAGTAGTAGGGAGAGTAGTAGGGGATGTTCTTGATTCATTCAGTCCCACTGATAAAATGACAGTCACTTACAACAATAAACAAGTTTGCAATGGCCAAGAGCTCTTCCCTTCTGCAGTCACTATCAGACCTAGGGTTGAGGTTCAAGGTGGTGATATGAGAACTTTCTTCACCTTGGTAACTTTTCTAAATTTCTCCTTCAGGTTATTAACTTTTCATTGCTATACAGTCACACTCACTCAAACCTCTCTATAACAGCATCCCGATATAACAACTATTCACAATAAAAGCTAAGTTTTTTCTCGAAAAATACTCTATTACAACACATCACTATAGCATCCAAAAAATATCGGAACAAACGCGGCTGTTATAGAGATGTTTGAGTGTATAGACATCTTTGATAAATCATTAATCATGCATGATATTATTCTTCTTATTGTAGGTCATGACAGACCCTGATGTGCCTGGCCCTAGTGATCCGTATCTGAGAGAACATCTTCACTGGTATGTACTACATTGAAGAAAATCTATGGAAAAAAATAACTAGAAGAGATAAGTCAAAAAGAAAGGAGATTATTATTGTTTGATTTGCAATTTTTATTTGCATTAGATAAAGTCATGCAATTATCTAGTAATAAACTCGTTATAAGGACATACACAAAAGGTATGGTCAACATAATCAAAGAGAGAAAAGCATAAACATTCTTATGCAAGCTGCCAATGCCATGTAAAATACTTCGCTAGTAGACAAATATATATCACATTAGTTACCTAAAAGAGAGGTAATTATCTATAATAAGTGGGACTCGTAACTTGAAAAATAAGGTTAGTAATCTGCTACAACATGTTAAGATACACTACATGTATGTTCTTTCACACTGTCGTCAGTTCATATAAGTTAAATCTGGTTAACAATGTAGGTCGTCATCACAATAATAACTCTTAATCATATATACTTCTTTACATTCATATTTGCAGGATAGTGACTGATATTCCAGGAACTACAGATGCCACCTTTGGTAAGCTATCACTATTTTGGCCTTTAAATTTTTCCTTCGACTTCTTTTAGTATATAGGTTGGTTTCTGACATGCTAATGCTGAGCAGGAAAAGAGTTGGTTAGCTATGAGATCCCAAGGCCTAATATTGGAATACATAGGTTTGTGTTTGTTCTCTTTAAGCAGAAATGCAGACAGTCAGTTAGTCCACATGCTGTTTCCAGAGATCACTTCAACACTCGCAACTTTGCCAACGTAAATGACCTTGGCCCGCCTGTCGCCGCCGTCTTCTTCAATGCACAACGAGAGACCGCCGCCAGGAGGCGCTAGCGATTGTTTGAAGTTTTTGGGATCATTTGGTTCACATGCTAGTCGTGCGGGGACTAATGCAGGAATTATTTATGGCGTGATAATTGATAATGAAAATTTTGTTAGCATATGGTAATTAAGGATGTACGGATTGTTATGCATTGATTAATAATAAAAGTATTTTTATGCAGAGATTACTTATTTTAGTGTTTTATTTTAAATACTTTAATGTACCTCATGCCAAAAAAAAAAAAAAAACACAGCCAATTAGATGTTAATTGCATAAGTTACAAATTAAGTATTATTTTCTCTAGCCACGCATAGTATTATCTTATACATGATTATTTTTTTTCTTATCCTTCCAACTAAATGAGGATTTTACCATAATCAGATTTTCAAAATTTTCAAAAACTGGAAATTTATAATTTAGTGGTTTTCCTTTTAATGATTTATAGGCGATATATACATCTATTTTAGTCCTTTGCTTTCCATAAGTTCTTAGTCCTATTAGATATTTTTATTTCAGTAGGAAATATATGAGTCTTATACGTATACTTTTATTTTATTTTTTACTTTATATAATACTAGTTTGAGATAAATTCAAATGAGGAACATGGACGATAAAGATTTATTTGAATCCAACTTGCTTGTGAAACATAATTATTATTGTAACCAAATGAGCTAGTCTTTTCGTCTGATATATTGAGCCAACTCTCCACAAAAATAGTGTCAAACGGTAAAAAAGAAGATTCCATCCTTATCTGTTCCAGTCTGGCTAGCTAACCCTTTCCATTAAAGGCTAAGATGTATCTTTGAATTTGATGTCCCGACTAGTATTGTCCTATATGTTACAGTAATTATATATATGGTGAGAAATTTCTCGATCTGCCCCTTTACCAAATGTCAAGACTCTCGATCGAGTACTATATGTCAGGCTTTTACTTATTGTCAAGATGAACATTATTAAATGAACGTGTCGAAAACCCAGTTGGTTGAGCTTTTGAAAACGTTTTGAACAAATGTTTCTGCATGTGATCTTTATCCTCTTCAACAAATATAGAAAAAGCTGTGCCCTAAACTATAACATCAAAGTTACCAGTTATATACTTTGTTTTTTTACCTAAAAACAAATATATGTACATAGTTAATCAGAAGAAGACGTGTATACGGTCGAAATCATGTACGACCGATTTCGTGTTCTCGAGGGTCACTTCGAGAACAAGTTCGAAATGGACCAGGCTCGAGCCCGAGGGCGGAGTACAAGACTCGAAGATCGAAGTGCTCGATGAACACCGAGGCCAAGTATGACCGACCTCGAGATAATACCGTTATGGTTTCATAACAGAAAGAGCGAGATTCCCGCAGCGGCCCTACGATCGCGGCGTAAATTCCGGAACAGATTCGTACTAGGCGGTTAGACAGCTGTATAATAAGATTCCCTACTATATTAAATTGTATCTTATTTAGGATTCCCCTACTATATAAAGGGGACCTCAATCATTTGTAACGCATCAATCATTGACAAGAGAATATACTTACATTACTTTCTTGCTTACTGCTCATCTGAATCTCATTGTTATTATTTTACTGTTCTTGTCCAACTACCTCGAGGTCGTCATTGTTCGAGGTCGAGGTCTGCTCATATGTTGGTTTGACTTACCTTACTCTTTAATTTACACACTTGATTCCTTGTCTATCAATTAGTATTTGATTAAATTAAATCACATATCTTTAAAATCACAATACAAGTTTAATTGTTACTCATATTTTAGGGTAAACAGTTTGGCGCCCACCGTGGGGCTAAAGATAATAGTGATTGTTTCAGTACTGATTCTAATAACACATGTTATTTTCACACTTGTTCTTGTCAAGAATTTTTGTTCTCAGGTTGAATCATGTCAAACTCACAAAATGCACCCGTACATGGCGATGATGGTCTTGGACTTCATGGGGAAAATGATAATGCAGTTGCTCCAGGAGCCGGTGCGACACCAGTTAACCCCGAGGAAGTGCCGATTGCAGAACCAGTTGATGTTAGTTCGCACATTGCTTTAAATGCGGACTTAGGCGCAGACCCCGGAGGAAGTGTACGCAGGAAAGTCTGATCTGGTGCCAAGGAACACAGGGTGTAGGAGATAGGGGATTTAGCCTCCAAGTAATATTCGAGATGCTACAAGATCAACAGGTTGCTATCGCTTAGCTTCAAAGTCAACATAAAACTCCGAGTGTGGTCGAACCAGAAATCACTCGCCGTACCGAGCTGGTGCCAAAAAGGTTGAACGGTAATTGATCGAGGACTGATCCTGCAATTATGAAGATGCTCGAGGAGCTCACCAAAAGTCGGGAGAGAAAAAAATTGAAGATAATGACAAAAAAGTGGAAACATACAACTCTCATGTTGATAAAATACCGGGGGCACCCCCGATCTTAAAAGGTTTGGATGCCAAGAAGTTCGTGCAAAAGTCATTCCCTCAGAGTGCAGCTCCGAAGCCCATTCCTAAGAAGTTCCGTATGCCAGATATACCTAAGTACAACGGGATGAGCGATCCTAATGAACACAACACCTCGTACACATGCGGGATTAAAGGAAACGACTTAAATGATGATGAGATCGAGTCGGTTTTGTTGAAAAAATTTGGGGAAACTTTGTCAAAGGGAGCAATGATCTGGTATGACAACTTGCCACCAAATTCTATCAATTCGTTTGCTATGTTAGCAGATGCTTTCATGAAGTCACACGCCGGGGCCATAAAAGGTCACAACGAGGAAATCTGATGTTTTTAAGATAAGACAGAGAGGTGATGAAATGCTAAGGGAGTTCATATCCTGATTTCAAATGGAGCGAATGGAATTACCACCGGTCACAGATGATTGGGCCGTTCAAGCCTTTACCCAGGGGTTGAACGAGCGGAGTTCGATCGCGTCACGACAGTTGAAGCAAAATTTGATCGAGTATCCAGCTGTAACTTGCGCAGATGTGCATAATCGCTATCAATCGGAGATCAGGGTCGAGGACGACCAGCTGGGAGCCCCCTCGGGTTCAGTTCATCCAAATAGATTGGCAATTAAAGCCCCGAGAGATACCGATAGGGAGCCAAGGTTGAATAGGGAACGATATCAGCCATATGTCGCAGATCGAAGAAACAATGGTTCGGGGCGCAATCCTCCTCGGAATGATCGAAGAAATGATCGAGGGAAAAAATTCTCGGGGACTTATGAGTAAGAATGTTTTTGATACACATACCGATCCCACAGAAGCACCTCGGTTATCGGAGTATAATTTCAGTGTCGATGCATCAGGGATCGTATCGGCTATCGGAAGGATCAAAGACACCAGGTGGCCCAGACCTATACAAACTGATCCTTCTCAAAGAAACCCAAACTTAATGTGTAAATATCACGGCACGCATGGGCATAAGACCGAAGACTGCAGACAGTGAGGGAGGAGGTAGCTCGATTGTTCAATGAGGGCATACTTCGAGAGTTTCTCAATGATCGAGCTAAGAATCACTTCAGAGAAAGAGACGCCAACAGAAAGAATGAGCAGGAAGAACCGCAGCGTGTAATTCATATGATCGTTGGCAGGGTCGATGTTCCACAAGGGCCTATATTCAAATGAACCAAGGTGTCGATCACCAGAGAGAAGCGCACTCGGGGCTATGTGCCCGAAGGCATCCTATCGTTCAATGACGAAGAAGCGGAGGGCATTTCTTAACCGCACAACGATGCCCTGGTAATTTCTATTTTGCTAAATAAAATTCAAGTTAAACGTGTTCTAGTGGATCCAGGTAGTTCAGCAAACATAATCAGATCGAGGGTCGTAGAGCAGCTCGGCCTACAGGACCAAATTGTGCCTGCATCTCGAGTCCTAAACGGCTTCAACATGGCAAGCGAAACAACGAAGGGGGAGATAATCTTACTAGTGAACGTGGCCGGGACCATCCAAGATACAAAATTTCACGTCATTGAAGGCGACATGAGATATAATGCACTACTCGGGAGGCCATGGATCCACAACATGAGGGCAGTACCGTCGACCCTTCATCATATGATAAAATTCCCGACAGTGGATGGTGTGAAAACAGTTTACGGGGAACAACACGCTGCAAAGAAAATGTTTGCAGTTGATGAAGTGACGCCGATCTCAATGCCCTCGACCAAAAAAATCGAGCACCAACGATAAGCAGATGGCCAAATAGCAATCACCGTCACCAGCTTCGACCGAATCGAAGAAACGGGTAATCGAAGAAGAAGAAGGGGATTTCCTTACTCCTCGAACTTTCGTTGTTCCCGAAGAATCAGCTGCAACCAAGTCAACGGTCAAAGAGCTGGAACAGGTGATACAGATCGAACATCTACCCGAATGAAAGGTATACCTGGGAATGGGGTCAACCCCCAAACTCAAGAAAAAACTCATTCAATTTCTTATCGATAACATGGATTGTTTTGCTTGGTCCCATTTAGACATGACAGGAATCCCATCGGAGATAACAACACATCGGTTAAGCCGCGACCCCAGGTTCAAACCGGTGAAGCAAAAAAGAAGGCCCCAGTCTGAGGTCAAACATGCATTCATAAAGGATGAGGTAACTAAACTTCTTAAAATACGGTCCATTCGGGAGGTAAAATACCCCGAATGGTTAGCCAACATAGTTGTAGTCCCTAAAAAAGGAAACAAACTTAGAATGTGCGTAGATTACAAAGAATTAAACAAGGCATGCCCTAAAGACTCTTTTCCGCGGCCTAACATCGATCACATGGCCGACGCCACAGCTGGCCATGAGATCCTTACTTTTCTCGATGCCTGTTCCGGGTACAATCAAATTCAGATGAACCCGGAAGACCAGGAGAAGACCTCGTTTATCACTAAGTATGGAACATACTGTTACAATGTAATGCCCTTCGGGCTAAAAAAATGCAGGAGCTACATACCAATGCCTAGTTAACAAAATGTTCGAGGAACAGATAGGTAAATCAATGGAAGTTTACATTGACAATATGTTGGTTAAGTCCCTGCGCGTAGAGGACCATTTAATTCATTTGCAGGAAACATTCAAAATCTTGAGGAAGTACAACATGAAGCTTAACCCAGAAAATGTGCCTTTAGGGTCGGCTCGGGCAAGTTCCTCGGTTTCATGGTTCAAATCGGGGAATCGAAATCAACCCCGACAAGATCAAGGCCATTGAGGATATCACCATCGTAGATAGTGTGAAAGCCGTACAAAGGCTAACAGGACGGATAGGTGTCTTGGGCCGATTCATTTCGAGGTCATCAGATCGAAGCCACAGGTTCTTTTCCTTATTCAAAAAGAAAAATGATTTCGCATGGACCCCGGAATGCCAGCAAGCATTGGAGGAATTGAAGCGATATTTATCGAGCCCACCTCTGCTTCACACTCCGAAGGTGGATGAGAAGTTGTACATATATTTGGCAGTTTCCGAAATAACGGTAAATGGTGTACTAGTTCGAGAAGAGCAAGGTCTCGAGCTAGCTAAAAGCTTGGGGGCTGAAGTCGTTGAAGCCAAGTGCGATTCTCTGTTGGTGGTGAACCAAGTGAACAAAAGCTTCGAAGTTCGAGAGGACAGGATGCAAAGATATTTGGAAAAGCTACAGGTAACCTTGCACCGCTTCAAGGAGTGGACTCTAGACCATGTACCTCGAGAACAAAATTGTGAGGCCGATGCACTTGCAAACTTGGGGTCATCAGTCGAGGAAAATGATATTATCCCAAGACTGTCGTCCAATTATCGAGATCTATAGTCGAGGAGGGTCATGCCGAGATAAATTCTACCAGTTTGACTTGGGATTGGAGGAATAAGTATGTTGAATATTAAAAAAATGGGAAGCTCCCGTCGAACCATAAAGAATCAAGGGCTTTACGCACCAAGGCTGCTCGGTTCACATTGGATGAAGATGGAACATTATACAGAAGGACGTTCGATGGACCATTGGCGGTATGTTTATGGCCGGGGAACACCGATTATATTTTACGAGAGATCCATGAAGGAACTTGTGGAAACCACTCCGGTGCCGAGTATTTCGTTCGCAAAATTATTAGAGCAGGGTATTACTGGGATAGCATGGAAAAAGACACTAAGGAGTTTGTCAGAAAATGTGATAAATGTCAAAGGTTTGCACTAATGATTCATCAGCCCGGGGAGCAACTTCATTCAATCTTGTCCCCGTGCCCTTTCATGAAATGGGGAATGGACATCGTCGGCCCTCTACCAACGGCCCCAGGTAAAGCTAAATTCATTTTATTTATGACTGACTACTTTTGTAAATGGGCGGAAGCACATGCCTTCGAGAAAGTCAGATAAAAGGAAGTTATAGACTTCATCTGGGACCACATCGTGTGTCGATTCGGGATACCTGCCGAAATCGTATGCGACAACGGGAAGCAATTCGTCAGCAACAAGGTAACGGAGTTCCTCGAAGCACACAAAATAAAAATAATCTTATCAACGCCGTACCACCCGAGCGGGAACGGACAGGCCGAATCGACAAACAAGACTATCATTCAAAACTTAAAGAAAAGGTTGAACAACGGAAAAGGAAAATGGACAGAAGTTCTACCCGAGGTTCTTTGGGCATATCGAATGACATCGAAGTCCAGCACTGGGGCAACCCCGTTCTCTTTAATATACGGCTCCGAGGCCTTAATTCCAGTCGAGGTCGGAGAACCCAGCGCCAGATTTCGACATGCATCGGAGGAATCAAATCATGAGGCTATGAATACTAGCCTCGAGCTATTAGATGAAAAGCGAGAAGCTGCACTTGTTTGGATGGCTGCACAGAAGCAAAGAATCGAAAAATATTATAATAGAAGAACCAACCTTCGACACTTCGAAATCGGGGACTTAGTTGTAAGGAAAGTCACCCTCACTACTTGAGACCCGAATGAAGGAAAACTAGGCCTGAAGTGGGAGTGACCGTACCGAGTCATCGGAGTCATCGGAAAAGGATCTCATAAACTTGGCATGATGGAAGGCGAACAATTTCCAAACAATTGGAATGTATTCTTACTCAAATGATATTATTGCTAAGGTATGACCTTCCCCTTTTTCCATTTATATTTGATACTAACTTATTGCAGGTGTTCGATCGAAGACGTCGAGAGAACCCTTCTACACGAAGACCTTAGGTTTTAAAGCTTGTGTTGGACTCTTTTTCCCTTAGATCGGGTTTGATCCCAAATGGATTTTTCCGGCAAGGTTTTTAACGAGACAACAACTATGTGCTACCTAAGGAGAATTCAACAGTATCAAAGGCTTCTTTTAAATCAACCTCGAATACTGGGGGGCATCACCCTCAGAGGTTATATTTTGGGAAAATACTTCACGCAAAACAGGGTCTCGATAAGAAAACTTTGTAATGGGCCAAACGGTCAGATGAACCGTGTCCATGTAGAATAGTCGAACCCCTATGGAAAAACATGTATGCATGTATGAATTATTTAAAGAAGTATTCTTTCTGTATTAAACACTTTGTGCCTCAAAGAAATTTGCTATTATACGAACTCCATACTTGTGATTTTGTGAGAAACGGCTCAAGGGCCAAAACGCAAATACATCTCAAATATCGGGGACTGTCATCGACTGTCAACACATTCGAATTGTCTAAACTCGAGTTCTGAAGACCTCAAAGAGGCACCCCCCGACGTAAAGGCCAAGGCCAACATAGTCAGGGGAACTTGTTCGAAATGTTATCGGGAAACAAGTTCAAGATACATACCCGAAGGTTATGGCCATACTAAAGGCTATGGACGAAATAACGCAGCTCGGAGACGTCCGAATTCTGCAATAAAAACAGGCCTTCGAATTCTCAGAAAACCGATTAATAAAGGCTACCCTCGGCAAAATAATCAAAGGGCTTTGATAAAATCAGCTCTCGAAAAACCTTAAGAGGTACCAAAATATTCAAATACAAACTTGTGCTAAGGCACAAAAAACAAAAGGGTTCCGATCAACACTAAACCCTCAAAAAACCCAATGGGTAAAAGATTCATGCCAAGGCATAAATAAATTTTTACTAAGTCTTTTAAGCCGAAAAGTAAAAATAATAACCATCTCTTAAAGGCCATATCGGCCCAACCTAAAAGAACCTAAGGGTAAAAACATTCAGAGTACGAGACCTTTGTTCTCACTCAACTCGGACCTAAGGGTCCCACCATCCCGAGCTCGCACAAAATCGACTTAAGCATAGCTCGAGGATTCACCAAAAAACCTTAAGAGGTATTCTATTATAAGATAGCGCATCGATTACTAAAAAACCTAAGGGTTTGTTTTACTTTGAGTCTGAGCTGATGCTCACTCGATTATTGAAGTTATGACATCAAAAACTAATTCTTCACAAAACAAAAAGGAAGCAAACCTCACAACAAATTGAAGATGGAGCGGAAAGGAAAGGAATTCTTTATATACATGAAAAATATTTACAGTGCCCACATTGAGCCTTACACATAATAAAAAGGAAAAAAAATCCCAAGGGCCTAATCTACTTTAGGATCAGCATCTTTGGGAGCCACATCTTCAAGAACCTCCTCCTCGGGGACTTCATCCTCATCTCCTCCGCTCTTGGAACCACTAGCAAAGTCTTCATCATCGGAGAGTAGAGCGGCAGCCTCGTCCTCCAAAGCTTTTGCCTTTTCAATATCAGCTGAGAGGTCAAAGCCACGTGCATGCACTTCCTCGAGAGTCTCTCCTGGATTGTCGCCTGGCGTGGTCGACAGCACATGACAATTTGACTTCAGCAACAGTAGAGATCTCCTATGCTCGAATGTTGGCAGCCTCGCGTCAGCTCGATAAGAGGCCACAAACACCTCCACCTCAGATTTAGCCTTTGCAAGCTTGGTGGCCGACTTAGATTCGAGCTCCTTAATCTTTCGGCTCCGGGCCAAGATTTCCGCCTTCACGTTTTGAAGTTGACGTTCGACCGAAGCCAGCTGGGCCCAAAGCGTGTCCTTCTCCGAAACAAGACGATCCATATGCTACTTCCACCCCAAGGTCTTGGCCTTTTTCGCCTTGATCTCCTCTCGAAGCTACTCCACCAGCTCACCCTTCTGCTGGGCCTACAAGGTTGAAGTGTTAGCCGCTAAGTCAGATAAACACATAACAAACTCCTAGAAAGTTACATTACCTGCTCAATGAGCTCGGTCTGTTCTCGATGAGCCTTTGTCAAGTCGGCTCGTAGGTCCCTGATCTCCTCCTCTTTTTGAACGTAGAGGAGTTTGAGGCCGTCCCTCTCTTCCACAAGATTCTTGATTTCGGCCTCACATCGGGAAAGCTTGGCTCGAGACTTGGAGAACGCTTGTCGATGGAGCGTCACAGTCTTCACTCAAAGAAAAGAAATCGGACTCAGAAAAATGAGAATAAAGCACGAGCATAATTATGAAAGCAGAAACTTACTAGTTCAAAAATAAAAAAGCATCGGGTCGGGACCATCTTCGACCCCCGCAAAGCATTCGCGAAAAATATCATTCCCTTCGTGGGTCGTCCCCATGTCGGGAGTCTTCATGGCCCAGGCATCTCGGAACTGCCCTTCAGAGAACACAGGGTCAGGCGGCGACTCATCTATGTTAATCATCCCAAGTGATTCACTTGGGACATTCTCTTCTCTTTGGAGGGCCTCAGAATTAGGCTCTTCGGTCTCACCCTCCTCCAAGACGAGGTGCGCTTTTACCACTCGATGGATCGGGGACTCTGCTTGAGCTCCCCTCCAAGATTTCTTTGGTTTGAGATTGAACCGCATCAGTCATCGCCGGGTCGACAACCTTCGAAGCTCCAGTGCTCCCCCTCTTCCGAGCTACCAGCAAGCAGTCGGCATCCTCTCCTTCTTCCTCTTCATCCCGAAGTTGTTGGACCACGTCTGCAGATAGGACTGCAGGATCTTCCTAGGCTTTCGAGCATTATTTTTCTTGGGCTTCGGGGAACTTGTTGTCGAAGCCCTTTTCCTTTTCTTCTCTTTGATTAGCTTTGGAATTCCCTCTTCACCTGGCGTAGGCAGCCTCATAACAACAGTGTCTCCGAGGCCTGCGTAAGGGGAAAGTAAGTATTCTACAGAGAAACGTCAACATATGAATAAGGGAACTCACCATGGTTTTTAGCTTCCCACCGACCCTTGGTCAAATCACGCCAACAGCGTTCTGCATGTGAAAAAGTGGAGGCCAGTTGTCGAACCCAACCTTCGAGATACGGAACCGCACCAAGAAACCTAAGGGAAGCTGTGCCATAAAAAAGGAATTAGATCGAAGAAGAAATAGAGAAACCATATTAGTAAGCATCATCAATGGGGTTGTACTTACGTTTCATGTTCCATTTCTTGGGGAATGGCATCCTTTCAATAGGAATTAAGTCGGAGGTCTTGATTCTGACAAATCGGCCCTTCCATCCTTGGTCCTTGTCTTAATCGATGCTAGAGAATAGCGCCTTCGAGGATCGATGCTGGAGCTTTATCAAACCACCTCGATAGAGGCGAGGGCTATATAGCCTAATCAGGTGGTCGTGGGTTAAAGACATCCCCTTGACCTTTCCCAAGAAATACCTGAGCAAATTGACGATGCGCCAGAAAGAAGGGTAGATCTGGACAAGTGTCACCAGATATTGGTGATAGAAATCGAGAATGACTGGATCTACAGGACCCAGTGCTGGATCTACGGGACCCACTGTGAAAGGATAAACATACACGCTTAAGTATCCTTTCATATGAGTGGTGATGTCCTCTTCGGGGGAAGGAATCACCACCTCCTTATCCTCCCAATTACAATCCTTTTTCACTTGCTCAAGATCGTCTTCAGTTATCGAGTAGATGAATCGGGACATGGGTTCGCATCGGCCTGGAACTGATGTAGGCTTATCGATTTTTAAATCGAAAGATAGCTTGCACGGCCCAGGAATGCACTCATCGATACGAGGTGGCACCGTCGTTCTACCACCGGCCGGCCGTGATGATGAGGAGGCTTTTTCTTTCTGCAGAACGATTTTAGATGGTATAGCCATCACTGTTGAGAAACTCGGAAGAAGAGAAGAAGTTAATGTTATAACAAGCGCAAGTTGAAGAGACAATGGACTCAGAGAAGATGAAGAAACTAGTGAGGATTTGGGAAAGGTTTGTGAAGTAAAGAGTGTAAAGATTGAGAAAGTGACCTATTTATAGTGGCCGCTTCAACGGTTTGGGGAAGCCAATGGCCGACCATCAGTCGCCTTCAGTTAATTACCTTGGGAACTATGTAGACGCGACCTTTCAATCACTTTTGTCGCTGACGTCACAGGATTGACATCATGATCGAGGCATCAGAGGATCGAGGATCGGATCATTTCTTATCATTTGTACTCTAAGAAATGCGTGGACTATCTGTATACAGTCAAAATCAGGTACGAGCGATTTCGTGTTCTCGAGGGTCACTTTGAGAACAAGTTCGAAATGGACCAGGCTCAAGCCCGAGGCCGGAGTAAAGACTCGAAGATCGAAGTGCTCGATGAACTCCGAGGCTAAGTATGACCGACCTCGAGATAATACCGTTATGGTTTCATAATAGAAAGAGCGAGATTCCCGCAGCGGCCCTACGATCACGGCATAAATTTCGGAAAGGATTCGTACTAGGCGGTTAGAGCTGTATAATATTATTCCCTACTACAATTAGAATTGTACCTTATTTAGGATTCCCCTACTATATAAAGGGGACCCCAATCATTTGTAACGCATCAATCATTGACAAGAGAATATACTTACATTACTTTCTTGCTTACTGCTCATCTGAATCTCATTCTTATTTTTTTACTGTTCTTGTCCAACTACCTCGAGGTCGTCATTGTTCGAGATCGAGGTCTGCTGATATGTTGGTTTGACTTACCTTAATCTTTAATTTATACACTTGATTCCTTGTCTATCAGTTAGTATTGGATTAAATCACATATCTTTAGAACCACAATACTAGTTTAATTGTTATTCGAATTATAGGGTAAACAAGAGGAAAATTCCATTATGCACATTGTTGACAAGGTGATAAGCAGTACTTTTGCCTATCCGTAAAACTTGAGACAATCGAGTCATGACTCATGAGTAAGGAACAATATGTCTTGTTATGGCTCACCTTCTCACTCCCGCATAAATCATACTCTTCCGTTCCAGTTTGTTTGACGTTATTCGGAGTATAAGGATCAAAATAATTGATCGATATTTTCGGTATTAATTTTGACTTTAATTCTTTAGATTTTTGGAAATAAATTTGATATATATAAAAACTATATAAAAAGTGCTATAAATCAAATTATTTAATAATTTAAATATTTAAATAATATTTAAAGAACTTGAATTTAAAATATTCAAAAGATATTTAAAGAACTTGATAAAAAAAACCTCTTTAACTCTCTAATTAAGACTTCTAAAGATTAAAAACAACGTGAAATAGAGTAAAGCTCATCGGTCCTCTAGATAACATGGTCAATGAAACAAGGCTGACAAGATCTTGATAAGTTGATTGCCAACTAGGCATTGTGAAGTCACAATTTTTTCTATTATATAGAAAAGAGAAGTTGGTCGACCCAGGGTAGTTTCGAAATTTTGCATATATTGAGGGATAAACTGGTAAATCAACTACTTAGGTCATAGATACATCTTTGCATAATCCGTATCTTTCCCTTTCTATCAATATCTCTCTCTTTTAAGAAGCACTCCCTCAATCTCTCTCTCTCCATAAGCTAATTTCTCTGGGTTTATATACTTCTTCATCTTAAGGTACTTCTTTTCTTTTTTATTGTTTTGTTATGTTTTTGTCGGCTTTCTTCTCTATCTCTGTTTCACAAGACATATCTAGCTTATAGTTTCCAAGGTACTTTTTCCCCTTTTAATTTTGGGTTAATTTTTATCAAACTATCAAAAAGGAATCTTTCTGATGTGGAAGATAGAACTTCACAAAAAAACTTGAATTATAGATTCTCCGCTGTAACAATTCACGGAATAGCCCCCAATTCGTTTAATCNCAAAGAAACAAAAAATATTGAAGTAGACTATGCACATATGGTATTTGATGATATGGCTTGTCCATCTTTAGTGTGTGCTTACTGATTCTTTTGAGCATTTTCTTTCACTATTCTGTTTCTTTTTTGATGAAGTTCTTTTTTTTATGAAGTTCTTTATTTACGCTTTTATTTGAAAGAGCAAGTCAGAGAAAAGAAGCGTTTAGATAATACCTTATCTCCAAATTTTCTACGTCGAATCTAAAAAATGATGAACTTTTTTTATTGAAACATTTTATATATTTCCCTTTCATCGTTATTGTTATCTTTGAGACAAATGTTTTCATGTTATTTATTCGAAATTTCTTCGGTCTCTTTGAAAGTGTACGTGGAAGGTGATGCCTCCACTAATAGCTACCTCCTAAATGATGTTTGATAGGATGGAACAAGAGAAAGCTCCAAGGAAGACACCAAACCCAGCCTATGGTCGTTTGTTCACATAAACGTAACAAGAGGAAGTTGGAAATATGAGTATCAAAGAGAGGTAACTGACAAAAAGATACTGTTTCAAGTAAGTCAGGATGTACTTTTAAAACAATTCTTTGTAGTTGAAAGTAAAAAGGGTACGATAATTTATTATGTTACACTGTTGCCATTTAGTAATTCTGATTGTGTATTAATGTGAAGCCTTTTTTTCCCGTTGTTAGATTGTGATGGTCCTATTGAAGTTTAGGTACATAGTATAAGATTTATTCAACAGTCTCCCCTTGCACAACAGGAAATCCTAAGAAGAATGTTAAGTAATGCAAAGGTCGTGGCTTTGGCCACCCTCTCTTCAGCTAATCGTCAAGACAAAGCCAAGTTGATTGCACATTTAATGAAATGAAAGAAGTGAAAGTTAGGATGCTTATGGTGATCAATTATAATATTTAGGGTTAATTTGATGGACTAACGTTTTAGGATATCCATATGGAGAACATCAATTTGTCTTTGATGGTTCTGTGGCACTTTCATCTGGAAGGCACTGTACATGTTAAGTTTGATATTTTTTTTATTTTAAAAAGGGACTCATTCATTTCTTTATAGGATGTTGCATGTGTATACCTTTTCAATGCCAGGTATTCTATAATTACAGTATCTCATGGATTGTGGATTCTTTTCTTCTAATAAAATTTGATGTGTTATCTAAAGGGAACTTCATTAATCCAAATCAAACATATCTAACTTCAATACATGTTCACTTAGCATTACTCATACACACTGAATGATGTTTTTTCCCTTTTCTTCTTATGTAGCACTTACATTGTAGGTAGTATTATTGCATATATTGCAACATATGCAGATATATTATAGGTAGTATTATCGCCTACATTGATCAATCTTGTTATTAACTTATTCATCTGAGTACCAACTTGGTTCTGGCAAACTTAGTAATTTCTCATGTTTATGTGTGACTCTTGCCTTGATCATAAACAAAAGTATGAACAATCTGACCATACTTTTTCTTTTTTTGAGAAAGAATACTTTATCATCAATATTTATTTATCAAATAAACCTTCTATTGACAACATATAGTACTACTCACTATAAACCTATTTCTATGCAGTTGTTGCCTTGGTCGTGAACAGAAGTATGAACAACCTAACTATACTTTTTCTTTTGTGGAGAAAGAATACTTTATCATCAATATTTGTGTATCAAATAAGAACCTTCTATAACATTTAACTGGTGTACGGTTACAATGACAACATATGGTATTACTCACTATAAAACTATTTATGTGCAGTTGTTGCCCTTGGTTGTGAACATAAGTATAAGCAATCTGTGTGTACTTTTTCTTTTGTTGAGAAAGCATCAATATTTGTGTCAAATAAAAATCTTCTATGGCATTTTCAGAGACATGGTTACACTAACAATATATAGTAATACTCACTAAAACTACGTTTCTACTAAACTTCTATCTTTGTAAACTAAGCTACTGGATAACTAATGAAGACATTTTGTGCATTGCTGATAAAATATTGTGGATTTTATGCAATACCTCTTCCTACAATAGAACTTCATAGAATAATCTGAAAAGGGATAATGATGGCAACTACTCTGTTAGCGCTTGCTATAAGCTTTTAACCTTAAGCCCTCCTCTCACACAACTGGCAATTGAACTTATATGGAAATGTATATAGGCTCATTACTTCTAGCCCCTCCTCTCCATATTTATTGGTTTTATTTGAACAACATTGTGCAAGATTGTCTGACAAAAGGTTACACCTTATGTAATAGATTTTAACTTCGCTCCAGTAACTCAGAAGACATACGTTTTTCTTTACATTGTACCATAGCTACTTAAGAATGCAAGTGTTCTATGTATGTTTGTAGTTAAATGGAATCATGCATGGTGATCTAAGAGGCGCTACCATCAGCTTTCGGAAGGAAGATAGGAACACAAGGCTGTTTCGAATACGGTACTTGCTTGAATAATATGGACAAGCTACAAGAAAGAAACTACTGATGTTCTGAAGATGCATCTGCGATATACACACGAGAATGCAAATACAGATTTGAAGATGCATCTGTGATATACACACGAGGGCGCAAATGGCTGCACCTTTTAGACTAACTTACAAGATGTATATAACTTACTACATAGCATTTGGTGTTAATTAACAAAGTTGACCACTTATCCTAAATTCTGTTGTTGAAGTGTTGGTCGTTGGGCCCGTGCTCTGCACGGGCAGCCAGCATCTAGTCTATTATATAGAAAAGGCAAGTGTGGTCGACCAAGGGTAAAATTATCTTTATACTCTCAGTCTAGAATTGTCTTTTCGATTTCCTTCATCTCTCTCATATTCCTCTGTATCTTCATTTGCCATAAAACACGAACTCCTACTCAGAGATTTTCGTGTTTGTTTCTCTCTAACTCTTTCCTTCTCTTTTTCGATCTCTTCTTTCCCAAGTTTTAAGACCATACTGATGGAATTTGGTTCTACTTCTGAATTTGATCCTAATTAATTAGTTGCCTTTCGAATATATGTGCATTTCACTTTCACATCCCAGATTTGCATTATGTATACTATGTTCCTTTTGTTACACTTTCTAGCCTTATTTTTTGAGTTTCCTTTCAAAATTTTCCAATTTTTCTTTAGTGTGTGCTATATTTCGTTCGGAGTTTTGCTGAATTTTTCTCCAGTCTTTCTTTGTTTATTGCACACATGTGTTGGTAATGGGTATTTGGTGGTTTCTCTTATTCACTACCCTCTATGGTGATTTGTTCCATTGTTTACGTCTGATTTGCACATCTTTGTTGGAAAAATTTCTACATAGGTTTAAACATGATTTGGGCATAATGAATTTCCATCTAGGACAAAAATGACGAAGAAATAAGCAAGATCTCTCATGCAACCAAGGTGTCTGATAATGTGTCATAAATAGAAGAACTATGATGTTTACTTGAGAGCTGAATTCGGCATTTTTGTTCCCTTTAATCACATATTAACAAGATCTACACTTTCTTGACATACAATGATATATGTATATTATTTACTCTTTGACTTTCACATTTGAAAAATTTAACTTGATAAACTACACATGAAAGATCAACAAAAAAAAATCTCAGTAACGAACTTTACCATAAGGTGTTTTATTTAAATTTTTCATATGCAATGTGGCATTGAAGGCTAAAAGTTTGAAATTGAGGTTTCAAAATTGTGCTGGATATTTTGTTGTCTTTAGACTATGTAACTTTGGATGCAGGACCCCGAACTAATAACTGCATCGGTACATAGATGAAAAAGGGAAGCCCTCATACTGGAGCTTTCCTTCTGGAAGATGAACAAGGGTGAGCCTAATATTGGGTCTGCTCAGGTAAAGTAAAGACCTTTGCGAGCACAAAGAAAAGATTTGTTCAACAGTATTTACGAAATTGTGCGTACTTCCTACTGCTTTCTTTATAGTGTTTCTCTAAGTAAACCTACGGAATCGATTGCGGGGAGAGAGGTTACTTTGATGAGTAATTGAATTGATCTATTTAAAGGTATTTTGTCTTTTGAGAATTTATTTACTGGTGAACTTTGAATAAAAAAGTAAATTCAGATGACAGAACTTTTTTTAAAATAAAATAGTGTAGAACCTGCCGAGCCTTTCTTACATTATTGTTACTGTTATTATTTTTCATCTATTTTCTGGTACTTATGATGCTATTATTATTTTTATACTTTCTGTTGTTGGTACTGATATATTGTCTTTTTCATCGGCTTGAGTCAAGTGTCTATCAGAAACAGCCTCTCTACCCCCTTTGGGTAGTGGTAGAGTATGCGTATACTCTATCCTCCCTAGATCCGACTTGTGAGATTTTACTGGGTTGTTGTTGTTATTGTTGTAAAATAGTGTAAAACCTACATAGAATGCTCTAAATTGTAGTCGAATTATTGTATAATTTTTGTATGAAGTGTCAGACTTCGACAAGTATTACAAAGTGATTGATATAATAATACGTTTCAGAAAATTTAAAATGTATATAACGCAAAAGATAAATAACAATACAGGTAACAATGGTTCTATGCGTTACTACACAAAAGCCTAGTTTCTTTTTCTTTCCCTAAAGACGAACAAAGAATGCAACTAGCAATAGACCAAGAAATATTAAAAGAAAGAAAACAAGAAAAAAGAGCAACTCAAATAGGATGTAAAATGACTAGGCTAATGTTTTGGGAAGTGCGACTCTCCAAAATTATAGAATGTTTTAGTTCCTTTAATAATATAATGTAATGTGTTTGTTGGAAGTATAGACGTTTACTTAAAATTTGGAAGTTAATTTGGTAAGTTTACGGTTTTCACATTTTTTACGAAATTTTTAATTATTTATCTTTTACTTGATTGAAGAATTTATGGAATAGAATACTGAAAAAGAAAAAGAAGAGAATGTAGGTAAGAAGTATGTCACAACCCAAAATCCACTAAGGGTCGGGATGGCGCCGGACACCACTGTCATGCAAGCCAACACCGTTTAACTAGAAATTTTTCGTTTTAGATATTTCTGAGATCACTTCTTTTATACATTTAAACAATAAATAATAAGTTCCACTGAATAAATAATGATGTCAACTTTACAAAACTACTGAACAATCCCGAAATCATCCCATAACCCGGTGTCACAAGTGCATGAGCAATTACTAGAAAATCCAATAAAGTACAATAGCTGTCCGAAATACAAACTTGGACAGAAAGTAAATATAATACATTGAAAGGGACTCTGCTGGCTGCGGGTCGTCTCGAGGGATGCAGCTCACCTAAGTCTCTGTATCATCCGTATTGCTATGTCCATTAGGCCACTAGAGGTACATGTGCTTGTGCAACAAAAATGCACAACAAGTGTAGCATGAGTACAAAAACAACGTGTACTCAGTAAGTATCCCGCCTAACCTCGAAGAAGTAGAGACGAGAGGTCGACTTCGACACTTACTAGTGGTCCAATAATAAAATACCAATTGTACAATAAATTAAGGATTTCTATAAACATGGCTATAACTCGATAGAATGGAGCAAGTAAACAATTCTTTTATTCATAGGGAAATTTCCAAATCCGTTTTCATCATTTATACATTTATTCTCAATCCGGGAAAGCAATGTCCTCATTTATAAATATCAAGGCAAGCAATACAAGCATGCGCAAATCATGCCGAGGTCGTACGGCCCGATCCAATAATATTTAAACTGTGCACTGCCAGAGGGTCGAATGGCGCGAACCATAGGTGCATCTATTACCTGGCTCGCGAATCATACATGCGACCCGGTCAATTATCAATAAAAAATCACCCTGCTCGCGAATCATACATGCGACGCAGGTACACATAGAAACACACATTCAAACAGTCAGTGAAGACTTCATCAGGGAAACAATTATTCAAGGAGATGTAAATTTCACTTTTACAAGTCAAGAAGATGAAGTTTAATTCTTTTAGAAAGTTATTTGCCACTTCGGTATGATTTAAGCAATTTAAATTATCAATAAGGTTACAGTTATCACAAGTAAAACATGATTTTGGGTCCTAGACTACCCGGATATAAGCATGAGGTCGTTTACTCTGAAATCCAATCCTAGTCAATTCTCTCAACTTAAAGCTTCTGAAATGAGAATTTCCTCCCCAAGTCAACTCCGAACTTCCTGAAATTTAATTCCGACCACGCGTACAAGTCATAATGCCTGAATTGAAGCTGCTCATGGCCTCGAACTGCTGAACGGCGCGCTAGGGCTCAAAACGACCGATCGGGTCGTTACATCCTCCCCCACTTAAACATACGTTCGTCCTCGAACGTGCTAGGAACTGTGCTGGGGTTGTCTGGAATCACTGCTTAATACCTCGCGCACCTACCCGTGCTACCACAACTCAGTTGGGCACATCAGCTCGATCAAATCTAAAGATACCCTCTTTCATTTAGGCAAATAAGCCTTGGAGCCCAGTTTCAACATTCGAAATTCTCTGCCAGGCCTGCTTTCGACATATGGAAACCGTATCAATCACCACACGCTGTACCAGAACATGACTGCACACCCTTGCTGAATTCACACCATGCACCCCATCATTCACAAGACCATAATAACACTCTCTGGTCATAATAGTCGACATTTCCCGAATCTGATGCTCACAATGCACCCCATGACATATATAAGTCCTGTTCCAACCCTCGCAATGCCGCCACGATGGAAGGATGTGTAGAAATTCATAACCAACTGCCGAATCAACGATTCATAGGGTCTATACTCCTGTCAAGAACCATCACCTCTTTCTGAACCAAATAATGGTCTTTGCTCCTTAATATACTTCATATATTCAGATTGCACTGATCCTAAGTCCAATGATCTCGTCTCACCCAGTATGAACTGCTCATGCAATAAGCCACCCCGAACATGGTCAAAAGTCTCATATGATGCCGCAATGTGCCAATAGGCTACCAATTCGAATGCGATACAAAAGGAAGACGAACTCTGAAAGGGACTACTCAAATCACGCAACTAATATGAGCTTTCCTCAGAAAATGGAGAAACAAAACACATAGAATATAATATAAGGGACTGTAATTATCATCACACTGTTGCGGCGTGCAACCCGATCCGCACATAAAACTCACATAAGGAGATACACATCGAGCTAAATTGCTCATTACAACAAGATACCGAATATCGGTCACAAGCACGCTAAGTGCATAATACCATCCCTGGGGAGACATATAATGCCATAGGCTACAAAACTCAAGCACAACTGGGGTGTGATATACGATCTGCATCTCAAGAGCCATTTAGCTCATATAACATTGCCTCTACGCGAAACCTCAACACATAAGCAGTTCACCAAGCCATCTCACAACTCACACGGCACAATATATCATTAGTTGAAATGACTGACGATGAAATAACACTTTGACTGCTCTTCCACAAGGAGCGCCTTACTGAAATGAACATATCTGGCCTGATATAAAGCCCATATTCACATTTAAACCCCTCCGCAAACCTCAAGCTGGTTCTGATCGCACTGAACTAGGCTAATAACCTCTCAAAGGCCCATAAATACTTCCCTTTTTCTCATAACACATAAGGACAACCATCATAACCGGAGTAATCCTCCACAACCCAAAAAAATCGAGTGCCCTCCAGGCATACATTCTCAAATTAGCGATATTACCATAATCTTCCTACTTGGTTTAACTCTTCAACCAATCAAGTGACTACATGTCACACTTATACAACTTTCCCGCGACAGGTCTGTACATCCAGACCACCGACCGCACTAATGTTAAAAAGCGACCCAGAATCCTTAACCAGGATGCAAAGCCTTCTTCACAAACACAGATCTCAGGTGACACTGAAGGCAACACCAACTTACTTAAAACATTGAAACTACTTCCCTGCTCATCCGAGCTCGTGACTTCCTTGTCAACACCGAACTGCAACCTTGATCTCCTCTTCGAACTCCATACCACTCACTGCACCCAACATGCCAATATACGATAGAACACAATTTTCATCATAATCCGGAATCACTAATAGTTTACACTTCATTATATAAAATTTTTTTCACTTAACTCACTTTAGGAGAACCATAGAAACACACAGGTGAACTCTCATAACCGTAGAATATGCAGATCTCTGAGTAGTGGTCTAAGCTACCACAGCCCTTCCGGAGTCCGCCTACGCATAGCAGGCCATAGCAGTGGAATACTTCTGAATAACATCAATTACAGCGGCCGACAAGCCTCACACGTGCCGCCACAATTCACTTGCATACTCAATCCGCTGAAGGAACTAATCACTGCCACCAATATGCCAATTCAACTATGGCTAATCAGTCTACCTTCTTCCAATTTATCCTTGATTGCCTTAGAAATAATAATACTCCATCCAACACATAACATGCTCCATCCGCACTCATCCCGAGTGACCCTGAATCACGAGCCATGCCGTCTCAAACCCCACAAACCATTTCATACCTCCCGAAGGCTACACTGCAAGTCAAAACATCATAGAACATTCTGTGCCCCCTTCTCATAAGCTGCTACCAAGCTTGATTCTTAACCGTACGTACAGGCTCGAAATCACTAGGCACTACGCTTCGCCCTTTTGAATCCACTAGGACCGTTGCTAAAAGCCAGCCGCTCTGACTTGGCCCCGAACGTAATCAATTCCATAAATCTTCTAGCGCATGAATACCCCCTCAACGAAGCACCCGACAAAATCACTTTCCTGGAAATTCGCATCCATACAAGGCATGAATCCTGAATTCTTCCCCAAGTCTGAACATGAGCCAATAAGGCCAACCATAGCACACCTTTAACAATTCCTTTGCTCAATTTACCAATTATGTTCCTTTCCTGTAGCTGAAATAACTCCTTAATATGCTAATAATCAGAAACCTCGCAAGTAGTTAACTAGGCAATCCTTAATCATAGGCGGTGGGACTCTCCCACTTAGCCTGAAGCCATTATTACACAAATTCTGGAATTCACCAGGATCCTTTATCTCTTGTTGAAATAACCTTGCACAATCAACCGCCAAAATTCTCGGAATCTTTCTGTAAAACCCTCTTGTTATACTCTGAATCATCAACCATGTTTACACGACCGATCTCCTTGCTGTATAGCCAATAGAACCCTTTGTAGAAGCCTCGCCAACCATGCGACCGCCGGCCTGCTCACTGGAGATATCCCGCCTGTGGAATCTACGTGCTGATGTCTTCCAACGCTGCTACGTGGGGCGCAATCACCACGACATTAACGACCCATCCGGAGTCCCAGCTCACTCTCTGGCTACACAAGTCCATTCACCTCTCGTGGACATCAATTAAGTGCACGACAACATCCTTCCAATTCAAAGCTATGTCGTATCCTTCTTCATTTCAAGCAGCTCCCTTCCGTTAGATCAAATCTCCTGCCGCATAATAGCCTACACTTCAAATAAATCCGTAGGCCCAAATCACCAATCACAAAAATTCCCAAATCACCCCAAACTCTCCCACTTTAGCAAAACTCACCTCTTTAGTCGACTACTCGACCTTTGCTTCTTATACCTGGCCTTCTAGAAATTTTAACTACCGCCTGACACTCCCCACATGTCCTTCCTCATCCTTCGCTGCCTAGTCAAATACGCAGGAGGAAACATCTCGCACCACATCTGCAGTACCATTTCAATTCCTCAATTCCCGATTTATAATAAGCGCTTCGCGTCGCATAAGATTGTGTAGGAAGGAAACAAGGGCATAAGACTCAAAGGAATCAAACCGCACGACTAGGAATCAAGAAGAGGAGTGCTCCTAACATCCATGTAGCCTCTCGAAGATAAGTACAGACGTCTCCGTACCGATCCGCAAGACTCTACTAGACTTGCTCATGACTCGTGAGACCTAAGGGAACCTAGTGCTCTGATACCATGTTGTCACGACCCAAAATCCACTAAGGGTCGTGATGGCGCCGGACACCACTGTCAGGCAAGCCAACACCATTTAACTAGAAATTTCTCGTTATAGATATTTCTGAAATCACTTCTTTTATACATTTAAACAATAAATAATAAGTTCCACTGAATAAATTATGATGTCTTTACAAAACTACTGAACAATCCCGAAATCATCCCAGAACCCGGTGTCACAAGTGCATGAGCAATTACTAGAAAATCCAATAAAGTACAATAGTTGTCCGGAATACAAACTTGGACAGAAAGTAAATATAATACACTGAAAGGGACTCCGCTGGCTGCGGGTCGTCTCGAGGGATGCAGCTCACCTAAGTCTCTGTATCACCCGTACTGCTACGCCCATTATGCCACTAGAGGTACATGTGCCTGTGCAACAAAAATGCACAGCAAGTGTAGCATGAGTACAAAAACAACGTGTACTCAGTAAGTATCCCGCCTAACCTCGAAGAAGTAGAGACGAGAGGTTGACTTCGACACTTACTACTGGTCCAATAATAAAATACCAATTGTACAATAAATCAAGGATTTCTATAAACATGGCTATAACTCGATAGAATGGAGCAAGTAAACAATTCTTTTATTCATAGGGAAATTTCCAAATCCGTTTCCATCATTTATACATTTATTCTCAATCCGGGAAAGCAATGTCCTCATTTATAAATATCAAGGCAAGCAATACAAGCATGCCCAAATCATGCCGAGGTCGTACGTCCCGATCCAACAATATTTAAAAAACTGTGCACTGCCAGAGGGTCGAATGGCGCGAACCATAGATGCATCAATTACCCCGCTCGTGAATCATACATGCGACGCGGTCAAATATAAATAAAAAATCACCCTGCTCGCGAATCATACATGCGACGCAGGTACACATAGAAACACACATTCAAACAGTCAGTGAAGACTTCATCAGGGAAACAATTATTCAAGGAGATGTAAATTTCTCTTTTACAAGTCAAGAAGATGAAGTTTAATTCTTTGAGAAAGTCATTTACCCCTTCGGTATGATTTAAGCAATTTAAATTATCAATAAGGTTACAGTTATCACAAGTAAAACATGATTTTGGGTCCTAGACTACCCGGATATAAGCATGATAGTAGCTACGCATGGACTCTCGTCACCTCGTGCGTACGTAGCACCCACAAATAGGAGCACATAACAAATTAACTCACCTATGGGGCAATTCCCTCTTACAAGGTTAGAAAGGAGACTCACCTCGCTCCGAAGTTCCATAACCGTTATTCCATGCCCTTCCGAAAACTCAAATCGATGCACATTGCTCCAAAACTAGCCAAGAATTATGTAAACTCATTAATATATGATCAATTACTCATTATAATCTAATTTAAAATAATTTCTAACCCCGATCGAAAAGTTGACAAAATTAACCTTGATCCCACGTGCCCGGATTCCAAAATTTTTCGAAGATAAAGTCTACCCATAACCTCACGAACTCAAATATATAATTTTCTCCAAATTTCGTGCCCAAATCGTGGTCAAATTCCAAGAATACCAAATATCTAGGTTTTTCTTTGAAGCCCAATTTTCACTAATTTCCCATGATTTTCCATGTTAAAATCTAGATATAATCCAAGTAATTAACTTGCAATAGGTGGGAACCACTTACCTTGACATGGATGATGAAAATGGAGCTCAAAAATTTCTCCTAGGTCGGCTCCCATGGAGGAAATGAGATTAAATGAGCCAAACCCATTTCATTACACTTATACACTGCCCAGGCGACTCTTTTTTGCGTTCGCAAGACACCCGTCACGTTCGCGAAGAAGAAAATTCTCAGAAACCATTTTTCAAACTCTTCTCAGACAGCCTCTAGTATAATGGCCATAACTTTTTATAAAAACTCCAAATGAAAAATGGTTTAATGTTTTGAAAACTAGACACCAAGATCTACAGTTCATGTTTTGGAAATTTCCCAATTTCTTATAGATTTTGAGATATAAGCTGCCAAAGTCAGCCCTGTGCAACACAAATTTCTTCTTCATCTTCCTGGACAGCCTGTAGTGTACTGGACATAACGTTTTGTACACAAATGCAAATGCTAAATAATTTACTTTTCTGAAAACTAGACACAAAGAGCTACAACTTTTATTTTGGGATTATCTCCAAATTCTTTATTGATTGCGAGATATGAGCCTCCGAAGTCAGACCTGTGCAACAGAGATTTCGTTCTTCGCGAACGCGATGACCCCTTCGTGAACGCGAAGAACAAAGTCCCTGAAGCCAAATCCTTCTTCGCGAACGCGGGAGGATCCCCGCGAACGCGATGAACAACACCAGATACCAGCATCAGCTATTGTAAAACAGCCCGAAATGATCCGAAACCACCCCGAAACACACCGGAGGCCGCCGGGACCCCATCCAATCACTCCAACCAGTCCCATAACATAACACGGACTTTCTTGAGGCCTCAAATCACATCAAACAACGCTAAAACCATGAATCGCACTCCAATCCAAGCTTAGTGAACTTTAGAATTTCAAACTTCTACTTTCGATGTTTAAACCTATCAAATCACGTCCGATTAACTTCAAATTTTGCGCACAAGTCATATTCGACATTAGGGACCTACTCCAACTTTCGGAATCGGATTCCGACCCCGATATCAAAAAGTCCACCTCCGGTCAAACCTCTCAAAAACCTTCAAATTTCTATCCTTAGCCAAATGGCTCCAAAATGCTCCACGGACATCCGAATTCACTTGCGATCGTGCTCCCAACTCCAGAATCACCATACGGAGCTACTCCCAGACTCGGAATCCCAAACAGATATCGATAACACTGAAATGCACTTCAACCTAAACTTATGAAATTTCTTCCAAAATGCTAACTTCTACAATAGGCGCCAAAACGCTCCCGAGTCACCCAAAATCCGATCCGGGCATACGCCCAAGTCCGAATCATCATACGAACCTGCTGGAACCTTCAGATCCCGATTCCGAGGTCGTTTACTCTAAAATCTAATCCTTGTCAATTCTCTCAACTTAAAGCTTCCGAAATGAGAATTTCCTCCCCAAGTCAACTCCGAACTTCCTGAAATTTAATTTCGACCACGTGTACAAGTCATAATGCTTGAATTGAAGCTGCTCATGACCTCGAACTGTTGAACGGCGCGCTAGGGCTCAAAACGACCGGTCGGGTCGTTACAAAGTACAATAATAGAGAAATAAGAGATGAAGAGGAACAATGATGGATATGTTCAAAATGGGTAGGGAAATGACTATTGAAACTAAAACTAAAACGTTGAGATGATATGTTTAGTTTTTCCTTTTTTCATGAATTGGCCTAGGTAATATGCCAGTCAATCATATTTCTGTTCAACTATTTGAATAAAATTAGTAGGATCTATTTCTTGCTGCTTGAGATTTATACATATTTTTAGCTTTTGCTATTTTGTTATGTTCTTTGATAATTAATCTACTATGTCGCCAGTTTGTTGCTTTCATGATTTTCTCGATAATTTCTTTCTTCCTCTGTTGCTTTTAACTTTTCTTTTCTTTCACTTCATTTTTCTTGAAGGCCGGAGGTGGATTTGACTGAGTTCCTCGTACAAATAGATAGCTTTTTATGTATGACTAACCCGGATGAAAATATTTTTTATCCTGTTATTAGCTATCGGGTCTAGGCTTCTTTTAAGGCAATGTTAATTAGGCTTCAGCAATTAAGTTTCTTTTGAAAGTTGTCCTTACTATGAGTTGGAACTGGTTCTTGGCAGGCATTGCCTGGTTATCTGTTATAAATTCTTTCTTATCTTTGCCATACTTTATTTTTATTTGTTGTAATTTAGTGCAAGATGAATAACTTACTCACCAAAAATATAGAAATTACAAAAAATTAATGTCTAGATCAAGTATTTGACTTACCAGGGATGTTAGATCGATGTTGCAAACATTTTGTTTCTTTTCTTGAAAGCTTGTATAGTTAAGTGCCAGAAAAATGAATCTTTGAATTTGTGTTTTAAAACATAATGAAAAGCTTTGGTTCTAATACTGAAGCATGCATTTATAAATCTTAATATGCTTTCTTTATGCTTTTTTCCTTGGATAAATATTTTTTCTATATATAGTTAGTCACGTTGGAGGGTATAGAATTATAGAACAGACTTTGGTTAGCTTTTCAAAAGTGCAGACTATTTTCTTCTGCTATTATTATTCATATGTATTATATTGTGTTAAGTGATATATATTGCTAGCATATTGCAGATAAAAGGGAAACTAAAATATTGGTGTTTTGCTTGGTCGAATGAAGAAAAAAGTTGTTATTGCAAAGGTAATATACTTTTCAAGGATGTGGTGCCGTAGACAATACTTTTCAGTCTTATGGACCTGTTTATAGTGATTTTAACATCCGATATTGTATGCCTTTTGTGCTAAAGTCATACTATGATAACACTAACACATATTGAGACTCTGTCACGACCCCATACTCACTGCCTTCCTACTCAAAGCATCGGCCACTACATTGGCCTTTCCCGGATGGTACAAGATAGTAATATCATAATCCATTAGCAGCTCCAACCATCCCCGCTGCCTCAAATTGAGATCCTTCTGTTCGAACAAATGCTGGAGGCTACGATGATCAGTAAACACCTCACAAGACACACCATACAAATAATGCCTCCAAATCTTCAACGCGTGAATAATGGCAGCCAAATCTAGATCATGAACAGGGTAGTTCTTCTCATGGGGCTTCAACTGACGAGAATCATAAGCAATAACTCTACCCTCCTGCATCAACACACACCCAATACCAACTCTCGAAGCACCAAAATACACGGTATATGAACCTGAAGCTGATGGCAAAACCAATACTGGAGCTGTGGTCAAGGCAGTTTTGAGCTTCTGAAAGCTCGCTTCACACTCATCTGACCACCTGAATAAAGCACCCTTTTGAGTCGATTTGGTCAAGGGTGATGCAATAGATGAAAATCCCTGAACGAACAGACGGTAATAACCCGCCAATGCTGAGGACGGTCTGGGACAACTCTAAACCGCCTCTATCTTCTTCGAATCAATCTGAATACCCTCATTGGACACCATGTGCCCCAAGAAAGCCACTGAACTGAACCAAAACTCACACTTGGAGAACTTTGCATAAAGCTTTTCCTCCCTCAATTTCTGCAACACAACTCTCAAATGCTCTGCGTGCTACTCCTGACTACGCGAGTACACCAGAATATCATCAATTAAAACAATCATGAACGAGTCGAGATAAGGCCGAAACACACTGTTCATCAAATGCATGAACGCTGCTGGGGCATTGGTCAGGCCAAAAGACATCACAAGGAACTCATAATGACCATATCGGGTCCTGAAAGTTGTCTTAAGAATATCCGAGTCCCTGATCTTCAAATGGTCATACCCTGAACGAAGATCAATCTTGGAGAACACCCTCGCTCCCTGAAGCTGGTCAAATAAATCATCGATATGGGGCAAAGGATACTTGTTTTTGATTGTGGCCTTTTTCAACTGCCTGTAATCAATTCACATCCTCATAGTGTCATCCTTTTTCTTCACAAATAGAACAGGCGCACCCCACGACGACACACTAGGCCAAATGAACCCCTTATCAAGGAGTTCATGAAGCTGCTCCTTCAACTCTGCTGGTTGCCATACGATACGGAGGAATAGAAATGGGCTGAGTGCCCGACACCAGATCAATACCGAAATCAATATCCTTGTCCGATGGCATGCCCGACAGGTCTGCAAGAAATACATCGGGGAAATCCCTCAGTATAGGAACAGAATCAATACTAGGGGTCTCTGCATTGACGTCCCTCACAAAGGCTAAGTATGAAAGACAACCCTTCCCAACCATCCGTTGGGCCTTCAAAAATGAGATTACCCTACTGGGAACAAAATCGGTCGAACCTCGCCACTCAATCCGTGGCACACCCGGCGTAGCCAACATCACTGTCTTAGCATGACAGTCCAATATAGCACGACAAGGAGATAGCCAATCCATGCCTAATATCACATCAAAATCCACCATACAAAGCAACAAAAGGTCCACTCGGGTCTCCAGACCCCCAATAGTCACCACAAACGACCGATATACGCGATCCACCATAATAGTATCGCCCACCTGAGTAGATACACGAACAGATGAAATGAGAGACTCACGGGGCGTATCCAGATAACGAGCAAAATATGACGACACATATGAAAAAGTGGAACCAGCATCAAATGATACAGAGGCATCTCTGTGGCAAATTGAGACAATACCTGTAATCACAGCATCTGAAGCAATAGTATCTGGTATGGCTGGGAGTGCATAGAAACGGGCCTGACCACCGCCTAATCGACCTCCCCCTGTAGGGCGACCCCTGGCTGACTGACCCCCACCCCTTGCTGCCTGAGCGAGTGGTGAAGTAACTGGAGCTGAAGTCGAGGGCTGACTCCTCTACTGAGACAGACCCTCAAGAAGACGAGGACACTGCCTCCTCATATGTCCAAGCTCTCCACACTCGTAACAACTCCCTGGTGCGGGGAACAGGGACTGAAGGGAACCCCTGGCACCGGAATGACCAGTAGAAGGACCTGGCACGGAAGAACCCTAAACCAATGGAGCACGAGACGAACTCTGGGTTGGTAGGGCACTGAGTGATGAATGGCCCTAACGAGAACCGTGAGAACTATGACCCGAAGATGCCCCTCGATGAACTGGGCGAGCTGATTGAGCATGCCTGAATGGACGACCTCTGTCGTGCTGAAACTGACCCCTCGAAGGAGCTTCGCCAAAACTACCAGATCCCCGAGGCCTCTTGGCCTCCCTCTCATCTTGCTCCTGGCGACGAACTGACTCAATCTCTCGAGCAATATCAACAACCTGCTCAAAGGTAGCACCGGACATCCTCTCTTTGGTCATGAGAATCCAAAGCTGATATGTGAGGCCATCCACGAACCTCCCGATCCTCTCTCTGTCCGTAGGAACCAACCAAACAACATGACGAGCTAACTCTGAAAATCTCATCTCATACTGCGTCACAATCATATCTCCCTGACGCAACTGCTCGAACTGCCTGCGCAGCTCCTCTCTGCGGGACCGTGGCACATACTTCTCTAAAAAGAGAACGGAGAACTGCTGCTAGGTAAGGAGCGCTGCATCAACCGGCCTACGCCTCTCATAAGCCTCCCACCAAGTAAATGCAGCTCCGAAAAACTGAAAAGTAGTAAATTTTACCCCGCTGGTCTCCAGAATACCCGCGGTGCGAAGAATCCTCTGACACTTGTCCAAGAAGCCCTGGGCATCCTCGCCCTCTGTACCACTGAAAGTCGGAGGCTGAAGTCTACCAAACCTCTCCAATCGACGTTGCTCGTCCTTAGGCATAGCTGGTACTACAAAACCCTGAGCGGGTGCAACCGGCTGGGCTGGTGGTGCCTCCGGTGTCTGCAATCCCTGGACAACCTGCTCGGGTGTACGGGCGGCAGGAGTCTGAGTGCCTCCCTCGGCTGAGGAGTGGCTGTGGTAGTAGAAACTTCGACCGCCTGAGCAGGACTAGTCCACACAGTCAAAATCTGAGCCAAGGTCTCCTGAAGACCCGAAATGATAATAGGCACAACGGGTGCCTGAGCTGGTCCCGCTGGAGCATCCCCCACTAGAATCTGATCATGAATTGGGGCGGCTGGTGGATCTGCTAGTGCTGCTCCATCTGCTGTACCGGCTACACCCCTTCCCCTACCATGGTCTCGACCGCGACCTCGGCCTCTAGTGGCCTCAACTGGTGGTCGGCCGTCTTGACTCGTAGCACGTGTCCTCACCATCTGTGAGAGAATAGAATAACAGAAGTTTAGTACTAGAATCAACATATTCGCACGACAGGAATTTCAAGAATGTGAAGTTTTTCCTAAAGGTTCTGCAGCCTTTCGAGGATAAGTACAGATATCTCCGTACCAATCCGCGAGACTCTACTAAATCGGCTCATGACCCGTGAGAGCTATGTAACCTAGGCTCTGATACCAACTTGTCACGATCCCAAATACCGCGGTCGTGATGGCGCCTATCACGGTACTAGGCAAGCCAAACCAACATTTACCACATCAAGTTCTTTTTATAAAAATCATTTTCTAAAATCGATTAAGTCTCAAATGCTTCATATGAAATATATAAACTAACAGAAATATGTGAAAAACCAGTACAAAATATTCTAACACAGCCCTAATCTGGTGTCACTAGTCATGAGCCTCTAAGTACAACCCAACACTGTCTGAATATACATAATAAGTCTAAAATAACAAAATACTAAGATAGGAAGGAGGAAGGCAGGACTGCGAATGCCGTGCAGCTACCTTGCGATCTCCGAATAAACTCTAAGAGTGCTGGAAGGTCTCACTCTGATGCTCGGGCACCTGGATCTGCACACAGGGTGCAGGGAGTAACGTGAGTATGCCAACTCGGTAAGTAACTAAAGTAAATAAAGTCTGAGTGCAGTGAAGAGCATTTAAAATCATATAAGAAATCTCAACAAAAATATCAAGTCAAATCTGCAGTTCAATAATCAGTTATCTCATAAAACTCCAGTTTCAATTAAAATCCTTTCAAGGCATTTATTCAACATTTTTCAATAGAGGTTCAGTATAAAGGAAGGGTGAAAACAGCAAAATGTCATAAATAAGCCCCTCGGGCAAGGTATCACTCATGAGTATAGCCTCTCGGGCAAGCCTCTCAGTCACTCGTGACTCAGCTCTTGTCAATCAGTACTCACACTCAGCACTTCGGCTCAATAGATATCTCATCATAATAATAATAGTAATAACTGATGCGGCGTGTAGCCCGATCCATAGTTTATAGTCGACTACGCTCACTGGGGGTGAACAGACTCCGGAGGGGCTCCTACAACCCAAGCGTCATATCGCTGCGGTGCGCAGCCCGACCCAATACATATCGTTGCGGCGTGCCAGCCTGATCCATAAAAGTATCGCTGCGGTGTGCAGACCGATCCATTATATATATATATATACGTGCAGCCCGATCCATATAATGTATATATAATCCTCACCATTAGGTCCTCAACCTCTCTCAGTCATTAAACTCATGACCACTCGGGCATATCAGTGGAAATCAGGGAACTCAGCCCAAACAATTTTCATAGATTAAGAAGTATAGTAATGAAACCAGTTTTGAACAATAAACAGGTAAAACACGACTGAGGATATTCTTTCAAATCAAATAGAGTGAGGAAAGTAGTAAAAATACCCCTAAGGGCCTAAACAGGTCGGCACGAGGCCCCAAACACGGCGTATAGCCCAAAACATGGTATAAGTCTCTAAAATACGGAATATCATAAGATTTCAAATCAAATACGCGGCTTAATAGCCGCTACGGGACGGACCAAGTCACAATCCCTACCGGTGCACGCCCACACGCTCGTCACCTAGCATGTGCATCACCTCGTTTATCAAACAATACGAAATACCGGGGTTTCATACCCTCAGGTCTAGATTTACAATGGTTACTTACCTCAATCCAGTCCAAACTCTAGCCCGCGATGCCTTTGCCTCTCGGATCGGCCTCAACACGCGTCGAATCTATCCAAAATCAGAATCATAACATCAAAATAGGCTAAAGGAACAAAGCCCACGCAAAAATAACCAAATTTACTCAAAAATCCTGAAATTGGCCAAACCCGACCCCCGGGCCCATGTCTCTAAATCCATTAAAAGTCACATCAATAGAATCCTTACATTCTCGCGAGTTCGTACATATCAAATATATCAAAATTCGACCACAAACGACCCCTCAAATCCCTAATCAAAGGTCTCCGATTTCAAGCCCTAGTTCTTCAATTTTAACCCTTAGTTTCCATAAAATCCAAGTTTAATCAGTAAGAAAATGCCATAGCATCGAGTTTTAGGTTCGACAATCTTACCTCAACGAAGTTCCCCTGAATTCCCTCTTCAAAATCTCCCAAAAAGCTCCAAAACCGACTCAAAAATGGTGAAGAAAAGCTGAAAATTGTGAAGTCCATTATTTATATGTTCTGCCGCAGAAATACCGCATCTGCGGTCAAAATTCTCGCACCTACGGAAAATCACTTATCCGCCCAAACTCGCACCTGCGCTCAAACACCCGCACCTGCGCTATCGCAGGTGCGCCCAAAGCTCCGCATCTGCGGCTCCAGTCCTTTTTCACTTTGGTCGCATTTGCGACGCCTTGTCCGCTTCTGTGTGCCCGCACCTGCGGTCCTCAATCCGCAGGTGCGGTTATGACAGGAACAGCAGTTGAAACATGCTCAAACTCAACTCAAATCTTTCCGACAACCTCCCGAAATCATCCCCAGGCCCCCGAGACCTCAACCAAAAGTACGAACAAAGTCACATACCACTATTCAAACTTGTACCAAACCCCCGAAACACTCAAAACAACGTCGGAACACTAAATCACCCTCGGATTCAAGCCTAAGGATTCCAAAAACTTCCGAATTCCGCTTTTGATCAAAAAGTCTATCAAACCTCGTCCGAATGACCTGAAATCTTGCACACACGTCCCAAAAGAAACAACGGACCTACTCCAATTTCCGAAATTCCATTCCAACCCCTATATCAAAATTTCCACTGCCAGCCGGAAAATGCCAAAATTTCATTTTCGCCAATTCAAACCTAAATCTACTCCGGACCTCCAAAACATATTCCGATCACGCTCCTAAGTCCCAAATCACCTCCTGAAGCTATCCGAATCATAAAAACCAACTTCCGAGATCGTTTGCTCACAAGTCAACTTCCGGTTGACTTTTCCAACTAAAAGGCCAACTTAAGAGACTAAGTGTCTCATTAATCTGCCAAACCATTCCGAACCCGAACCAACCAAGCCGATATCACATAATACAACTAAACAAGACATAAAGAAGCAGAAATGGGAAAAACAGAGCGGTAACTCATGAAACGACCGGCCGGATCGTTACATATTCAAACTCCTCTACTTATATAACATAGACTCAATAAGTTCCTCTATTAGTTGTTTTGTGCAACAGTATCTTTTTGTGTCTTTTTTGGTTGAATTTGTAGTTTGATGCCATTTCAACCTAAAAGCCTTTATATTATTTGTCACTCATTAACTGAAATTATTAAGTAAGAGTAACAAGATACTGAAACAACCTCTTTTCATTTTTGTATAGCATCAACAACAAATGTTAGCAGACAGTGATGAATCATTGGTTTAGCTACGCATGTCACATCATCAGCCTTCATTAATGACAACTCTCCCGCAAATAATACCTTTGTTTTTCGCTCTTTTTTTAATTCTAGATCCAATACATTGGTCGATATTAGCTGTTGATTATAATATAAATTATTTGTAATACAAAGATTTTGTATGTTGATTCAATTGTATTTTCAGCAATTATATTATTGTCAAGCTTCATCATATACAAAAGACCAAAAAGCTAATGCTTAAAAACGTGAATGTTGGGCCCGTGCTTGCACGGGACATATCCATCTAGTGTGACAAAGAGACAATCTCGGTCATCAATTCTCAAAGGTCCAAGTGCAAAGATAACCATTTTCTGTGATACTATTTAGATATTAGCCAGTACTTATTTTATCTTGAAATCTTAAACTAAAAATCTTAATTTCAGGATAATTTAGGATACTTTTTCCCCGAAAAATTAAAATGTGAACCTAAAATTCAATATACACTGGCTAATTCCTAAATAGTAGCCCTTTAGAATGGAGCCTTGGTGTCATTTCTACATTCTCAAGGGGGAAGTGCACGGTTAGCCACTAATAACACATGTATTTACTTTCAAGCCACTGTTTAAAATATCTTTAGTCTTTAGCCACTGCTTTAATAAACTTTACCTGCCCGGACGAAAACACTCTTCTGCTCATAAAAGTTCAGGACCAAGTGTCCTTAACTTTTGAACTTGCAACTCTAAGTTCAGGACTTCAGGACTACATGTCCTTAACTTTTGAACTTGGAACTCAAAGTTCAGGACCGCCTGTCCTTAAGTTCTGTGCTTGTAACTCTAAGTTAAGGACTACTTGTCCTTAACTTTTAAACTTGTAAGTCTATGTTCAGGACCTATTGTCCTTAACTTTTGAGCTTGTTAGTCTAAGTTCTGGACCAAGTGTGCTTAACTTTTGAACTTGTAACTGTAAGTTCGGGACCAAGTGTCCTTAATTTTTGAGCTTGTTAGTCTAAGTTCAGGACCTATTGTCCTTAAATTTTGGGCTTCTTAGCCTAAGTTCAGGACCTATTGTCCTTAACTTTTGAGCTTGTTAGTCTAAGTTCAGGACTTCAAGACCTATTGTCCTTAACTTTTGAACTTGTAACTGTAAGTTCAGGACCTATTGTCCTTAACTTTTGAGCTTGTTAGTCTAAATTCAGGACCAAGTGTCCTTAACTTTTGAACTTGTAATTCTAAGTTTAGGACCAAGTGTCCTTAACTTTTGAACTTGGAATTCGAGGTTCAGGACCAAGTGTCCTTAACTTTTGAACTTGTAACTGTAAGTTCAGGATCCATAACGTAGCAGAAAACCAGTGGTAACACAGTACTAGAGGTTCTGTTCTCTACTAGATTGGGAGATTATTCCATGGTTTCCTCTCTTTCTATCTAGTTTCATGTATATTTCATTATTTCCCCCATATTAATTATTTTCCTCTTAAGTTGTGGTGTGGACAAAAATATTGGCAAGTTTGTCATTCTCAGATTTATTTTCCTCCATCTTTTAATCGACCCCACTCCATTACAGGTAGAAATTCTGATAATGGTCATGACGCAGAGAATTGGAATATACTGACAAAAACATATTGCCACTTATGGATCTATAACTGTCTTACTATTTATTGGTTATATTAACAATAAACGTTATGTTACTTGCAATAAGTTAGTGTCATTTGTGAATATCTTTTGACAAAAGATAAAACCAAATATCTTTTGTCTCACAGACGGCGGCACAGTTCTTCTCCCTAACATAAAAGAGATAGAAGAAAAGGTAACACAGTCTTTTCATATTAATTTTAATAGACTAGTGACTACTATTGCTAGGCATTGAAAATGCTGGATAAAAAGTAAATACCACTTTAAAAAGTGGCTACCCCACACAATTTTTACCATTCTCAAAGCATTGGATTCAATTGAAACCCATATGCATGAATTAATGGGCTTACTAGAGTTAGACCAGGCTATCTCTATTGTTTAGCTCGGCCCAATTCGCAAAAGGAATAGTCCACAAGAATTAGTGATGTGGAGTCCTGCCTACTGAGCTGTTCTGGATGCCTTTGAATATTGTTTATGAATTACTTCAAGAACAGAATTTCTCACTTGCTTACTGGAGTAATATATTTAGGTAATAAATTACTGGATTTAACTATCAGTTTGTATTGTTCATTTTTACGCTAGCGATCAATTTATTTCATTTTGCACTGCTAAACAATCCGCACATCTAAAATTTAAGAGCGCTGAAATATATGGCACAATGACTTAAGCTATTAAAAAATGAATATTTTTTTAAGAAAAGGCAGGGTGGAGGAAGACGAGCACTTCTCTTGTTGTTTACTTGTATTCTTCTTTTATTTAAAAAAAAAAAATGGATTGGATGGGCTTGCCGCTTGCAGAAGCATAGATAGATTCAACATTTAAATTTGATAAATTTAACCTTCAAGATTCTTAATAATGAACTCATCGTACTTTTAAAATTAATGATTCAAAATTTAGTATTTGATGAAATTTTAATAGTTTTCACATATATAAATAAACTCTATGCCAAAAGAAAATGGATATGGTCAGGACAAAGCTAGGCTGCATTCGTCACTGTACTAGAAGAATTCCCAAGACAAAATTAAACCATGCAATTTGATATTACCAAAATATATAGACAACAGAGAGGAATTAAAGATATATGAGACAACCATATTACTGATATTTAATCCGAGTTGAGCATAACGCGACCCAAAAATAATCTTCAATCAGTTTTTTCTTTTTTAAGTAAAACATATAAGCAAATTATAAAGAACTCTTGGTAAGAAAGAAACTAATTAATCGTTGTACTGAATTTCAATTCAGTGAAGGAAAGAGCCACAATTTCGGTCATAGCTAGCTAGTTGAGTAATTAATAGTAGCCAGAGGCTTTAGCTACGGCAGGAATGGCGCAGGAAACATCAGATATAGGCAACAAACAGTTAGCCAGAAGAGTACTACTTGTTGCTGCTGTAAAATAGCTTTCCCAGTAATGAGGCGGTGGTATATTATTCACTATCTCCAAATCTATCTCAAAAAACTCCTCCTCCTCCTCCTCTTCTTCTTCTTCTTCTTCTTCTACTGCTGCTGCTATATTATGAACTAGAATTTTGCTTTCTTCTTTGAGTTCTTGACTGTTACCATTGGCGGCTAGAGCCATGTTTTGTCTTTAGGCATTCAGTTGTGGCCATGACAATATATAGTATTTATATATATGGGTGTGTGGAATTGGGTTTAATTTGTGAGGTTGGTGGAAGGTGGATTAATTAGTAGAACGCTGCTCCAACAAATCTTCAACTATCTTACAAGTTTAGATATTGGTAGTTATCTCTTAATGCATCTTAATTAGCTGCTGTTTTAGCATCTTCTACAAGTTAACGAATTATTATTCAACGTACAAATATTTTATTTATCAAAGAAATAAATGGTGATACTAAGAGTACTATTTAGTCATCACCATTGCGTAATGTATTATCTATCCATGAAATATTTATGGATTTAATGTATATACGGTGATATTAAGTTTACAAGTTATATTTAGTGTTTTAAAGGTGTTTATGGGGCGAGTTCCAGCAAGGCGTGAAAAAAACGCATCGCCATATGAGAGGGTGAAGGTATCGAGAGGTATAAGCTCCATTGTTCTGAGTGTACGCCCAGAAAACCTCTCTAATACTTCAAAATACAATATCAGCTTTTTATTACATTTTAAAATGTTAGAAAAATTAAAATTCAAACGATTTTTTATTCTTAACCCTAATTTTATGTTACTTTTCGTCTTTTACCGAGCAAAGTGGAAAATGATCAGTTTGCAAACTACAAAGCAAAAAAACCTTCATCATCTACTTTGGTTCGACGCTTCTGATTGTATTCACTTTTCTTTCTTTTCAAGTTTTTTTGCTCTTTCAAGTTAGTTTATAAATTTTTACTCCATTTATTTTTCAAAGTCTAATTAGTTTTTATCATATAAAGCACTTCAGTTAGTTTTTTTAAGTCAAATTTTGTTTCGTATTAGTCTTTAAGATGAGATAGTTCTATATACATTTCCACTTATTTATATATATTTTTAGCATTTTATGCAGTTTTTTCAATTAATAATGATATATTAAAACTTGACGATCCTTGGGGCTTAGACCCAGCACCTCGAGGCTTATGCCCAGTGGCGAAGCCAGAAATATTTTCAAGGGTGTTCAAACTTGAAAGAAGTAGAAAAAAAATTCCGACAAAGGGTGTTCAATATAGGTTTTATATATCTAAAATCAATATTTTACTTATATACACAGTTTAATTTTTCGTAATTTTTTACCGAAGGGTGATCAGTTGACCACCCTTTGCTAAAGGTGGCTTCGCCCATGCTTATGCCTCGTCCCATGTAAGAAAAATGTCTTGGCTCTCGCCCATCCCTTCTAAAACACTGGTTTATATCAAGTCTTTTTCATATTTTATGGTTTGCATATTAGGTTTTGATGATATATAATTGGAGTCATTTCACTGATCGGGATGGCAAATACATGCCACCCAGCCTCAAATGGTGTTGTTGGATTATGGGTCATGGGTCGCTCCATGTGGGCTGACCCGACCCGGTTAGGAGAGATAAGAGAGAGAGGTTAAGGGAAGTTACCACTAGACCACAAACACCCACTAAACTGAACGTGCAAAAAGGGGTGAGTGGTGGGTTATCTTCCTTAACCGCTACTCTGCCTATTTATGTGAAAGAGAAAATATAGAACTGAGTACCGTAAGAATTTTCTCTGAATCTCTTCTTCTCCCAATGAAAGATACACACAAGTAAGGGCATCTAATTGGTGGAAGATTAACTTCGTTTCCTAGTGATTCAAAGTTCGGTTTGGGGCAATTGTTTCGGTGGTGAGTTCAACAATTCTTCCGCTGCGTTGACAGGTACACTAATGTTGTTCTCGCCCCGCGATTATTAATCTAACAATGGTATCAGAGCGCGGTGATTGTGTGCTCTGTCAAGATGAACACACATTGATTCTGTATTTATCAATTTATCAATTTATCCATGCGTGCTAATTCCAAATTGGCCCGAGACAATGTTGGTTGTCAGGAGGGGTTCCAAATTTTTGTAGAGCTCGCTCAGAAATGGCTGATGTTTTGTGGTTAATTATCAATTTTTGAGTGCCACAAAAATCCTATTGTTTGCTTTGGAGTACTATGTCTATCGCATAAGCAATTGCTTTGGAGTACTATGTCTATCGCGTAAGCAACAATTGTCTAAAACTCGAGCAATTGCTCTGATTATCCAAAAGTTCTAATAATTTTTACTTGCCATGTTGTTATTTACACCAATTCACTTAGGAAAGTTCTGATTCATTCATCAGTTTCTGGAAATTCTTCTATTAGATGCCATGTTACCTATGTTGCTCGGGCTCTTTAAAATATCGCCTGGTGCATGTCGTATCCTCCAAGGGAAGGAAGCCTTGACGTAACTAGTAAAGTTGCTGCCATGTGACCAAGAGGTTACGGGTTCGAGCCGTAGAAACAGCCTCTTGCAGAAATGCAGGGTAAGGCACTAAGGTTGTATACATAGACCCTTGTGGTCTAGCCCTTCCCCAGACCCCGCACATAGCAGGAGTTTAGTGCACCGGGCATGTCGTATCCTCCAAAAGTAATGTATTTTGAAGGATCTGACATGGGTGTAGCAGCATTTTGCAGAGTCCGCGCAACATAGCATGTTACTGTTTTATGTAACAGTTACTTAGTCGAAAATCTGATATTATTAGGAATCAAATATGAGTTCATGTTCTAAAAGTACAGAATGGGTGGAAATGAGTATGTTCAAATCGAATAGCGAAACAATTTAAGCTCTTAATTAGGAATCTATGTTGTCCCTCACATCAAGTTATCTGATATAATATTTCGCCCGATTTATTGCACTCCATTTTACTCCACTGATTTCATTCTTGATGGATGCAATTATTTTTGATCTACTCGGATAGTAGTCCGCCACTTATATGAAGAGAGAATTGCTGTTAGGCTTCATCGTTAATGAATTGGTCATAAGACAATTTTTTTAAAATTGTTTAGTCATATCCCTTACATTGATATACTTCTACGAGTTATTGTGATGTATGTTGTCACATTGAGTGATTGTAGCCATTCTTATTGTTTCCTTGGTTCTATTTCAGATATGGCTGAACAGGGACAAGTTCGAATTACTCTAAGTGGGAGTTCTCGAAGTCAAAGAAAGGGACAACGTAGAAGGGTACGCCGTCGCAGGACTTATTTCTATAATCATTCAGACTCTGAGCCTCAAGTCATCAGGAATGTCCCAAGGGCGAGGCAAAATGCGTTAAGGGATCAAAGGGTTGAACGAAGGGAAAAAGAAAAGAAATTTAGGGAGTTTAAGGAATTTAAAATGGCCCCCGATATTTCCGTTCCTGAACATGTACATCTTTTTAAGATAAAAAGAGCTGAATTGGCTAATTACATAGAAATTACTGATTGGGAAGCATTAGCTATTTTAGCTGACTCTCTTCGAGAGCCTTGGGGTGAAATTTTAACTGAGATTTAATATGATGTTTGGCCTAGTGCACCTTTTTGCATATATGAGCAAGAGTTAGTGCTCGATTGGTATATGGATGTCCTAGCAAACATGTAAATTGTTATTATGTGTTTTATTTTAATGAAATTTATATTATGTTATTTGTCTCACTAGTTACATACATTGTTTATTATATCCTTTTGTAATGGATTGAGACTTGAAATATGTAACACTAAGAAGTGATTTTAATATTAATTAAAAATATTTAGATATAGATGATGAATGGAAACGTAGTGACCGTTCGATTCTATACTAAATGTAGAATTAATATTATAATTAATTTACTTGAGTGTGTAATCACATGCATAAATTGACTGAAGTATATATTGATGGGTTAAACTTGTAATATTGTTTCTAATAACAGACATGGCATCAAAAAGTATCATTGTTGACTTGAACAAGGGTGACAAACTGAATGGTGAAAGTTACGATATCTGGAGTCGTAAGATGTGGTATGTACTCGAAGAGCAAGATGCTCTTGAAAGTATTAACCATGTTATGAGTCACCCAGAGGAGGTAACACTACCCAACACGGGAGGGATCTAGAAACTTACAATGTTTGGAAAAAAAAGATTCCACTGCACGTGGAATTATTGTAAGTTCAGTTCCTGATGATCTCATCCACGAATGTGAGCAATATCCTACTGCTCAAGCCATGTGGGCACATTTAAGGGAGGCATATGGGGGTACGACTGTGACTCGCCTTCGACAGCTGGCAATCAAGTTTGACACGTATAAAAAGCGTCATGATCACGGTGTCAAGCAACATCTAAGTGTGATGTCAAATATGATTGCTCAACTCAAAAGTGCTGGCCATATTCTCTCTGATGAGCAACAGGTTCAGGCAGTGATTCGGTCTCTTCCCAATAATTGAGAACATTTGAAGGTTAACTTTACCCACAATGATAGCATCAAAACTTTTGCTAATGTTGCCCGTCATGTGGAGCTTGAAGACGAACGGCTTGGTATTGCTAAAGTTGTACCTAATGCCTTTGTGGCAGAATCAAGTGGTACAAAGAGATCAAGCTTCAAGCGCAAGAGAAACTGGAAAAATGACGGAAAGGGCAAGGAGATCGGAGAAGGACCCTCCAAGAAAGAACAAGCCAAATCCAAGAAGAAAAACGGTTCTACAAGAAGAAAGACAAGAGCAAGATGAAGTGTTACAATTGCCAAGTCCCAGGGCATTTTGCTCGTGAGTGCACTGAGCCGAAAAAGGTAGCATTTCAAATCGAATCTCTTAGTGCTATATATGTTTCTAGCACTGTTTTACTAACTGAATCTTATCCTGTGTGGATTGTAGA
>NC_031995.1:42038150-42070995 GCF_001879085.1 Nicotiana attenuata | reverse complement strand
TAGCTCTTTCAGTTTGTACGAATAATTCGCTAACTAATAGGTTCAGTTTTGGACTTTCATCGTGTTGGCAGTAGGTTTTCTTGAATTTCAGGCAAGAAGGATTGCATGACATAGTCAAAATATGTCCGATTTTCCAAAATGCTGCACTAATACGATATCATCCATATACCGACGATGCATATCTTTATGCCCCATGTCAATCTAAGTGGAAGTATTATGTTCTTACCTACCTGTGAACCTTCTCTCTCACCACGCGTAAAATATCTAGAAATCCTGTTAGTATATCTATTCTAAATAAATTTTGATTGAACAAAGAAAAATCTAATCTTTGAGTTTCAGCTTTTATCCATTCACCTGTTACATATTGTTGGAATAGTGTTCCTGAATATAAAATTATATTTTTATTATCTCTTATTTGGAGTTGCTAATAATAGTATTCACGACAGAAAATAATGTCTCTTTTTTGTTTGCCTTTTTATATAACTTCAGCTTCAATGTCAAGGAATCCATCAATTGAAGTCATATTAATTACCCTTGAAAACTGTTCTTATTCACAACTTATTTATGTATAATAAGAGGCAGTTGAAGGCTCAATTTATTGAATGCCATAATGCTAACCATTTTGACCATAGTGGAACACCAATGGATATTTCAGTGGGTCGTAACAACCTTAATAATAGTTTACCAGCTAACTTCTATCACTTATGTGTATACTTGGATATGTGGCATAGAAATACAGTTATTGGTATCTTATTTATTCCTATAACTTGTGAGTTTTAGTTATAACTACGCAAAAGAAAAAACTTATTTTTAACTCATTCTCATGAATATGCATCACTTCGTCCAAAATCGAAAAATCAACTTAGCTTTAGAGACTTCCAAAATATGGATGGCTCGCATTCACCTTGCGATTTCAGGAAAGTCATGAAAATATAAATTCAACGATTAAAAAAGAATCATTCACAAATTCAAAAGACACAAAGAACCCAACTTATATTAAGGTGCTTCTTCAGTAATCTGTATCTCCATAATTTTAATATAATTCTTCACCTTATCTTATAAAAAAAAGAGATTATACCCCAAATCCGGAATCTCTCAGTATGTAAATTTGAACAACTCCAACTCCGGATCCGCTTCAGTTGGAATATTTGTTGTAGCTGGATTGGCATATGCATTGTGATTACACGTTTAACAAGTTTTTTGAGATCTTTAGGTTTCTAATTAGACCAGGTACCTTTTTACTAGTCTCTACAAGTTTTACAAGAAGGAAAATATGAAAGTATCAAAGTATAAGACTAATAATACAGCTAAAAAATTTAAGGTAATAAAGAAAACTTTATAATAGTCGTCGTGCAGACCAAACTTGGCGGACATTGTTGTCCTTTCCCATCAAAACTCCACCATCAAGCAAGGAGTCGATGACAACACCAAACATGTGAATTTCTTTAATACCTCACCCAATTTTCCTCCAGGAAATAAAAAATAAATAATCAAATATAAAAGATAATTATCCAACAAAAGATTTACAAAGTAAAGAGAAAAGAAGCTCATCAGAAGGCTCATGCTCGTTGACACCAAATTTCGGGGTGGTTGTAGTAGCATTTCAGTTATTTGTATCAGATAGTTATAATATTTTTTGTTGTTGAGCTTATTAAAACATGTTTTATTCAAATATTTAGCCGTTACGTGAATTGTCGGCTTGCCTAGTAAGTGTGTTGGGCATCATCACGACAGATTGAGATTTCGGATCTTGACAAGTTGGTATCAGAGCTAGGTTACTTAGGTCTCACGAGTCATGATTAGGTTTAGTAGAGTATTTTGGATTGGTTCGGAGACGTATGTCTTATCTTCGGGAGTCTACCGAACCGTTGGTAAACTTCACTTTCTTGTATTCTTGTCATGCGGATTTGCTAATTCCAGAATCTGAACTTTTACTCTTCTATTCTCTCACAGAAAGTGAGGACACGTACGACCGGATCGGACAGACGGCCACCACTACCACCAGCTAGGGCCAGGAGAGGCTGGCGCTACGGTAGAGGACGAGGTGTGGCTCATACTACAGCTAGAGCAACACATGTGCAGAGGAGCATCTACCAGATGTTGTTGAGCCGTGGGACCAGCTCAGGCACTAGCTCTGCCCATTGTGATCTTAGGCCTTCAGGAGGCCTTAGCCCAGATTTTGACTGTGTGCACGAGCCTGGCTCAGGCAGTCTCAGTTCCAGCTGCACCAGCCACTTGAGAGGCCGGGGGAGGTGCCCAGACTCCCGCCGCCCGTACTCCAGAGCAGGTAGCTCAAGGACTCTAGATACCGGGGGTATTACCAGCCCAGCCGGTTGCTGCTGCTCGGGCCCAAGTTGGCGCACCTATGAGTGATGAGGAGCAGAAGAGACTAAAGTGGTTTTGGAGGCTCAAGCCTCCATAGTTCAGTGGGGCAGAGTCAGAGGATGCTCAAGATATTATCGACAGGTGCTAGCAGATCCTTCGCACAGCGGGTATCTTGGAGATCAATAGGGTTGCATTCACTACTTTCAGTTGACAGGAGCAGCCTACAGATGGTAGGAGGCCCATGAGTTGAGCAGTCTAGCAGGCACTGCACCACTTACGTGGCATGAGTTCTCAGTTCTCTTCTTAGAGAAGTTTGTTCCACAGACTCGTAGAGAGGAGTTCTGTAGGCAGTTTGAGCAGCTACGCCAGGAGGGTAGAACAGTGACTTAGTATGAGATTAGGTTTGCAGATCTGGATCATCATATAGTGTGGTTGGTTCCTACAGAGTGAGAGAGAGAGAGAGAGAGAGAGAGAGAGAGAGAGGATCATGAGTTTCATTTATGGCCTCAACTATGGATTACGCTTCAGTTTGGAGGTCGAGACAAATGTTAGGTTTGACCAGGTGGTCGAGATTGCTAGGTGCTTGGAGTCGATTCACAGGCTTGAGCGCGAGGAGCGGGAGGGAAAGAGGCCTCGTCTTTCAGGTAGTTTCAGTGGTACCACATCTGGAGGTCAGTCACATCACATCATAGGTCATCCTTATAGGTCCGCTAAGATGACTTATCCGGTTCATCATGCTGCATCAGTTAGTCATGGTTCGTACAGTGCTCGTCCGGGTCAGTAATCTTTTAGTACTATCCCAGCTCAAAGTTCATCCCGTGCTCCATCAGTTCAGAGTTCGTCTGTGCCAGGTTCTTCCAGTGGCTATTCTGGTTCTCGGGGTCCAGTTCAGTTCCCGCCGCCATCTTTGGATCAAGGTTTCTTCGAGTGTGGAGAGTTGGGGCATGTGTGGAGGTATTTCCCCCGTCTTATGGGAGGTCAAGTTTAGTAGAGAGGCCAGGCTATGACTTCCACACCAGTTACTTCACCACCCATTGTCACGACCCAAAATCCCAACCCGTCGTGATAGTGCCTAATACACTTACTAGGCAAGCCGACAATCATATAACATATTAACATTTGAATGAAACAGGTTTAATAAACTCAACAACAGAAAATCTCATAAATATCTGATAAAAGTAAATGAGACTCTACTACAACCATCCCAACACCTGGTGTTAACGAGTACATGAGCACTACAACATCTCAACATAAAATAAACTCTAGTACAACTGTCTGAATAATAGAAAAGTACTGAAGAAAATAAAAGGAAGGAGAATCAAGATCTGCGGACATCATAGAAGCTACCTCAAAGTCTCCGAGCAGGTATTAGCACCAGTCTAGCAATTACCGCATCCAGAAGTACCTGGATCTGCACACGAAGTGCAGAGTGTAGTATGAGTACAATCGACCAAAATTACTCAATATGTATCGTAACTAACCTCGACGAGGTAAAAGAAGCACGAATTATAAATGATGCTAGCTATAACCTGTACAGTTTCATCTTTTTAACAAGTACATAACAATAATGGAATCACGTCATAAAGTACAGGAAGAAGCATATATGTGTGTTTATGTGTACAGTTTCCCAAATACTCTACTCTGTCAATGTTCGGCATAGACGATATGCAGATAAACAAGTAAATAATCAGGGAAATTGCAAGTAAGATGAAATGCAAAATCCAAACAAACACTAGCCAGATTCCTCAACCTTTCCAATTCCATACAAAGCAACTGATCAGTTTTTCTCAATATCCACGTGTGCCCCATCAATATAGAAACATGATAGGGTCAACCTAGAGGATAGATCCATATCCTCATGCAAGCATGGGCAATTCAACGTGCTACTAGCCCGACGTGGCCACATGCTCAATATCATAATCCACCCGGCGTGATCACAGGCATACTAACACAATCCGCCCGGTGTGGTCACATGCATACCAACACAATCCACTCGGCGTGGTCACAGGCATAACAACACAATCCGTTCAGCATGGTCACAGGTATAACAAAATAATCGGCCCGGCGTGGTCACGTGCATCCAGTCCAACCATATCACACAGGAGCAAATAACAAGAATACATGTATGTGATGAATGAATAACAAATCTCATGCTCTTGTATTGGTATAAATGACATGCTAAAGTGTAGGCATGTGCAAAGTGTGCTATCATATCTCAAATCGGCAATTTCATCACGGAATAGCATTTATCAAGTTCATTAAGGGATTAAAACTTTATGTAGCCTCAAACATGGCTCAAATAGTTCACAACAAAGTTACAAATATGCAAAGCATCATAGCTTAAAGCTTAACAGTCAGTTCTAGGCTTATCATGGCCTAAGCACAACCCGAGCATGGATAAATACCCCCGGTGTCAGCACATGGGCTCAAAACCCACACATGTGTGCACCCATAGCACGTAGCTATCACAAATAATTTAGGAAATTAGTGCCTCAACCAAGTTGAGATAAGATACTTACCTCAAGGAAACCAAATCACTCCGCTAACAAGCCTTTCCCGTGTGTATCAACCTCCAAAAGGCTCGAATCTAGCCAAAATAACATAATACTATCAATAAAAGCCATAAGAAGTGATTCCAAAAGATAAAGCTAAAGTCTTTAACTCAAATCAAAAAGTCAACTTAAAAAGTCTACCCTAGGCCCGCACCTCTGAACTTGAAAAAATTAACAAATTTCGAATACCCATTCAATTACGAGTCCAACTATACCAAAATCATCCAATTCCAACCACAAATCGCCCCCCAAATCCTCAAATTTTACTCTCCGATAACATAGTCTAAAGTCCCCAAATTCTAACTTAGATTCATGAGAAATAGGTGAAATAGTCAATTGGTATTCAATATTTATGTACAAAAGTGAAAAATAGTCACATACCTCTTAAATCTAGGTGAAAACCTCTGCAAAAATTGCCCTAGCCCGCACTCCAAAATTCCCAAAATGAAAGAAAGACTCAAACCCTCGATTTTAAATCACTGCCCAGCAATTTCGCTTCTGCGGGATCGATTATCGCACCTGCGGTTCCGTTTTTGTAGAAAATGACTCGCTTCTACGAAGATAACTTAAACACCGGCATGCCGCTTCTGCAGCCCAAAATCCCGCTTTAGCGATTCCTACCCTTCATTACCACCCTCCGCGCGGAACAACCATCGCAAAACCAACTTCGCTTATGCGGAACCCGGCTCGCTTCTGCGAAAACCCCCAAGCCAGGCCCCTTCGGCACCTGCAACACTCCAGCCGCACCTGCGACGTCGCATCTGGTTTCAAGTACACCGCAGATGCGGTTACACCAACAACCCAAATTCTTCAGCAATGCTTAAAGTCCAAATTTTGATCTGTTAACCATCCGTAATTCACTCGAGGCCCCCGGGACCTCAACCAAACATACCAAACAAGTCTTAAAACAGGATACGAACTTAATCGAAGCCTCAAATCACATTAAACAACATCAAAATCACGAATCGCACCCCAATCCAAACCTATTGAAACTAATGAATATCTAACTTCTAAAACCAATGCCTAAACCTATCAAACGAACTCTGATTGACCTCAACTTTTTCACACAAGTCATAAATGACTACAGACCTATTCCAACTCTCGAAATGAAAATCTGAGCCCTGTATCAACAAAGTCAACTCTCAGTCAAACTTCCCAACCTTCCAAACCTTCAACTTTCCAACTTTCGCCAATTCAAGACAAAATGACCTACGGACCTCCAAATCCATATTCGGACTTATGCCTAAGTCCAAAATCACTATATGAAGCTATCGGAACCATCAAAACTCCATTCTGGAGTCGTTCATATATAAGTCAACATCCGATCAACTCTTTTAACTTAAGCTTCCAACCTTGGGACTAAGTGTCTCAATTCATTTTGAAACATTCCTGGAACCAAACCAACCACCCCGGCAAGTTACATGACCATATATGAATATAGAATAAGCAATAAATAGGGAAACAAGACTAAAATACTCAACATGACCGGCCGGAACATTACACCTGCTCAGCTAGTCCGGGTGGGACTCGGGCAGTTCAAGGTCGCCCTAGAGGGGGAGGTCGATCATATGTTGGTCAGGCTCGGTGCTATGCTTTTCCTGCCAGGCAGAGGTAGTTGCCTCAAACGCAATGATCACAGTTATTGTTTCAGTGTGCCATATGGATGCTTCCATATTATTTGACCCTGGTTCCACTTATTCATATGTATCATCGTACTTTGCTCGCTATTTGGATATGCCCCGTGATCCCTTAGTTATACATGTTCATGTATCTATACTGGTGGGTGATTCTATTATTGTCGACCATGCGTATCTATCGTGTGTGGTGACTATTAGGGTATTAGAGACGAGAGTTGATCTTTTACTGCTTAGTATGGTTGATTTTTATATGATTTTAGGCATGGATTGGTTGTTAACATGTCATGATATTCTGGATCGCCACGCTAAGATCGTGATGTTGGCGATACCGGTATTAGCTAGGGTTGAGTGGAGAGGTTCCGTAGATTATGTTCCCAGTAGAGTTATTTCATACTTGAAGGCTCAACGGATGGTTGAGAAGGGATGTTTGGCATATTTGGCCGTTGTGAGGGATGTTGGTGCTGATACTTCTACCATTAATTTCGTCCTGATAGTGCTAGACTTTCCGGATGTGTTTCCTACAAACCTGTAGGGCATGCCACCCGACAGGGACATTGATTTTGGTATTGACCTGGTGCCCGGCACTCAGCCCATCTCTATTCCTCCATATCGTATGGCACCAGCAGAGTTGAAAGTATTGAAATAACATCTTTAGGAGCTACTTGATAAGGGATTCATTAGGCCTAGTGTGTCGCCTTGGGGTGCACCGATTCTTTTTATAAAGAAGAAGGATGGTACTATGCGGATGTGCATTGATTGCAGACAGTTGAACAAAGTTACAATTAAGAACAAGTACCCGCTACCCTGCATTGATGACTTATTTGACCAGCTTCAGGGAGCTAGAGTGTTTTCGAAGATTGATTTAAGGTTTGGGTATCATCAGCTAAAGATTCTGGATTTGATATTCTAAAGTTGGCATTCAGGACCTGCTATGGTCATTACGAGTTTCTTATGATGTCTTTTGGGATGACCAATGCCCCAGCAACATTTATGCATCTGATGAACAATGTATTTCAACCATATCTTGATTCATTTGTCATCGTATTCATTGACGACATCTTGGTGTACTCATGCAGCCAGGAGGATCATGAGCAATATCTCAGGATTGTACTTCGGACGTTGAGGGAGAAAAAACTTTATGCTAAATTCTCCAAGTGTGAGTTTTGGCTTAATTCTGTGGTGTTCTTGGGGCACGTGGTGTCCAAGGAGGGGATCAAGGTAGATCCGAAGAAGATTGAGGCAGTTCAGAGTTGGCCCAGACCGTCTTCAGCTACTGAGATTCGGAGTTTTCTTGGTTTGGCTGGATATTATCATTGTTTTATGGAGGGTTTCTTATCTATTTCTACACCTTTGACTTGATTGACCCAGAAGGGTGCCCCATTTAAGTGGTCTGATGAGTGTGAGGAGAGTCTTCAGAAATTCAAGACTGCCTTGACCACGACTCCAGTTCTAGTTTTACCTTCAGTATCGGGTTCATATACGATTTATTATGATGCTTCTCGGATTGGTATTGGGTATGTCGATGCGGGAGGGTAGGTGATTGCTTATGCTTCACGCCAGTCGAATCCCCACGAGAAGAACTACCCCGTTCACAATTTAGAGTTGGCAACCATTGTTCACTGATGATGTCCACAACACACCTCTATAAGAGATATGATATGCTCGTATGCAATAATAATTACCCAACTATGAGTCAGGGTCGAACCCACGGAGAGTTATGAGGGTTGTTAGGAGTATATATATTTGATGTAAGCAAATGGGTTATCTAGATTGCACTTCCATACCAGATTTTTGTTTTCTACTTATATTGTTACTCTAATGAACGCAAGCTAAAGAGAATAGACTAGAAATAAATATTTTTGAGGTTTTTCTAATTGGATTAAAGGACTAGGGCTATGACCATAACCTAGGTGTTTGCTTAATGGGATAAAGACGTTTATGCTTGTTTTGTTGATTTGGGTGTATTATAGCTCTCAACTCTACGTTACCCACTCATTACCTCTCGGTCAGGGAGTGATTTTTCCCAATTTGGCCTTTTCAACTCCAAATGGGTATCAAACAAAATAATTGATATGAGCTCAAGTCAGGTTCTTACTAACTCTATTTTGAACCCTTTAACTAGGCTAATCAATCTCTCAATTAATCCAATTCCTTATTAGCTAAGTTATCCTAGACTAGGTCTCTCTTTCTCAAGTAGAGACTAAGTCAAATAGTCATGAATCAATATTTGCAACCATTAATTCTAAAATTGAAGCATGAGCTAAGCTAAATAATTACCACCCAACCATAAACAAGCATAAAATTAATCACCCATAAGGTTTATACACTAGGGTTGGATCACAACCTTAGTAAAAATCTAGCAACTCATAATGGGTATTGAAGAAAACAAAGAAGAAAAGCCAATAAAACTCATAATGTAAGAATAAAATGATGAAACTAATATTAAAATGCTCAAATAAGCTAAAACTTCCTAAAATAGAAAAGAGAAACGGCTACAATATTCAGATGTTCAAAACATGATCTAATTTTGTGAAACTCATCTATTTATACAGGGATGAAAGTATCGGACAAAAATACCCCTCGGGAGGTTCTGCAGCAGCACAATTCCATGTGCGATCCGTAGATGTCTTCAGCTGGCAGGAAGTGGAGTTCTAGGCCGCACATTTCTGAAATGCGGCTGCGAGGCAATCTTCTACGGCCGCACATTTATGGACTGCGGGCGCGAGGAAATCTTTTGTGGTCGCACAATTCTTGTGCGGTCTGCAATTCACAAAGGCTCATGGACTTGGTCTTTTTGCATACTTTCCGATCTTTGACTCTTAGCCCAGTTTTGCGGCCGCACAATTTATTTGCGGTCCCTATATTGCTGAAATTTCTGCTAGATTTTCCTTCTTGGTTTGCAGCCATAGATGGAATTCTACGGTTCGCAATTTCTTTCGCGGCCGCAGAATTCCTTCTGCGGATCGCACATTTGTGCTTCTGCTCCCTTTATTGCCTTGTGCTTCGGAATACTCCTTTTTGAGTCGTATTTTATCTCGGGAGACCAAACTTCTAGCATTCCTGCAATTTGCATAATTTCATTAATTTTGGGAACACAATTCAATACTTTTGGACTAAAACAAAAGCTAAAAGGTGCTAATAAGCAGTCAAAATACTCATTTATCAACTCCCCCAAACTTAAGTCTTTTCTTGTCTTCAAGCAAATCAATTAGTTCCCACCTCCAAAAGTTAAGGGTCATTTCAGCGAGTCAACGGTGAGCAATCCACACATCAGTTGGGACCAACAATTACCCACATTACTCATGTATTATCAATAAGGCGACAAGTTAAACATTCATGCACATATAGTTCTAATGTGACATTTGAGCTTCAAGAATTGACTTTACACATCAAGGATTCTTGCTCTATCATGTAGGTCATAGTGGACTCCAAGATCTTCCTCCTCTACTTTTCATTTGCCAAGCTCACTTTAGAAATTTAGCACACGATCCAAAGATTTATAAAAGGTTCACTCATCTCTCTCAAGATAATGTCACAAGTATGGCTTCAAGTACCATAGGCTTGCTCCTCGTGTAGATCACCAATAATGTAATGCCACTCGGTTTGAAATCAAGTAGGATTTCTTTCTGGATGTAATGAAGGCTTTCGGGTTAAGGTAGGATACTGTATGGGTAAGTGGTTACACCTTTCCTGAAGCACTCCATTTTTCATTTCTCGGCTCACACTTTGCCCATTCTCAGAGGCACTTTCTTTTCATTTGGGGGCTAGAGAGACTTAACATCACTCTTTCTTGATTATTTCATTCTTTTTCTCCCTTTTTGATTTCTCCATGTTTGGGATCATTCCTCTCTTTAAATCCCTTCAACCCTTTCATTTATTCATTTTTTGCATTTTTCTTTTGTTCTTTTCTTATCTTGCCTTTTCTTCACATCATTGCTTTTCTCTTTTTGTGCCTTGATACCTTTTTCAAGTTCCTCGTCTCTCCCCCAAACTTATGTTTTGAGCCATTTATTTCACAAGAGTGTTCAAGAAAGCTCGAGTGCAAAGAGAGGGTCACGACAAAACGGGTAAAGGCTTGTAACATGATTTTTAAATGAGAAAGGCTAAAGGCTCAAAGGGGTTGACTAGGGATAATGACATTAGTTGGCAATAGAAAACTCAAACGGGCGAAGAAGATACTAAAATCACTTCTCAATCCAAACAAAACTTAGGATTTCGCCTTGAAACACATTCGGGGCAAGTTAGACCTTTCGCACGAATGCTTGGACTAGCAACAATTCATCTCATCCCTCACGCAATCGGATTGAAAAGAGGACGGAGTCGAGTGCCCACAACGACCACATTCAAGTTTAAAGATCACTATGGTCCAATTAAACCACTCGATTGCCAAAGTCAACACAAGAGTCACAAGGTCATTAACTAGAGCTATTTCTTAAACCTTGTCTCTAACCATAAACACGTAGTTAAGTGTGTTGGTGCAAATTGAAGCGTGGTTGATTCTTCGAGCATGACTTAATTAGGTATTTCTCTTCATTACTACTACTATTATTACCTAAACACAAAAAACGGACTCATTCCCTTAAGAAGGTTGTCACGCCATCCATCGTTGGGACGAATCAGCCGCTTCACACAACAACTACCTTTGGAAAGAACCGTGACATTAAGAAAACCAAAGGCTTATTATCTACTAAAACATAAAAAGAAGGTACTAAATTGAACAAAGAAGCTATTAAATCAAACAATGAACTAATAAAGAAACAAAAAAACAAAGAAGCTAATAAGCAAAAACTACTGAAGATAGAAAGAATAGACATAATGAGAGAAAGAGAGAGAATATATACATAATAAGAAAAAGAAGATAATATCAAGTTATTACAGGCCAAATGTCTCAAAATGTATCAAATATAATCAATAAAATCCCCCCCTCCCGAATATAGATAAGCATTGTCCCCAATGCTTAACAAAATAAGAGTAAAAGAGGGGAAAGAGTGAAGAAAACTTCCTATGGCTCCTTGGACATCTCTGTGTCCCCAGCAATGTCACCACCGTCAGGCTCATCCAACTGAATCTCATCATCCTCAACTCTGGGTGTGATTGGGTTGGTGAACATCTGATGCACTGCCTCAGCAGTGTCGGCAGCAAGGTCTGGCTCCTCAGACGGGCCAACTGGTGCCACCGGCGCTGATGGTGTTGTAGTATCTGGGCCTAAATGGTGTGGGTTAATCAGTATGTCAAAGGGAAGATCTCCGACTGTAGCAATTTTGTGCATCTCTTTCCGAAGCTTATCCACTAACTTCTTGCTGGCTTGGGATTTTCGCATCTTCTTTACTTCCTTTCCAGCTCTTCGATCACTGACCCGTGCTGTACCACGGTAGCCATAATAGTGTTCTGGTTCTCTAGGAGCTTCTTCAATGTCTCTTCAACTGTCGGGGGAACCTGAGGTGCCTAAACAGAAGACTGTTCTGCAACATTACTGGATAAGTCAGACAACTTTGCGGTGGTTGTCTGCATCCAGCTATTGAGGCTCACCAATATCTGGGAGACTCACAGTGAAGAAAGAGGAGCAGTAGGCATGGGCACCGACTTCAAAGCCAAAGTGGAAGCTGTGGCAGGAGCTGCAGTAGGGACTGCAGATGATGGAGGAGGCATAACTGCGGCACTGGAGAAAGGCTCAGCCGAAGTGGATGGAGCATTATTTGCCTCAGCAGCTACCATAGCTGGCTCATCAGACTGGCCCGCGGTGGTAGGAGGCTGAATTTTCTTCTTCGGATTGTTCGCATCCATCAGTGAATACCAAGTGAAAGGCTTCTTCAGCTTCACCTTTGTGTCATAGTCCCTCGGCTCTACCGTGCATCCATGAGATATTCTGTAATAGTGTTGGGATACGGGTAGGACGAGTCATCTTGCCGAGCAATCACTGAGATGTTGGACGACATCATGGCACCCACATTGATAGGGTACCGACCATAATAGAAGCAACCAAGACTGCCAAAGGAATCGGAAGATAAGTCTCATTCTGGCATGGGTCCAATCTACCGCATACAAAGGTTTGCCAACCCTTCGCCTCGAAACTGAAAGTGTTCCGGTGTATAGGAACCCTAGCGGCGATCCATGGTGGTCGTGGCCCTGGTGCTGCTAGAATCGCCGCCAACCAAGGTCGGGCTGCATCTAAAATTTCATACTTCCCTAAATATTCCTTTGGCTCAACATCTTCAAAGCCTAAGTACGTGTTGAGTGTATGCCGATCAAATCTCACTTTGAGGTTACGCACTTTGGTTACCTTTGTCCCCTTTTTGATATGCGCCACATTGGCGTATAATTCACAGACAAGGTACTCTTTGGCATCCACTACACTCTTAGTGAACCACATCCACCCCTTGCGTTCCCTAAACTTTCTCAACATTGCTGGGTTGTACCTCTCCAAGTCTTTCAGCTGAAACTGTTGCTCAAGAGTTAGCGATCTCACTGGCCACCAAGTACGAAAGTTGGTGAAGGCAGCCAAGCTAACAAAACTGTCCTCCCAAAACTCTTTCTTCTTCGACCTTTCAAGACCGGAAACTGTAGCATCTCCCCCTCTGCCATCATCGGGGATATCCTTAACTAGTGTATCGTGTGCCTCAGGGACAGGTATAATCGACGGCTTAGAAGCCTGACTAGCAAACTACGATTCCTCGGAAGTGCTATGAAATAAGGACGGCTCGTCCTTGAGTTGGTATCTCCCTCGCGGCCTTTACTGTACGGGCGACTGCTCCTGAACAAAGGCTGAGTTGCCCTCTGATGCTTTCCTAGATGGGACATATGAGCTTGTGTTAGAGAGATCTACACCTTTCCCCCTACCGGCTGTAGCTTTCTTTGTAATTGTTTTTTGTTGGCCAAGGGGTAAGGTACTCTCGCCTTGACCCCGAGAAGGTTCACCCCTCCCTTTAGAAATGTCGCCTCTGCCTCTAGATCAAACCATTGTCTGTACCAAGCAAAGGCGATTGTTAGTTGCAATTCAATGTTCAGACATACACAGGAGATATGCAAATATACACCAGAAAACATAGTGAGGTTAACAGTTAAAACATGCTTGCAGGATAAGGATCTGTGGTCCGCACAATTTTCTTGCAGCCGTAGATAAGGCCTTGTGGATCACACAATTTTACTTGCAGCCGCATCTCTGAAACCCAAAATATGCTAACTCTCTGATGACAGAGAATTGGCTAATGTGCGGCCACAACATGATTTCTGCGGTCTGCACAATTACACTTGTGGCCGCACATTTGAGTCGTAAAGTGTAGACTCTCTGATGACAGTAAAAAGGCTGTTCTGCGGCCGCAATAGGAATTCTGTGGTCCGTACATTTTACCTTGCGGCTGCAGATCCATTCGTGACTCATGATGCCCTAGAATCATGTTACACCCCATGTTTTCGTACGTGGAAGTACGCCATAAGTGAATTGATATAAGCTCGAAAATGAGATGTTACATTCCGCATTTTCGTACGTTAAAGTTTCGTCGTAAGCTAATCGACGTAAGCTCGGGAATGAGATTATTTTGAGATTATAAGCGATGATATTTCAAATAAGTGATGAGTAAATTCGTGAAGGTGAGAGGGTAAGCAAATGAAAGAAAATGAATTTTCGTCAAAGTTTGACCTGTTGGGATAAAATACGGCCCGAGCTAAAATACCCGGTATTTATGGACTAGTGCCATACAAGGTACCACATGACCATGATAAGGTGTATAAGGTGTGTTAAAAGTGAGTAGTATGTTAAGTAATTTGAGATAATTCTTAATTATATGGATAATCGGGTAATTATTGATTTTAGTGGGAGATTAACAATTAATTAAGGAATTAGTGATTAATAAATTAAGATTTGGATAAGCCTAATAAACATTAACGTGGCAGCCAAGGACTTAGATAAACAGGACTCTTAGATTCATATAATAAGGTGGTACTCTTAGAGGATTATATTGCTAATCAAATAAGTGGGCCCACACCCACTAAAGTATAAGACCTCTCTAATTCACAAAGAGAGGTGCTTATATCCAACCTCTACATGCTAGATGAGCTTGCTAACGATTTCCAAGTCAACATTATAGCATTGGAGTGTTTTAAAGGAGTCAAGATCAAGAAGGCTATACTTGTAATAATTGACTACACTTAGCTCCTTAGAATTAGTTAAGGGGTATTTGGGTCATTTGTAGCCAAATGCCCTCTCTGGTATAAATAGTCCTTTAGGCTTTTATTTTAAGTAGACTTGATGAATGATAAACTTGAAGACATGCAAGTCTCACCCTTTATCCTTATCTTTTAATTATAGCATTTATGTTTATGCATTAATGTTTAGCTAAATTTCATTACTTTATCCGGGTTTTCAAGAGTTGTCAATCTCTCGAGGGTTTCATACCTTAGGGTTACAATTGATTGAGTTCATAAAGATAATTACACTTCATATCCTAATTGGTTCTTGTTCTTCCAATCAATTGTAGGTCTAACTCTTATATTCATAGCTTATAGCCTGTTTGGCCAAGCTTTTTTTTGGGCCAAAAGTATTTTTTTTGGCCAAAAACACTTTTGACCAAAAATTGAGGTGTTTGGCCAAGCTTTTGGAAGGAAAAAAAGTGCTTTTGAGGAGAAGCAGAAGCAGTTTTGGAGAAGCAGAAAAAAGTAGCTTCTCTCCAAAAGCACTTTTCTGAGAAGCACTTTTGAGAAAAATATACTTAGAAGCAATTTTCAAAAGCTTGGCCACAAACTAATTACTGCTCAAAAGTGCTTTTCAAATTAATTAGCCAAACCCAAACTGAAAAAGTGCTTTTGGTGAGAAGCACTTCTCAAAATAAGTTGATTTTAAAAGCTTGGCCAAAGGGGCTATTAGGGTTACAATTGATTGAGTTCATAGAGTTAATTATGTTTCATATCCTAATTGGTTCTCGTTCTTCCAATCAATTGTAGATCTAGCTCTTATTTTTGATTCCGCGTGTTATGCTATATCTGTATTTTCAATACAATTCCATATAATCTTGGTATCAGACGCGGAGGTTTTGGATTGTTCTATCAAACCTTGGGTCTTTGTTTTGATTATCAACAAATTAGAAAATTAAAAAAAAAAATTCCAAAAATAGAAATTGTTACTGTTCATCCGTTGTTTGGGTTTCAGAAATAGAAAATCGTATTTCCTTGTTCTTGTTTGTTTATTTCCAAAACAGAAAATCCGAAAATTTGCTCCATCTCCGTCGATTTTGATTCTGAAACTTCTGATTTCTTCATTACCGGAGTTTGAACTTCTGATTTGGGGCCGGAATTTGAATCAGCTTGAATCTCTATTGCCGAGTTCAACGAAGAAGCTATGTTTCGTTTGAAATCTGAAATTAGGGCTTCAAAATCGACTAGGTGTTGTTTGTATTCATGGGAAAAGTTAGTATGAGCTCGAATTGGAAGTTTGATTCACTTCGAAAACTGATATTCTGGGGTTCCTGGGTCGAAATTTCGAACATTTTTGGCGAGGAGGAAGACCGACTGGGTCTTTCAATTTTGGTGGATGTCCTTACAAATTAGCTACTGTGGTTTGATTATAGGGCTGTTGTGAAGCGTGTACTGAGAATTTCCGTTTGATTGGAGCTGAGTTGAGGCAAATTCGATTGAGGAAATTCTGGGTCGAAGTCGAAGAACACGACGAACATTGGGTTTCCTGATTTTACTGCTGTTTGAACCAATTGATTTCGTGGGGTTGTTTGTACTGTGGTTGGGAGATTGCATCTCAAATTTCAACCTCTTTGAATCAGCTAATTAGGTTGAATCTCTTTGGGCAGTTGGTATTGAAGACGAAGAAGTCAAGCTGCACATCACTAATTGTTCGTTTCAAATTTGAAGAACTTCGCGGACTGATTCGACTTGACTCGACTCGAGCAGCTGAGAATCGTCGCAACGAATCAGGTTTGAACTCTTTGAGTATTAAACTGAACTTCGGCTCGATCTTTCTGAGTTAATTGGTTTGAATCAGTGAATTTGACTCGCGTCGCTTATTAGCTTGAATTAACTGATCGATACTGTCCATTTGGAGCTGGAGTGTTTGGATTGAAGACCGAAAATTCATCTCTAGTTTTTTGGAATTGATTGAGTTGAATTTGTGCGAGCGACTCGAGGTTGCTATTGAATTTCTGAGTTTACATTCCTTTGTTGCTGTCATTTGAGCTCTTGTGGGATTGAATTACTGAAAACTTGGTTCTAGTCGTGTTTGTTGCCATTGTAGAACTTAAAATTGAAGTTCGAGGTTCAGTTGTGTGAACTGCACACATCCTTGAGTTTCTAGAAATTGAGGTTGTGTATTCCTACTGGAAAACTGAGAAGTAATTTGAGCAGTGTATGACAGCAGGAGTTGCATCAGTTGGAGAAGTGTTCAACAGCAGGATTGCAGCACCTACAGAGCCAAAGTTCTGGACTGCTAAAATCTTGTTTCTACAGCTTAGTGAAACCTGCACATTGAAGTTGAGAATGCTGCAGATTGCTACCAGTTTCTAATCAATGTTGAGCTAATTCCTGGATATATTTTGATTGAAAATCTGGCAGTCTGATGAAACACCTTGAGAATTGGCTCAGTTGGTGATCAGTTTTGAAGTACTTGCAACTGAATTTCATCTCTTTGAGAGGTGTTAACAGTCAGTTGGTCTCCTTTGAGTTAGCTACTGATCACTGTTGATTGTAAGTGTTGTTCAGAGTTGGGACAGCATTGGAGCAGCTGATACCAATTAGTTGTGTTAGTTTGATAGGGTCTTTTGACCGAGAGTTGCTGGAGACAATTGCAGCTGAATCTGTCTGCATTACTACTGCATTTTCCTATCGTGTTTCTACTTTGTTTGAACTGCAACTTAACAGCAAATCTGCAGCAACTACTAGCCTGATTTCTGCCCAGCAAACCTGTAGCTTTGGTTCCAATTTTAGCCAAGGATTTGGGCATCAATTTTGCAGAATAGTTGTGCCTTGAAATAAGTCTTCTGATAGTGGTTATGAGAATAGTTTGTGCCAAGTGTAGCTACAGTTTACCTGCAGCTTAAGGACTGTTTCTGCAGTTGAGTTTTTCAGAAGTTCTGCTCCAGTTTGATGCATTGCGTCAGAAAAAATTGTGCACTGTCTTTCCACCATTTGAGCTACAGCTCCGGACTAGAGTTTGGCAGAGGAATAGCTCCAGTTTTGCAGAAATTCCCCACTAGTTAGCTATAAGTTGGAACCAGCTCAGAACTGCTGAATTCTCTGTCTAGTTTCATCTGCAACTGCTGCAACTGTTTGAGAAGTTGGCGACCAAAATCTCTGCAAATTTTTCCAGTGTACTATGAATTTGAATTCTGAAAGGTGATATGTTGAGGTTTGCAACTGTTTCTGGGAAATTTCTTGAAGTATATTGATGCTGCAAATTGTTCGAAGTAGGTGTTGACAGCTGAAAGGCTTCCTGCAACTGGTTTACTGATAATTGTCCAGAATTGCAGATTTGACCAGTTCTTACATATGTGGCCATTCCTTGCAAAAACGACCAGCTTTACAAAAATAGCCAGTTTTGCGAATATGACCAAAATTGTGAAAAGTGTAGTTTGTAGTTTCTTTTCTTTTCTTTTCTTTCTTTTCAATTTGTAGTAAACTAAACTCTTAACTAGATTAACTTGATATTAGTTCATATTGAGTTTATTTTTAGTTTCTTTGTGTGCTTTGTTTATTTCGTGCCATTTCTTTCATGCTTTTCTCTTTATTTTCGTTATGAATTGTTTGGTTCAAGTCCGTTTGCTTTTAATTGTCCGTCCTTGTAAATACATAACTTCCACTCCACCCCGAAGACAGTTGGAACTTGTTGTGAAACCTTGGGACTTAAGTTAGCTAGCAATTTTGACATTCACTACTTGAGCGGAAAAAGGCAAGAGTGAATAGGACTTTGAGCACGCAAAAGCCAATTGGTGCAAGGTGTGATACATGAGGGTTGAACGACATCAAGTGAGTTGGTCAGGACTTTTACTACTAACTTGTTTGCCCGTTTTGTAGGTATCATGGAGTATGGACAAACTTCTAGTCCTAATTGTGATCCAAGGAGTGAGACTCTAATGCATGAAGTTGTTTCTATGCTTTATGACATAAGCGAGAAGGTTACCTATATTACCATATGGCAACACCAAATGGATGCAAGGTTGAATTCCATGATAGAGGAATCTCACTTGAGGCGACAAGGAAGGGAGCGTAGTATGACGCTTACTAATTCGTCTACTACACCCTCTCCTTCACAAGTGCGACAAATGCTTCAAAGAGGAGGACTGCATCACAACCAACATATCCAAATACCACAAAACCTACCAAAGCGACTGCATTTACCAAAGGGACCTTATTTTCCTCCACCAAACTACCGACCATCTACCCACTACCAACACAAACCACCATTTAGAACTCAAGCACACATACCCATAATACCACCACCCCAAATGAGCCAACCTAGGCCACCAATGAATCTACCTCCCCAACATATGCCTCAAGCATCACCAAGGAGGGACAATCTCCCTTCTCCACCACCCATACTACCTCAAGAGCCTCGAATTATTAACAACCCACTTTTTCAGCATGATCATGAGACCACCTTGAATGAGCGGGACAACTTCCAACAAGTTTTCAATATCGAATGTAGGACCTTGAATGAGCGGGACAACTTCCAACAAGTTTTCAATATCGAATGTAGGGGGATGAAGTAAACCAAAGGGGAAAAGGCCAAATAAGTTTGAGAACATCCTTAAAATATGCAAAGAGAAAACGTAAGGATGAGAGACAAAAGAAAGAGAGAAGTGAGGGAGAGAAAAGTCACAACTCTAGAGTGAAAGAAGGAGAGAAAGCGTGGAGTGAAGTGAGTGAGTTGTCACAAGAAAAGAGTGAAGAGCTTGAAAAGAAAATGAGAGAAAAGAAAGAGGGAAAATAAAAAGAGAGTGAGGATTTTCCTTATTCGAATGCTACTAACCTTTCTTCTTTCTCTAATTGTTTTGTATCTTGTGAAGGAATTTTTGGAGATGAGACATCAAGTGAAGTTCAATTTACTTTGATGAACTTGGAAGAAGATCAAGCTACCTTTTCAAGAGAAGTTTTGAAATTTAATGAACAAGTACAAGGTAAAGAGAATTTCACGTTAGAAGAGCTTCAAGGTAAAATAGCTTATCCTTCTACTCATGATACTTTAGTTGATTGTGGTGACAACACTTTGAGTTTGAAAGATAGCTATGACATTGATGAGTTTGATACTTCTTTATCTTGTAATGAGAAAAATAGTTATGGCTTGCAACTAGCTAGGAGTTTTTGTTATTGGATGATTCTAGTTCTTTGTTTAATGGATCCTTAGCTAGTAATGTGTGTGATGTTGAATCTTATGATACCCCACCTTTATGGGATGATACATGTGATGATTCTTTTGACTCCACTATAACTTTGATGGAAGATAGTTTTGACCTTTATGAAGTAATGAGTCAAGAAGAATGTGTTGATGAGTTTTTTGATTCTATTTTCATTCCTTTGGCAAAAAGATTCAACTTTGGTGGTGAAATGAGCAAACGTGAGTGTGAAGATGCTTTGTTCGAGAGTGAACAAGTTACTTACAATGACATAAATATAGAAGAAGAAAACTTCCATTTGTAGTCCAATGAGTTGACTTCTCTTGTGTTTGATTTTAAAATTCTTTATGCATCATTTGATGAATTTGTTGAGTGTGAAAAGGAAAGTAAAGTTTGTTATGCTAGCACTAGTATTAATTGTTTTACTTATCTTATTCTTACTGTTGAAAGAACATTCTCGTCGGATTTTGCTAATGCTTCTATGAGAAAAGGTAATAATGTTTCTTTGGCGTTTTGAGTGACCATTTTGAGCAAAAAGAACCTAACTTTATTGATTGTTTTACGAAGGTTCAACAAGAGAAAGTTGCTAAGGGTAAGAAAGGCCTTGAACTAACACTTTGGCATATTTTTTGTCAAGAGCTTTTTTGTTTTGCACAAAAGCAAGAATGGTATGTACGTTTGGCTTATGCTTATTTTGTGTTTATCTAAGGCTATTGAGGTAAAGACTTTTAACATTGAGTGATGTGATGCTCTTTATATGATGATTCATGATGAGCTTGGCATATCTCTTAAGTTGTCATGTGAAGTTGTGGGAAAGTATGTAGATATTTTGGAATTAAAAATTGTGTTTGACCCCGGAGTTGTTTCTTATCATGGTGAAGTGTCTTTCTTTGGATTGGAGAGTACGATTTTTATTTCTTTTTATGACACTTGGTTATACCATAAAAGTGTGCACTTTGTCGAGGATTTACAAGATTGTGGCTTTGTTGGAAGCATGAAACTTTACACTCTCTTGAATCTTCTCATGAGTATTACTTTCCTTATAGTCAAGTTTGTGTCATTTGTGTTAGAGATGTATTCTTTATAGATTATGACACTTGGCTATAATATAAAAGTGTCACTTTTGAGTGCAAGTTTGTGATCTTTGATCTTTTAGCTTGGATATACATTGCTTTGATTGTGATTGACTTGGTATTTATATTTGCCCCTTTCTTGGTTTTGCAAGATCCAAATTCGAGGACGAATTTCTTTCTAGGGGGGAGGATGATACATGCCAGATGAGCTTGCCTAACGATTTCCAAGTCAACATCATAGCATTGGAGTGTTTTAAATGAGTCAAGATCAAGAAGGCTATACTTGTAATAATTGACTACACTTAGCTCCTTAGAATTAGCTTAGGGGTATTTGGGTCATTTTTAGCCAAATGCCCTCTCTAGTATAAATAACCCTTTAGGCTTTTATTTTAAGTAGACTTGATGAATGATAAACTTAAAGACATGCAAGTCTCACCCTTTATCCTTATCTTTTAATTAATGCATTTATGTTTATGCCTTTAATTCTTTATTGCCTCATTAGTGCTAAATTAGTCTTAGTTGGTGAGCAATTAATAGTTAATGCTTAATTGCTTAATTACTTTATCCGGGTTATCAAGAGTTGCCAATCTCTTGAGGGTTTCATAGCTTAGGGTTACAATTGACTGAGTTCATAAAGGTTATTAGACTTCATATCCTAATAGGTTCTTGTTCTTCCAATCAATTTTAGGTCTGGCTCTTATGTTCATAGCTTAGGATTATAATTGATTGAGTTCATAGAGGTAATTAGGTTTCATATCTAATTGGTTCATGTTCTTCCAATCAATTGTAGATCGAGCTCTTATTTTTGATTCTGCGTGTTTTGCTATATTCGTGTTTTCGATACAATTCCGTATAAACCTGGAGTAACGCATCTTCAACAAAAGATTTCATATGTACCCTTTACAAAGTGAGATAGATTGGAAACGTGATTTTGCTTCAACAAAATTTCATACGAAGTTATACTGCGTAATAACAACGGGAATTGCAATTTTAAGAGAGTACGGTACAATCTTTTGCAAGAATATCATACGAATTTTTCCCTACTTCGATCCGCCGTTACGTGTTTTTCCCAAAAGACATGTGTTAGAGGGATCGTCAAGAGAATCGGTTCAGGTATGTTAAGGTTATCCCTTCTCTCCTTTTGGCATGATCCATACGATGCAAACGAAATGAGCAAATGTACAACTTTCATAAATGACTCTATTCATAGAAATGCTAGAGATGCTTATGTTCTTGATTCCCCATGTGTCATATTATTCTATCATTTGTTCATGGGTCTCAAAAAATACATAAGTTGAAAAAGTTTACTTCATGATATTATTCAAAGGCATAATGGTCTTATGACATTCCGAAATATTTTACTGACATACTTCTCATGCATTGCATTCACATATACATGTACATTGACGCATGACCAGATGGCGTTATATATATATATATATATATATATATATATATATATATATATATATATATATATATATATATACAATGTTACGGCGTTATATACGCACCACTACCTGGTCAGCTGGTATACGTTAATGATTTTGCCCACAGTGGCCGAGATGATATGATGGGATGCCCTCAGAGGCTTGATGATGTTATGAACACATGTACCTATGCACGACATGACATTCATACACATACGCATGACACTAAAAGTATTTAATGATTTACAGAGTTATCTAGACTTACAAGTTGAGTCATTTACTCTATATTTCTTCCATGTCTTTTATGTACTTATTTATGTGCCTTACATACTCGGTACATTATTCGTACTGACGTCCCTTTTGCCTGGGACGCTGCATTTCATGCCCGCAGGTCCTGATAGACAGGTCGAGAGTCCTCCAAGTAGGCTATCTGCTCAGCACAAGATGTTTGTGCACTCCATTTGCTCCGGAGTTTCTTGTTTGGTCAGTATGGTTTAGACACGTATTGTTTGGTATGGCGGGGCCCTGTCTCGACCTTTATGATAAATATGTACTCTTAGAGGCTTGTAGACAGATGTCATGTATATGAATGCTTGTATGGCCTTGCCGGCCTATGTTTTGAGTTTACAAATGATCATGTTGGCCTTATAGGTCCGTATGTCACATGTATAAGTTTTTATATCAGGTTGGGTCATCCTATATTGAGTATTCCCCTATGTTTATTCTGGTTAGCCCATGACGGCCCGTTTGGCCCGTTTGCCAATGAAAGTACAATAAAAAAGATATGTTGTGTTGGTACTTGGTTAAGTAAGGTACCGATTGCCCGTTACGGCCCATAGATTTGGGTCGTGACAAATCAATTTCTGCGGACCACACAATTTCAAGTGCGGCTGCAGAATTCAAAAGTTACGAACAGTTTAGTTAGGTCATTCTAGGTTTTTCAATTTTGTGCACAAATTGACATGGTAATATCATAGATGCATGAAAATATGTTGACCTAGTCCCCATAGAGCATGTATTAGTTGACCCACTACAGATTTACCCCCACATGGATCATAATTGAATTCTTTTGACAAATGACCTAAAAATAACTAAAAATCTACAAATTAAAAGAAAAATATTAACAAGAAATTGAAGCATACCATAAATGAGAGTGATGAGTGACTGATCAAAGATGTTGTGTATGCGGACAAATAGATTCACCAAGAAATTTCAAGAGATTACTGTGTTTGTTCTTAGAGAGGGGAAAAAACGTAACAATGGCCCCTATTCCTCTATTTATACTACTTGGTTTTCTAAGGGAAGGACGGCGAGTGCGGCCTACATTTTATGTGCGGTCCGCACTCTGTTACCTGGGGTCTCAAAGTAGCTTTCCTTCTGCGGTCCGCACAATTTTGTGTGAGGCCGCAGATTTCATGTTGCGGCCGCAGAATTCCTCTTGCGGTCGCACATCGACCTTTTTCCTGACAGACTAAAATTCACCTGACATTTTCAACCTTTCAGTTGTGCGGTGCGCAAGATAATTTTGCGGCCACTTTGCACTTTTGCTGCAGCAACCATAAATGTGTGTTCCGCACAAATCGACTGCGGTCCGCAATTCTTGCAACACTTAGCTAGATTTCTGTCCACAATTCATGTAAATCACACTCAGCCCTGTAGCACACTTCACATCAAGTTAGCACAAAAATAACACCTAACTACAAAAGAAAAAAGAAAACAAATATGGGTTACCTCCCAAGAAGCGCCTGATTTAACATCACGGCACGACGCAAAATACCATCAATTGAAATTAATGACCGCCACGATGTGTCTATCTCTAACTTTTTCCAGGTAGTGCTTCACTTGGTGACCATTGAATCGGAATACTTCATTGTTTTTGTTCTTCAAGTCCAATACACTAAAAGGTGTCACACCCACAATTTCAAAAGGACCACTCCATTTAGTCTTTAACTTTCCGGGAAACACCCTCGACCTTGAGTTGAACAACAATATAAGATCGCCCGCCTTGAACTCTTTTTTCCAAATGTATTTGTCATGAAGATATTTCATCTTTTCTTTTTACAAGGACGAGCTTGCATAAACATGGTACCGGAACTCATCCAATTCATTCAAATGTGCAACCCTCAAGTTAGCGGCTACATCCTAATCAAAATTCAGTTTCCTTAGAGCCCACATGGCCTTGTGCTCAAGTTCTGCCGGAAGATGACAAGCTTTTCCGAACACCAACCGGTATGGTGACATTCCGATAGGTGTTTTTGTAAGCCGTCCGATAAGCCCATAATGCATCATCAAACTTCTTGGACCAATCCGTCCAGTTAGCATTCACTGTTTTAGACAAAATACTCTTTATCTCCCGGTTGAAGACTTCCACTTGACCGTTAGCTTGTGGATGATAGGGAGTCGTGACTTTATGAGCAACACCATACTTGCCAAGTAAAGTGTCGAAAGCCTTATTGCAAAAATGTGACCCACTATCACTTATAATAGCCCGCGGTGTACTAAATCTTGTGAAAATATTCTTCTTCAAGAACGCTACCACACTTCTCGCCTCATTGTTGGGTAGAGCAACGGCCTCAACTCATTTGGACACATAATACAATGCGACCAAGATGTAGAGTTTCCGTAGGAACTCACAAAAGTACCCATGAAGTCAATACCCCACACATAAAAATATCGATCTCCAAAATGGTAGTGAGAGGCATTTCATTTTTCTTTGAGATTCCACCGGCCCATTGGCATTCATCACATCTTTTTACTAACTCACTTGCATCCTTGTAAAGAGTGGGCCAATAGAAGCCGCAACTAAGCACTTTGGCTGTTGTTTTTTCTCCTCTATGATGACCACCATATGGTGAAGAATGACAAGCCCCAAGAATTTCACTTTGTTCTTCTTCCCGTACAAATTTTTAATCACCCCATCCGTACAAATCCGCAGAGATATGGTTCATTCCAATAATAATCTTGACAATCTCGTTTGAGCTTCTTCCTTTGGTTTGAACAGAACTCATTCAGAATGATTCCACATGCAAGGAAATTTGCTAGATCCGAGAATAATGACACCTCTTTCATTGAAATAGCCAATAGTTGCTCACCGGGGAAGGAGTCATTGATTTCAAGGCTATCATGCGGCCTTCCCTCCTCCTCCAAACGAGACAAGTGGTCCGCCACTTGGTTTTCACTCCCTTTTCTATCTTGGATGTCAATATCAAACTCTTGCAATAAAAGCACCCATCTCATCAACCAAGCTTTGGAATCTTTCTTGCTCATAAGATAACGAAGCGACGCATGATCCGTGTGAACAATAACTTTTGCACCCATCAAGTACGGGCGGAACTTCTCAATTGCAAACACAATGGAAAGGAGCTATTTCTCCGTAACGGTATAGTTGACTTGGGCACTATTCATGGTGTTACTAGCATAGTAGACTGGATGAAAAATCTTGTTGACGTGTTGTCCCGAAATAGCCTCAACCGCTACGTCACTTACATCACACATGAGTTCAAAAGGGACACTCCAATTTGGAGCGGTGATGATGGGAGTAGTTGTCAACTTGAACTTCAGCAATTCAAAATCTCTCATGCAATCATCAATGAAGTTGAACTTAGCATCCTTCTCAAGAAGCTTGCACAACGGGTTCACCATCTTAGAGAAATCTTTGATGAAACGCCGGTAAAAACCCGCGTGGCCTAAGAAACTCCGCACACCTTTCACCGAAATTGAAGGTGGAAGTTTAGAAATCACCTCAATCTTTGCCTTGTCAACATCAATTCCATTCTTTGAGATTTTTTGGCCAAGGACAATGCCTTCCTCGACCATGAAATGGCATTTCTCCCAATTAAGCACCAAATTTGTTTCTTCATATCTAGCCAACACTTTATCCAAATTTGCAATACAATCATCAAAAGAATCTCCAACTACTGAGAAGTCATCCATGAAAACTTCAAGGTAGTCCTCCACCATGTCCGTGAAAATAGCCATCATACACCTTTGAAAAGTTGCCGGTGCATTGCACAAACCAAATGGCATCCGCTGCAAGGCGAAAGTACTATAGGGACATGTAAAGGTCATTTTCTCTTGATCCTCCGAGCAATAAGAATTTGGTTGTAGCCTGAATACCCATCAAGAAAGTAATAGAAAGCACGACCGGCCAATCTTTAGAGCATTTGATCTAAGAAAGGAAGTGGAAAGTGATCCTTCCTTGTGACTTTGTTGAGCTTGCGATAGTCCATGCACACCCTCCATCCGGTCACCGTTCTTGTAGCAATCAACTCATTCTTGTCATTGGTGACCACCATCATGCTCCCCTTCTTTGGAACACATTGAACCGGAGAAGTCTACGAACTAGTGGAGATAGGGTAGACAACCGCGACATCCAACAACTTGATAATCTCCTTCTTGACAACTTCTTGCATAGCCTGATTGATTCTCCTTTGATGTTCAATAGATGGTTTGGCGCCATCCTCCAACTTGATCTTATGTATGCAAAAGGCGGGCTTATCCCCCGAATATCCTCTAATGTCCACCCAATAGCCTTTTTCTCTTTTGACGCACCACCAATGTGGAATCTACTTGCATGTTAGTCAAACAAGAGGAAAGAATAATCGGTAAAGTAGAACAAGGACCAAGAAATTTATACCGAAGATGTGGAAGAAATGGCTTCAACTCCAAGGTAGGAGGCTCTTCAATAGAAGGCTTTGTGGGAGGAGTTGTCATATTTTCAAGATCCAAAGAGAATTTCCGGGGTGCATAGTTGTACGACCCCATTCCTTGCAAGGAGTTCACACATTTCATGAAACCATCCATCTCGTTGTCACGACCCTAGTTCACCAACTGTGAACATGTCATGACGGCACCTGGTCCCCATGACCAGGTAAGCCTAACACTTGCGGAAATGTAATAATTGCGGAAAAATAGAGAAAATCAAATCAAATATCTAAAGGAAACTGTACTGAATGCCGCATGGCAAGTGCAACTCAACATCACAAGTCTAAAACAAAAGAGGCTCTGACTGAAGAATATCTATACAAAGGAGAAATACTGAAATAGCTATACTTATTACAGAAAGCCGAAAGGGACTCCTCGGTCTGCGGACGTAGCAGATATACCTTGAAGTCTCTACCGATACGCATCCTTCCAAGGCTGACAGAATTGAGTGGGAGTACCTTGTATCTGCACAACAAAAATGTGCAGAAGAGTAGCATGAGCACACCACGGCGGTGCCCAGTAAGTATCAAGACTAACCTCGGTAGAGTAGTGACGAGGAACAGTCAAGGCACCTACCGGTCAATAAACAGTATAATCATAGGAATAATGGCAATGACATATAATTATGTAAAGACTGCATGAATGACCAAGAATGCTACAAATCACAATAAGGGAAAAATACAACAAGTAACAACGAGAATATAATAAATGAGGATAGGAAATGACGACAGAATCACAATCCAAATCCTAAGGTCACAACACAGAAATGGGAAAACAAGTCAATAACTCATATCCTACAATGATGTTCACAAAGGTCTTATCCAACTCTTTCCACAATTTCACCAAGTCTCGGACAAACCACAACTCGCGAAGACCCAGCATCTGAAATCTAACAATTGGCATCCTGTGCCCCATCAATCTCATGGTCATACTGACCACTAACTGGCTAACTAGGGCCACTCTCTCAAATATAGTGGATAACGAGGGCGTACCTCCACCCTTAGCAAAAATCAGGAGGACTTCACCTCTAATAGGAGTGTTCGGCTACATGTATGCTAGTGCAAATGTTTGACAAGAATTCTACCAATTAGAAAACATAAAAAGGGGAAACGGACCGCACGTACGAATGTTTCCTCACAACTTCCAAGCGGCAACGCTCATACAGGTAAGCAACCCACAATCAAAATATAAAACAAATAGGAATGCCTCCACAGGCCGTCACAATTCTTTACAATCAACCCCTGACATAGCCCACCTTATTACGCCACGTGTGCAATTAGTAACATAATAAGCACCGCCTTATTTCGCCACACGTGCATCACAATGTTCCCACCTTATTCCGCCACATGCGCAACCCACATATAAGCATATAGCATATCCCGCCTTATTACGCCGCATGTGCAAAACATCAATGACAACAATAGCACGGCAAAGACCTCGTGCATCACAGTATCAACAACTGCACGGCAAAACCTCGTGCATCACAATATCAACAACCGCACGGCAGAAACCTCGTGCATCACAATATCAACAACTGCACGGCAGAAACCTCGTGCATCACAATATCAACAACCGCACGGCAGAAACCTCGTGCATCACAATATCAACAACTGACAATATATATATACAGGAACAAAGCAGGAGAATCAACTCAAGAGATTCCGTTCACCAAAAGACGGTACAACTAACGTACAAGGGATAACTGTAACAGGGAAATACTAAGCGCAATAAGAACAACTCAACAAGGGAGAAATAATACGAAACAACGATTCCATAATACTCAGTTCTACAACAAGGAAGTTAACATGGATCAAGTAGTTACAATTAAGGAAGTATCGACTAAACATAGGATATCTAACTTCTTTCCAATTAAGACCAATTAATTACACGAGAGATAGAAGTAATGCTTTCCAGATAAAGACAAGCAGTTAGGAATGATAATGTGACTACAGAAGGGCAATGTCTACAGTTAAACAAGTAAAAGTCATTTAGGCAACAAGAATAACCAAAAAGGGCAGATAAATTCCAAGTAAGTCGTGTAGAGGTGGAACTAATAACAGGGAACTCAATCGTATCCAGAACAACTTCATATTTGGTGATTACAAGTACCTAAGAGCCTAAAAGGGCAATTTTCCACAAATAAATCCGAGCACGCACTCGTCACCTCGCGTACAGGGAATACAATCAACAAGGAAGACTCAAATCCTAAGGGGAAGTTCCCCACACAAGGTTAGGCAAGATACTTACCTCGAACCGGCTAAAATCAACTAGCCACCACGTTCTTGCCACGAGTACTCGACACCAAATGGCCCAAATCTATTCAATTAAATCACACATTGTAAATAACACTCAAGAAACCGATCCTACTATTTAATTCAAAGCTAAAGCGCGAAATTAGGCAAAATGATCAAAACGCCCCTCAGGCCAACGTCTCGGAATCGGATAAGTTTTTTTACATTTTCAGAACCCTCGTACCCTCACGAGTCTAACCATATAAAAATCTTCCAAATCGGAGGTGAAACACCCTCTCAAAACTCAACAATTTGGTCTATGAAGTTTTACCCATTTTTCACTCAAAATCTGAAATTAAAGGATGAAATTAAGAGGAGATTCATGGAAATTGGTCTAAATCGAGTGAGAAGCACTTACCCAAGTCGCCCAGGTGAAAATCCTTTCAAAAATAGCCTAGAGCCGAGCTCTAGAAGTCAAAATGTGATAAAAATGGTGAAACCCTCGAATTTGGGGTTTAATTCTGTCTGCCCAGCGATTTGTTCATCACGATCGCGGAACAACGATCGCGATCGCATAGAGGAAATTCGAGAAGGCCCAGAAATGTACATCGCGAACGCGATGATGAGAACGCGAACGCGGAGAAGAGAAAAATAGTGCTTCGCGATCGCGGAAGCATGAACGCGAACGCGTTGAAGGAAAATATTGAGGTCCAGAAGTTGCTATACGCGAACGCGTGAAAGCCTATGCGAACGCGAAGAGGAAATAAATTGGGCTTCGCGAACGCGATGAGACAGATGCGAACGCGAAGAAGGATTTCGAGGTGGTCTTCAACAATGCATCGCGATCGCGGGAGAAGCTTCGCGATCGCGTAGAAGGATATCAGAAGCAGCAACAACATCAGTTTAAAATAGGAGGAAAATGACCCGTTGAGCATCCGAAACACACCCGAGGCTCCCGGGACCCCGTCTAATCACACACACAAGTCATATAACCTAACACGGACTCGCTCGAAGTTTCAAATCACATAAAACAACATCGAAACGACGGATCAAACCAAAAATCAAGCTTATGAACTTCCAAATCTTCAAAATACGCTTTCGATCAAAAAACCTAACCAAACCACATCTGAATGACCTAAAATTTTGCACACACCTCCCAAATGACATGACGGGGCTACTGCAACTTCCGAAATTCCATTCTGACCCTCGGATCAAAATCTCACTATCGGACCGGAAACTTCAAAAATTCAAACTTCGGCATTTCTAGCCTAAACTAGCTACGGACCTCCAAAACACATTCCGAACACGCTCCCAACCCCGAAATCACCTAACGGAGCTAACGGAACCATCGGATTTCCATTCCGAGGTCGTCTTCACACTGTTCTGATTACGAACCATTTTCCAACTCTTAAGCTCTCATTTAGGGACTAAGTGTCCCAAAACTCTCCAAAACTCAACACCGAACGTCCCGGCAAACCAAAATAGCAGAAATGAACTTAAGGGAAACAGTTAATGGGGGATCGGGGCGTAAATTCTAAAAACGACCGGTCGGGTCGTTACATCCTCCCACACTTAAACATTCGTTCGTCCTCGAACGAGCATAGAGAACATACCTGGAGTCTTCAAGTCACTGAGTGCGCACTTCCAACATGCACCCGCAGGTGATCCTACGTCACCCCAATCCACTTAAGCCTGACGACACCATCTCAACTGAAATTTAACCTTTCTAACAATACCAATAGGCCTTCAAGCCAGAATTCTCACCTTCCATCCGTTTCCAAAAGACCCGATCCTACATCCATATCCGGTATCAGTCTCAACCAGCTATTTCAATACAAGCCAACACACACAGGGTACAACCACACAGCATGACACATCACCCATAGGCCCACAATATCATTTTTGATAGCAATACTTGCCTGAGATCAATTCCGTACCGACCATAAGCCTCATATTCAACAGGAACTTTTTTCAAACCTCCACAACACTGGCGATGATACAATAACCACGAAAACCGTATAACAAAACACTCGAATAACCAAATCTCAGCCAATACCAACGGGTACACACCCCACAAGCTAAAACTCAAGAAGCATAGAACGGGAATGACTGAATATGAGAAAGGAAACACATAAGGAACTAACAAACAAATCAAACTAGCGCAGTTTCTTCTAAAACACAAATCGACAAAACATCTAATAAGAAAGAATGAAAGCATATAAAAGACTCACAATGATCTTATACTGATATAACTCCTCACCGCAGTACACAGCCCGGTCTCAACATATCAAATCACCTGAAATCACGAGGGTCCCGCCCTCAACACTGAATCACAAGTAGGGCGCACATCAACCCATCTAGAGACTCTCACTAGATCCATTCCGTCTACAAATTACAACACAGGCTGGCTCCCACACCGGTGGAGCATAGAAATCACAGCTCGTAACCAAGAATACTCAGAGATCACATCAAACCTACCGAAACAGACAACATGAATTTACTACTAGCCTCATAACTCTCGACAACAGCTAGGAACGGACGATAGACACGGCTATCACTCATAGAACCTCCCAACAGAATAATCACGTAGACAGAGTACAATCATGAAACACACTCATAAATGGAACAACAAATAAGGGAACTCACCCCGATAAGCAGAACTGTGGTGAACTACAGATAGTGCCCCTCTATAACAAACCGAATCCGTACCTGAATGTCATTCAACTGGCGCACCGGCCTCAAGCCTACTATATGAAACACATCAACGAGCCGGGCCTCCCCCTCTTGGGCGCCCTCTACCTGCCGGAATACCTCGCTGGGACACACCGGTCCGAAGTCTGGGACAATCTCTCATCATGTGGCTAGTATCTCCACACTCAAAGCACCCTCTCTGCTGACGAGGCGGTGGAAACTGTGCGATACGGGTACTCCGAGACCTATGAGCACCTGAGTCACCATGCAAAGCCTGAAGCGCGAACTGAACTGGCTGACCCGCAAAACCTCTACCATGACGCAATAAGGACTAGTATATCTCACCGGCCTACGAGGCCTCCTCGCCTCCTCAAGCTCTCTCTCCTGATCTCGGCTGCTCTCTCTCTCATGACCCTGCCTTCCCTCTCTCTCTCTAGCCTGTATACCCTCTATCCTCCTAGCAATATTCACCACCTGCTGATACGGAATATCCATCTCCAACTCACGGGCCAGGCTGGACCTGATGCTAGGGATGAGCCCCTCAATGAACCGACGAACCTTCTCGCGAACAGTAGAAACCAAGGCTGAGGCGTGTCTAGCCAAACTGGTGTAACGGACAGCATACTCCGAGACGGTCATAGCACCCTGGCGCAAATGCTCAAACTCCGCGCGCCATGCATCCCTGAGGCTCTGAGGAACAAACTCTCTCAGAAACATATCTGAAAACTGAGTCCAAGTCAGTGAAGCTGCCTCGTCTGGACTGTCTAACTCATAGGTGCGCCACCAATCATAGGCGGCTCCTCGAAGCTGAAAAAGTAGTGAAAGAAACCCCGCTCGATCCAGAGATACCCATAGTACGGAGAATACGGTAACA
>NC_031995.1:42036372-42036941 GCF_001879085.1 Nicotiana attenuata | reverse complement strand
CTCTCTAGTCTCATCTGCTCCTGCTCGGAAGCCGCTGCCATGCCCTCGGGCTGAACTGGTGCCGTAGGCGGCGAAGGGATAATCTCAACATGCGCTCTCTGCTCAGAAGTGCGGGCGGCGGGAGTCTGTGCCCCCTCCCCGGCCGTCGGGAGTGTGGCGTGCAGCAAGGGGAAAACGAAATCCTCGCCTCGAGCCAAACGTAGGTGTACATACTCATGAACTAGTGCCAAACGTACTCCTCGAAGGACGTGGAGTAGTAGTAGTAGTAGGCGTGTCAGGTGCCTGGGCTCCGGGTGGATCTGCTGGTGGTACCTCAGCGGCAGTTCGCGCAGGTGCTCTCGCTGCACCACGTGTGCGTCCTCGAACTCTACCCCGGCCCCGACTATCCGACTAGCTGCAGTAGGGGGCGGCGGTGGCCTCGATCACCTCCGGGTAGGTACGTGTCCTCACCATCTGTGAGAGAGTAGAAGACAGAGGTTTAGGTATGTAGATGTCAAAATCTCGCACGACAGGGAAAGTCAAATAGAGAGAAATTTTTCCTAACGGTTACATAGCCTCTCGCAGATAAG
>NC_031995.1:41978203-42033528 GCF_001879085.1 Nicotiana attenuata | reverse complement strand
AATCATCCCGAGGCCCCCGGGACCTCAACCAAAAGTACCTATACCACCTAATACCTTATTCAAACTTGTACCAATCTTGAAAACACCTAAACAATGCCGGAAACCCGAATTAATCAAAGATTCAAGCCTAAGAACTTCAAATTCCAACCAAACACTCTTTCGATCAAAAACCTAACCAAACCTCGCCCGAATGACCTGAAATTTTGCACACACATCCCAAATGACATGACGGAGCTACTGCAACTTCCGGAATTCCAATCCGACCCTCGGATCAAAAATCACTATCGGACCGAAAACTTCAAAAAATTCAAGCTTCGGCATTTCAACCCTAAATGAGCTACGAGCCTCCAAAATACATTCCGAACACGCTCCCAACCTTGAAATCACCTAACGAAGCTAACGGAACCATCGGATTTCCATTCCGAGGTCGTCTTCACACTGTTCTGATTACGGACCATTTTCCAACTCTTAAGCTCTCATTTAGGGACTAAGTATCCCAAAACACTCCGAATCCAAACACCGAATGTCCCGGCAAACCAAAATAGCAGAAATGAACTTAGGGGAAACAGTTAATGGGGGATCGGGGCGTGAATTCTAAAAATAACCGATCGGGTCGTTACAGATTTGATACAAGGTTAAGCAAATGTGAAGTGGAAAAGAGCATAATGGCTTATAAAATCTAGTATTGCATGATTAATTTTATCTATAAATTTCACCTATGATTATTATTGTAATAATTCTGGCAGATTTATTACTGGGCTTTGTATGATTTTGACTTAATTACTTTTGATATGTTAACTGAATATGTAATAGCATGCCTTCATCTGTTGTATTCCATGTTGTGGGCATGAAACAAGAAGGGTTCATCTTAGTAGAAGCTGGGTCAAACGTTGTGGGCCTAAATTTAGGCCCAATGACCTTCCATGTGGTTGAATTAAGGTTCAGCTTTGTTGCCAAACCCATATATGCCCCATTACCATTAATTGGTTGTTGACTATCTAAAATCGGGTCGCTAAAACAAATTAACCCAATAATCTATCAAACCGCGGTTAGCTTTGTTGCATGAGTTCTTTATCAACTCAAAATTTCGATTATTCTGTTCTTTTAGGGCTGTTAGCAATTAAATTCAGCCGCCCTTATCTACATTCGAAACCCACTAACTTAGTGCGACAAAGGTCTCAGGATTAGAATTCGTTTAGCACCTGCAAGTTTGTCCATCATGATTTCAATCCGTAGCTCGAAGCATTAGCGCAGTATCTGAAAATAGATTAGGAAATAAGTCACAAATATTGTAGCTTGCTTTAGGCACGACTTAATCTATCATCGTGATTGTGTACACGTTCGCGTGACATAATTATGATTCTAAAAATAAATCGAGGTATGCGTTCGCGTAACTTCGGCCAAACTTTCTTAAATAATAATAAAGCGTGATTAATTGTGGACACGTACACGTGACATGATTTTTGATGTGCCAAACAAAATGAGTACACATACGCATGACTCGTTTTATAGGATAACTCCATAATTACGAATAATCAAGCAATTAAAAGCGGTAAAAGGTAAAAATGTACGTAGGTTCTAAAAATGAGTAATTAAACAAATTGGTTAAGCCAGGTGTGATTAAAGCGACTATGCTGAAACCACAGAACCTGGGAATGTCTAACACCTTCTCTCGGGTTAATAGAATTCCTTACCCGGTCTTCTGTGTTCGCAGACTTTAAACGGAGTCAAACTTTTCTCGATTTGGGATTTAAAATAACCCGGTGACTTGGGACAACATAAATTATTCCAAGTGGCGACTCTGAATTTAAAATCAATAATCCCATTTCGATTTTGTCACTTAAATTGGAAAAACTCCCTATCCCCTTCGGGTAAAAAGGAGGTGTAACAGCTCTAGCGACTCCGCTGGGGACCGAACCCAGAATCTCTAGTTCAGGGTTCAAGAATTTGAGCTTTTAATATGATTGTTACTTGGCTTTATTTATGGTTGATATTACTGTTTTTTTGTGGACCTAATATGCTAATTGCTGTTTATTTACCATTTTGATATTATTTGAACTGTATTAAAATGTCTTCTTACGCCTCCCTTCTGAGTCTTCTAAAATATGGTGCACACGTACACGTGGTCCACTTTATATTAGAAGTCATACCAAATAGAACGAGGCTTGGGTAAGCAACAAGGCCGGGTAGACTTTCGTGCTCCCGGTACATTGCCCCCACCTCGGCTCGAGTTGTCCGCTCGGGTAAACCAGGTCTAGAACACAACCTCAGGTTTAAACCTAGAATAACATAACCTCATGTCGGATCCCTAGTAGGAACGTTTGTTTTCATCACGTGCATTTGACTTTGGGGACTCATCACAGGGGTTGGGTCCGTCTAGGACAGGTGTACCCAAAATAACAGACCATCCTGATGCATCTTACATGCTATGTGAACATTTATTTGTTTCGGCTTGCATGTTGACCGGCTAGGAAAAGAAAATCAAGAGAAAAACCAAGAGTGATGTAGGAAGGAAATAAAGCCCGGTTCTGAAAACCCCGGTATCTGAAAATGTCCCGAAACTCTGCCAAAATTTTTCAAAAAAAAAAAGAAAAGGAAAAAGAGTCATTTCAAAATGAGTCAATAACATGTTTCTCCCGATTATGTCAAAATTGACCGAACTACGCAGGTCTGATTCTCACCAGATGTGGGATACGTAGGCAACCTACATAAGGTTCGGCCTCATTTTTGCAAAAACAACCAAATAAAACAGAGTGTGTTCTAGTGCTTTGGTCTAAAGAGTAAGCCGACCCAGCTTCAGTTATGTCTTAAATCGTTTTTGCCGGAATAGCCTTAGAACATCTTTCAATTGTCGAAGGGCTATTTTCGTAAAGAACGGACAAGTTAGTTAGTAAGGTGTCACTTTTTCATAAAGTACCCATCCCCGGCCTCGAAATTTATTTGGAATTGTGAAGGGGCCATGTTTGCAAAAATGTCCACTTTTTGCTAAAATGGCATAAGGGGCCACTCTCCTTTGATTTTTTTTCCCTTAGAAAGTTGAAAACTTGTTTCGCAAAAAGAGTCCACCGGAGTCAACCCTAACCTTAACCATCCACAAGTACAAATGAATACTGTCCAGAACCCTTCACTATTGGTCATAGAACAGGCTCAGCTGCAGCTTCATATGTGGTGGTATGGTCTAGACGGAGATGGTCAGGATTGGGTAAAAGAGCATTTGGGTGCCCTTACAGATATTATGGAAATCAAATCGCGGGATGATCTAATCAAGGCCTTGGTAACTTTTTGGGATCCTGTCCACAACGTTTCCGTTTCTCGGATTTTGAGCTTACTCCTACTCTGGATGAAATAACCGGATATATTGATTTTGGCCGGAACTTGAGAAAGCAGCAACTTATATTCCCAAGGCCTCCCTCTGTGCACAAATTCTTTGATCTCCTGAATATCAGAAATTAATGAAGAAGACCAATGTAAATAAAGGATGTTGTTCCTTTTACTTCTTGTTTTCCAGGTTTGGGCACTCATATGGGTTTGAAACGCACGAAAAGGGATTAAACAACAAACAGGATAAGAGCATCTGGCAAATTCATCGTCGGTTCACTTTCATAGGGGCATTTCTGGGAATTATGGTCTTCCCGAATGCAGAAGGGACAATACATATCCGCATGGCCAAAATTGCGCAAATCCTCACCACTAAAGAAGATCATACACTTGCTCCACTAGTGCTGGCAGACATTTATCGAGCATTAACATTGTGTAAGTCGGTGGCTTAATTCTTTGAAGGTTGTAACATTCTTTTGCAAATGTGGTTGATCAAGCATCTCCGCCATCACCCCAAATTCATGAGTTATGGCTCGAACAAGGACAAATTCATCAAGCGTGGAAAGGGTGAAAGACTACAATTCTCCAGAGGGGTTTGAAGCTTGGATCTCCCACTTAAGAACTCTAAAAGCAAGTCAAATTGAATGGACTCTAGGATGGCTTCCGGTAACGGAAGTCATACACATGACGTCTACAAAAGGCTACCTAATGTTGATGGGTTTAAGAAGTGTCCAACCATACGTACCGCAAAAAGTTTTAGGGCAGTTGGGAAGATATCAAGTGGTGCCCGAAGATGAAGATTTGAGTACCCAAGTCATTGAGCTACACCTAGAAGCTACATTACCCGAGGCTTTAGTCCAACAAGATTGGAATGGGTGCCGATATCTGAAAAACGACACTCAGGTACCAGATCTCGCGAGAGGAGAAGTGGATCCAGATTATGCCTTGTGGTTTGAGAGATGGTCTTATGCTAATAAAATCCGGGAAGGGTTGGCCGGGGGAGAAAAGGAGAAAAAATATCAAGCCACCATTCACACCTTGGAAGAAAAGTTGAGAAATATCGCATTTGATAATGACTTATAGTTGCAAGAAGCTGAGGGTGAAAGGAGAAGGTTGGCCCAAGAAAATGAAGCCCTCCGAGCTCAGATTCAGAGGATAAAGATAACCGCTGAAAACCCGGTCAGAAGCAAAAAAGATGAAACACTCATAGACAGTCTTCGATGAAAAGTGTGTGATTATGGGGCTGACTTGGAAAAAGCGGAAGAGGAATTGGAAAAAGCCTGGGCAAAGTTGGCAAAGAATGCAGAATAGCGGACAAGGTTTGCTCAACAACTAAGGGAAAAGTATGACAGAGGAGTCACGTTTTTAAAGAAGAAGTTGATTACTCTTGAAAATGAAATGGCCCAGCATTTAAGAATTTCAAAGCAGACAGAGAGAATTGCTATGCACTAATTTGCCGACTAGAAGAAAGCATGCAACAGTTACAGAACCAAAACAACACAGATACACAAGAGTTGGAAGCTCGGGCACAGCAAATCGGGCGTCTGCTTCAGGAGAAAGGTGTCATCAGAACAAGGATTAAAGAGATAGCCGACTATGTCGTGATGAAATGTCACGAATGTGAAGACATGACTAGGTCTATGTTTTTTGCTTCTGTGATGACATTCGTTCAATAGGTGATGGCTGACTTAGAACGTCTTCAAGAGGATATTGCACGAAGGCCCGCGCAAAGACCGGCTAATGTCCCACAGGCTCCCCGGGTACCGGTGGAGGCTCTTATGTATTCCTGACTTTCTTTTGGTTTTGAATCTGTATTTTTTCTTTTGAGTCTGTTAGTTTTTTCTAGGTCGGTTTTGTCTTTCTGTTTAAAGTCTGTATGTCAGAGTCCTTGTAATAGAAAACCCAAAAAGATTTTATTCAATGAAATATTGAAAACCAAAAATTTTCTTTCTTTTATTTCGCATTTATCCCCTGAACTACGTAATGATCTGATTCATGCGAGGTCATGATACGTAGGCAATCCCCGAAAAAGAATTGAGGAAAAAAATTGGCAAAACAAAATAACAAAAGAGAGTGCAAAAACTAAAAAAAAAAGGGAGCGACAGGAACCAAGTGAGAAAATCAATAGTGATTAAAGGGAGGCAGGAGTGAAAGAAAAGAAAGTGCAAAGTGAAAAGAGTTAGTTAAGGCCGGGATGAAGCATACAACCTCTCAAACACACGATAGAAGCATTTAACTCTTAAAAACTAACAAGTTTGCTGTTGCAATTTAGTACAGGAAGGTGGTTAGTTTGTTTGGCATTCTGGCAAGTCATCCATATAACACCAGGTCAAAACACAAGGCAATCATGGCTAGCAAAGAATTAGACACAAGTGTTGTTGACCCACCGAGAGAGATGGTGGAATCTGAGTCTGGTTTGAAAGAAGAGGTACACAAGTTGAAGCACCAAATGGCGGAAATGTATCAACCATGGATCAGGGGGCATCCTCCACCGTCATTCCCTGCAAACTATATAGAAAACCCTGCTTTCATCCCACCACTGTCACAAGCCCAAGATCCCACTATTGTTGATCTTTCCCCTCAGCATGCACCAGGCTTTATCCCTTACCACCACTTTCCCGGCACTTCAACCCAAACTTTCACACCAGCCAAAACAACCGCATACCCTGCTCCGCCATCTACTCCTGTCTTCGTAGCCCCTCCGCGAGCTACCCTCCATCGATCTTCTAGTGAACCGGCATTTCAAGCTCAAGATACCCAATACTATGCTCCAGAGCCCACTTTCAAAGTCTCAGATCTTTACTCCTACACTCCTCACTTTGAACCTCCTGTCGAAACTGAGAAACCACCCAAGAACGCAGAGCAAGAGGAGATATTTAGGAAAGTAAAGAGTTTGGAGCAATCATTGAGGAATATGTAAGGGTTAGGAAGCAAAGTGAGTGTGGCTTATAAGGATTTGTGCTTGTTTCCTGATGTCCAGCTGCCTACTGGGTTCAAGATGCCCAAGTTTGACTTGTACGATGGGCATGGAGACCCCGTGGCCCACTTAAGAGGGTTTTGCAGCAAGATGAGGGGTGCTGGTGGGAAAGATGAATTGTTGATGGAATATTTTAGCCAAAGCTTGAGTGGTGCAGTGTTGGAATGGTACACCCGCTAGGACAATAGTAGGTAGTACACTTGGGACGACTTGGCTCAGGCTTTTGCTCGGCATTTTTAGTACAACGTAGAAATTGTCCCAGATCGCCTATCCTTTGACCAAGATAGAGAAAAAGCCCAGTGAGAGCTTCAAAGAGTATGGTTTCTGGTGGAGAGAACAGGCTGCACGGGTCAACCCTCCAATGGAAGAAGATGAAATGGTGGAGTACTTTCTTCAAGCCTTGGAGCCTTCTTACTTCGGCCATTTGATCTCGGCCATAGGTAAGTCTTTAAATAAAGTGGTAAAGATGGGAGGAATGGTGGAAGAAGGACTCAAATCAAGCAAGATCATGAGCTACTCCGCCATAAAAGCAACCATACAGGAGATCCAAAGTGGCACCGAGGGCGTGTTAGGGAAAAAGAAGAAAGAGGATGTTGCTATGGTTGTCTCAGGATCATGGCATGGCCCATGGGGTTCACCTCACCATTACACCCAGCCTCGACTCCAACCTCAAAACTACACCCAAGCTCTATATAATCCACCCCAACACTACTTCCCACCAAAAGACCATCAACATTCAGTCAGACCACCCCAATACCACGTCCACCACGCACAGTCATATGCTCAACCCCCTCCTCCCGAAATGGCGTGCTCCAACTCCAAAAAATCCTTATCCACCCCCGCAAACATACCGAAACCCTACTGGTCCAAACTTTCAACCCAGGCCGGAGTATAGAAGGGAAAGGCAGCAGCGGAAACAAACTGTTACCCCGCTTGGAGAGTACTATGCCAGTTTGTTTCAAAGGTTGAGGCAGCTGGACGTTTTGAGGCCGATTGAGTCAAATTTACCAAATCCCCCTCCAAAGAACCTGGATTATTCCCTCAGATGCGCATATTGTTCTAATGCCCCAGGGCACGACACAGAAAAGTGTTGGCATTTGAAGAGCGCAATCCAAGAGCTTATGGATACAAACCAAATTGTGGTCCAGAGCTCGGAAGGGCCAAACATCAACCAAAATCCTTTGCCAGCCCATGCCGAAACACGCATGATTGAGACAGCGCATAAGGATGGAGAGCCCGAGAAGTCTTCGAAGTCTGTCATGATGATATGTGCCAGTGAATGTACTTCAGTCAAAACTCCAGTTTCTACAAATTAACACCCTCGACAGCTGAAGGGCTGACAGACAAGCTAAGCACGCCCAACGCTAAGCCGCCTGTATTAGTCATGAAAGGGTTCCTAGATGATGTTGGAGCAAAGCAAGGAAAGCCGAGAGTGGTCATTCTAGGAGTAGCAAGTAAGCTTGTCATAATCGTGGAAGGGACTCGCATTGCCCCTGTTGTTATTAAACCCGTGACCCAGCTGCCGGTAGATAACACCAAGGCTATTCCTTGGAATTACAAGCAAGTGATAGTGATTTATAAAGGGAAAGAAGTGGAGGAGGAAGTTAGTAAAATCGGAGGGCTGACTCGTTCGGGAAGATACTTTACACACCAGAGGGATTGAGGAAATCTAAGCCATTCAAAGATAGCCCAATCCTAGTAAAGAAGCCAGTTACCGAAGAGGAGGCGGAAGAATTCTTGAGAAAAATGAAGGTGCAGGACTACTCCATCCTAGAACAGTTAAGGAAAACACCAACTTAGATTTCTCTTTTATCATTATTGATACATTCAGACGAACACCGCCGGGCTCTCATGAAGATTTTGAATGAGGCTTATGTCCCCGATAAGATCACCATGAACCATTTGGAGAAGATTGCTAATAAGATATTTGAGGCAAACATGATCACTTTCTCGGATGACGAACTTCCCTTGGAGGGTACATAACACAATCGAGCTCTTTATCTCAGAGTGATATGCGAGGATTCTATGGTCTCGAGGGTACTAGTTGATATGGTTGTAGCACAAATATTTGCCCTCTCTCCACTCTACAAAGGTTGAAAATCAGTATTGAAAGGATCCACAAGAACAGTATATGTGTTCAAGGTTTTGACGGAGGGGGGGGAGGATTCTGTTGGCGATATCATGCTCGAACTGACAATAGTACCAGTTGAATTCACTTTGGAGTTCGAAGTGCTAGATGTGGTCGTCTCCTACAATTTACTGTTAGGCGGGCCCTGGATACATGTTGCCAAGGCAGTCCAGTCTTCTCTGCACCAAATGGTAAAGTTCGAGTGGGACATGCAGGAAATAGTTGTGCACGGTGACGAGAACTTATGTGCTTACAATGATACATCTGTCCCGTTCATTGAAGCTAAAGATGATAAAGGGCCTTGGGTGTACCAAACTTTCGAAACAGTGTCAGTTGAGAAGATTCCGAAGGGGGAGTGCATTCCAAGTCCAAAGCTAGCCTCCGCATCCGTCATGGTAGCATATGAAATACTGAAGAATGGTTTTGTGTCGGGCAAAGGTCTGGGTTCATCTCTACAAGCTTTCGTGCATCTAGTGTGTCTACGTGTAAGTCTGGGTACGTTTGGTCTGGCATTTAAGTCCACAGGGAGGAGGTGAAGAGAGCTAAAAGGTTGAAAAAGAAGGCATGGTCACTCCCTAAGCCTGTTCCACACATCTCCAGGTCCTTTGTCAAGCTAGGGGGTCATGAAGCGCCCAATGTCAACAGTCCCAAAGCCTGTGGTCGACTTTGATGAAAAGCTGATCGAGAGGTTCCAGAATCTATTTGATGAGGTTAATATGGTAGAAATTGGGGAAGGTTCCAGTAAAGCAGATGTGCAGTTTGTTGGGCCAAAAGTGAAGCTTAGCAATTGGAAGGCTACTCCTCTCCCTACTCAGAAGGAGTTTTGGTAGTTTTCTTTGTTTTCCTTTCTGTTATCTGGGTTATTCTAGGGTTCTAATCCAGATTTTTATTTTTCGCTTGTTTTGATGTACAAACCCTTCTATCTTTTATCTTCAATGAAATGCAATTTCTCGTTTTCCATTATTCCTAATAGTGTCTCATTTTTGTCTTTCTTTGTACAGTTCTTTTTATGTTGGTTTCAACGACATGACATGCATGAGAAATTTTCGGCCAAGTCTTAAAAGCCAATCTTACTCTGAAATAATAATCCAAGAAGTAGAGTGCGATGATGAAACAGAATATGATGAAGAAGCGGCATTTGAGAAAATTAGTAAAGAACTAAATCATTTTGAAGAGAAACCCAAGCCTAATTTGAATGAAACTGAAGCAATCAATTTAAGCAATCAATTTAGGAGATCCAGATAATATCAAGGAAACCAAGATAAGTGTACACCTGGAACCACAAATCAAGGAAGAAATAATCAAAGCACTGTTTGAATACAAAGACATTTTTGCATGGTCATATGACGACATGCCGGGTTTGAGTACTGACTTGGTAGTTCATAAATTGCCAACTGATCCAGCATTCCCTCCTATCAAGCAACAGATAAGGAAGTTCAAGACTGACATGAGTGTAAAGATCAAGGAAGAAATCACAAAACAGCTGTATGCAAAGGTCATTCGGGTCACTTGATATTCCACTTGGTTAGCTAATGTTGTGCTAGTACCAAAGAAGGATGGTAAGACCAGGGTGTGCGTTTATTACCGCGATCTCAACAAGGCAAGTCCAAAGGATAACTTTCCATTGCCGAATATCCACATCATGATTGATAATTGTGCCGAGAATGAGATCGGGTCTTTTTTGGATTGCTATGCGGGATATCACCAGATCTTGATGGATGAGGAAGATGCAGAAAAGACAGCATTCATCACGCCATGAGGAACATATTGCTACAGGGTAATGCCATTTGGTTTGAAAAACACTGGGGCAACTTACATGAGGGAAATGACTACCATATTTCATGACATGATACACAAGGAGATTGAGGTTTATGTAGATGATGTGATCATAAAATCAAGAAAGCAGTCCGACCATGTCGGAGACTTGAGAAAGTTTTTCCAAAGGCTTCGCAGGTACAACCTCAAGCTCAACCCTGCAAAATGTGCATTTGGTGTCCCCTCTGGAAAACTATTGGGATTCATAGTCAGTCGACGAGGTATTGATCTGGATCTGTCAAAGATCAAAGCCATCCAAGAATTGCCACCGCCAAAGAATAAAACTGAGGTGATGAATTTGCTCGGACGGTGAAACTACATCAGCAGGTTTATTGCTCAACTCACGACAACTTGTGAGCCCATCTTTAAGTTGCTGAAGAAGGATGCCACGGTCAAATGGACTGATGAGTTTCAGGAGGCATTTGATAAGATCAAGGGGTACTTCTCAAACCCACCTGTGTTGGTCCCGCCGGAGCCTGGGAGACCTTTAATTCTCTATTTGACAGTCCTGGAGAATTTGTTTGTTGTGTGTTGGGCCAACATGACATCACTGACAAGAAGAAGCAAGCCATTTATTATCTCAACAAGAAGTTCACTTCTTACGAGGTTAAGTATACTCTTCTTGAAAGGACATGTTGCGCCCTGACTTGGGTGGCACAAAAGTTGAAGCATTATCTGTCGTCCTATACTACTTACCTCATTTCTCGCATGGATCCTTTAAAGTATATCTTTTAGAAGCCTATGCCCATAGGAAGACTTGCAAAGTGGCAGATTTTACTCACAGAATTTGACATCATCTATGTGACTCGGACCGCGATGAAAGCCCTAGCCTTGGCCGATCACTTGGCTGAGAACCCGGTGGATGAAGAGTATGAGCGATTGAAGACTTATTTTCCTGATGAAGAAGTGATGCATATTGATGAGGCGGACCAGGGTGAAAAGCCAGGTTGGAAACTCTTCTTTGATGGAGCCGCTAACATGAAAGGCGTCGGAATAGGGGCTGTACTCATTTCAGAAACTGGGCATCACTACCCTGTAACAGCTCAGCTTTGATTTTACTGCACCAAGAACATGGCTGAGTACGAGGCGCGCATTCTAGGTCTGAGGTTAGCTGTAGACATCGGAGTTCAGGAAATATTGGTTTTGGGAGACTCAGATCTGTTGGTTCACAAATTCAGGGAGAATGGGAGACTCGGGATTTGAAGCTAATGCCGTATCGACAATGTTTGCATGATCTTTGTCAACTATTCAGATCAATAGAATTCAGGCATATTCCTAGATCCATAATGAGGTTGTTGACGCCGTGGCTACTCTGGCATCAATGTTACACTATCCGGATAAGACTTATGTCGACCCTTTGCATATTCAAGTTCGTGATCAGCATGCCTATTGTAATGTGGTTGAAGAGGAACTTGATGGTGAACCTTGGTTCCATGATATCAAGGAGTACATCAAGTTGGGGGTATATCCGGTACAGGCCACAAGTGATCAAAAGAGAACCCTTAGACATCTGGCTAGTGGATTTTTCTTGAGCGGGGGAATCCCGTACAAGAGAACTCCAGATCTTGGACTACTGAGGTGCATAGATGCTAAACAAGCTTCGACTATCATGGCCGAAGTGCATTCCGGAGTTTGCGGGCCGCATATGAGCGGATATATCTTGGCAAAGAAAATTCTTCGAGCAGGTTATTATTGGCTCACCATGGAACGAGATTGTATTAGCTTTGTACACAAATGTCATCAGTGCCAGGTGCACGGTGATCTAATTCATTCTCCGCCATCTGAGTTGCACACAATGTCTGCACCTTGGCCCTTTGTTGCTTGGGGTATGGATGTCATTGGACCAATTGAGCCAGCAGCATCGAACGGGCATAGGTTTATTCTGGTGGCCATTGATTATTTGACCACGTGGGTCGAAGCTGTATGTTTCAAATCTACAACCAAGAAGGCTGTAGTGGATTTTGTTCATTCAAATATCATTTGTCAGTTCGGAATCCCCTAAGGTAATCATCACAGACAATGCTGCTAATCTCAACAGTCATTTGATGAAAGAAGTATGCCAATAGTTCAAGATTATGCATCGACATTCCACCCCGTATCGCCCCAAGGCAAATGGAGCTGTTGGGGCGGCTAACAAGAACATAAAGAAGATACTTCATAAGATGGTGCAAGGTTCTAGGCAATGGCATGAAAAGTTGCCTTTTGCTCTACTGGGTTATCGCACTACTGTTCGCACTTTAATAGGTGCAACTCCTTATTTGCTTGTATATGGAGGTGGTTATAACTGCGGAAGTTGAGATTCTATCCCTTCGGATCGTTGCTGAAGCTGAAATTGATGATGATGGGTGGGTCAAAACCCGATTAGAGCATTTGAATTTGATTGGTGAGAAAAGATTGGCAGCAGTATGTCATGGTCAATTGTATCAGAAGAGAATGGCAAGAACATACAACAAGAAGGTGCGTCCCCGAAAATTTGAAGTGGGCCAGCAGGTATTGAAACGCATCCTTCCACATCAGGCTGAAGCTAAAGGCAAGTTTGCCCCAAACTGGCAGGGGCCGTTCATTGTGACAAGAGTGTTGCCCAATGGTGCTTTGTATTTAACAGATATAGAAGGCAAATGTGTAAATATGGCTATCAATTTTGTGCAGTCAAGAGATATTATGTATGGTCTCTTTATTTGTCTTCAATTATGTTATTTGTACTTGGCATGTTTCGAAGATTGGAATGATGAAGGTATTTTATTCTGATATCTAAACACTTTTATCCGTTGTTAACACTTTTGAGCCTTATTTATTTTTTTTCGCACCCCTCTTTTGGAATCAGAAGTAGTGTTTTAGAAAAGAAAGAAGAAAAAAAAGAAGAAAAAAGAGAAAAAGCAAAAGAAAATAAAAAGAAGAAAAAAGAGAAAAGCAAAAGAAAGAAAAGAGAAAAGAAAAGAAGAAGAAAAGAAAGCAAAAGAAAAGTAACAAAAACAAAGCAACTCTTATTCTTTGAACTACGTTCGACCTGATTCCTTTTAAGATACGTAGGCAGCCTTACACGGTTCGGTCCCATCAAAATTAAATTCCAAAAATTCCCCAGACTAAAAGAAACTGGGGCAGAAATTTTAGTTTTGTAAAAGATCTAATTCCTAAAGTTGTAATTTTGAACCCTTTCATTTTCGCTATTTTGAGCCTGCATGTCGCCTTTTCCTTCTAACCCCGTACAAAAGCCTACGCTACGGTCCAAATAAACACCTTCCAATCAATCTTTGAGGAATGCCAAGTCAAGCGAGATAGATGTATGACTCACATCATGGGTAACACTTTGTTCATGAGCACAAGGAAAGACGAATAAAATGAGAGAGTCTTATAGGTGAAAACCCTCACAGGCACCGTAAGGCGATGAAAAGTTAAGCGAAAATTTAAAATGAGAGAGTCTTGTTGGTAAAAACCCTCGCGGGCATGGTAAGGCGATGGAGAGTTGAGAGATGAATAAATGAGAGAGGTTTGCTGGTGAAAACCCTTCGGGGCACTACAAGCCGAATGAGGTTTGTGACTTTGCAAAGAGATTGGATTATGGAAATACCGGTTTTTGAAGCATGAAGACGGGGCATGAACTGAAATGTGATTAGTTGAATGGTTTGGGCTGATCTGTCCGAAATGCATGTCATGATCATTGGAGCCAGCTGCTTCACTCAGATAAGTCCCTTTTCCATTCTTCTTCTAATAGTAATCTTTGTTCAAAATTTTCCTCTTTATTCCTAATTCTCGAAGTCACTTTGCTTCGTTTCTTTTGGGTCTATTCCTCTAAATCTTTTTCAATGTTAGCCTTGTTAAGCAAGCAAGAAAGGATTTCAAAGTCTACTACCGACTTTTAATTGCACACAACAAAGTTCAGCCAGAGCACATCACAAGTGGCATGATTCAGAATGAGCAATAAGGTGTTAATGGGAAAGTGATTCGTGCATTTTGAGGAAGCATAACGGTTCAAAATTGGCAGGATAGAGTTGTCAAACAACAAGTTGAGTGTAAGCTACTCGGGTCATTCAGGGTTTTTGTGGTTGAGGTTCGATCAGAAGGTCAAACAGTTCTTTGCTAGCCCAAAGCAGCTAATCGGAACAAAGCATGGCAATGGAAAGGCAGCCACCTTCAGCAAGGATGCCACAAACTAACCACCACACTTTCCAACAGACAAGATTTTCTTTGATTGAAACAGGGGCAGGAAATTTTGTTTGTTCTGTAGGAATCCTTCATGAGGAAGCATGTTCCAAATAGATTTAGTTTCAAGTTCTCATGACCCTCCTGGATAATAGGATTTAGTTTCAAGTTCTCAGGACCCTCCAGGATAATGGGATTTAGTTGTCAAGTTTTCAGGACCCTCCTGGATAATTGGATTTAGTTTTAAGTTTTTCAGGACCCTCCTAGATAATGGGATTTAGTTTCAAGTTTTTCAGGACCCTCCTGGATAATGGGATTCAGTTTTAAGTTTTCAGGACCCCCCTGGATAATGGGATTTAATTTCAAGTTTTTCAGGACCCTCCTGAATAATGAGATTTAGTTTCAAGTTTTTAGGACCCTCCTAGATAATGGGGTTAAATTTCAAATTTTCAGGACCCTTCTAGATAATGGGATTTAGTCTCAAGTTTTCAGGACCCTCCTGTATAATGGGATTTAGTTTCAAGTTTTCAGGACCCTCCTAGATAATGGGGTTTAATTCAAAATTCTCAAGATCCTCCTGGAAAATGGGATTTAATTTCGAGTCTTCAGGACCCTACTGGATAATGGGATTTTGTTTCAAGTTTTCAGGACCCTCCTGGATAATGGGATTTAGTTCTAAGTTGGTCAGGACCCTCCTGGATAATGGGATTTAGTTTCAAGTTTTCAGGACCCTCCTGGATAATGGGATTTAGTTCAAAGTTTTTCAGGACCCTCCTGGATAATGGGATTTAGTATCAATTTCTCAGGACCCTCCTAGATGATGGGATTTAGTTGTCAAGTTTTCAGGACCCTCCTGGATAATGGGATATAGTTTAAGTTTTCAGGACCCTCCTGGATAATGGAATTTAGTTTCATGTTTTTCAGAACCCTCCTGGATAATGGAATTTAGTTTCAAGTTGTCAGGACCCTCCTGAATAATGGGATTTAATTTCAAGTTTTCAGGACCCTCCTGGATAATGGGATTTAGTTTCAAGTTTTCAGGACCCTCCTGGATAATGGGATGTAGTTTCAACTTTTCAGGACCCTCCTGGATAATTGGATCTAGCTTCAAATGTTTAGGACCCTCCTGGATAATAGGATTCAACTAAACTCATGAATGCTCCTAGTCCAAACTGGGGCAGAAAAGTTTCTTTTGTTGTAGTGGCAGGCACCCACCTGGAGAACTAGGAATTCATTTCAGAGTTAAGTTCAAAGTCTAAGACAACAGCAGGAACCCGCCTGAAAAATAGGGACAATTCAAGTTAGAAGTAACAGAAGCTCGCCTCGAGAGTGCGAGTCAACAGTTCGAGATGCACAACGGAACGGTAGAAGATTCAAGATCAAATTTGGAAGACATATAGATAGGAATCTTGTAACTCATAGCTGATAGACTTGCCTAGCTTCTTTTCATTTTTGATTTCGGTGTAATAAGGAGTTCAGCAAGCAGTAACAGCAGCAGCAGCAGTGAAATCACAGCTTCTCGGTAGTCCCAGCTACCAAAACTTCTAGAACTACAGTGACCTGATTCCTTTATAGCCAAGGATATGTAGGCAACCTCGGAAGCAAGGTTCGGTCTAACTTTTTCAAAAGCGCTTCCCATGGAGTATCCAAATGGGCAAAAATCGCTTATATTCGCTCACTTTATCTTTGCCCGAAAACTCTTCGTGTTTCAGAGCGAAGAGGGGCAGCTGTGAGCACGTATTTTTTGCTCGACAAAAAATACTCCTACAAAGTCACAAAATAGATTTTCTAATTTATTTTATTTTTTTTAGAATTTTTAGGAATATCTTGATAATTGTTGGTTGCATTTTGTCGCATGTTTAATATTTTAAAATCATGAAAAATACAAAAAATATTTTATGCATTGCATTTTAGGTATTAATTGCATTTAAGATTTTAATTACTTTAGTTAATCACAAAATATAGGCCACTTTTTACATTTTTTTTTAGCTTTAGTTTTAAAATTAGTATTTTTCTTTCATTAGTTAATTAATTTTTCCTTTTAATGGTAGAGCTAGTTTATTAAATTCAGATTCAAATTAGGATTTATTGTAGGTTATGATTAATTTGAGTTTGATTTTTTTTAAAAGCAAGGGAAAAGAAGAAAAAGAAAGAACAAAGAGAAAGGAATTAAGGGAATTGAGCCTTGTTTAAATTTGGGCCAAACAGTGTCTAAGCCCAAAATCCCCTTAAAAAAAACCAATTCGATTCAACCCCCCACTTAATAAAACGATGTCGTTTTAGTAACGGCGATGTTAGTCGTTGATCTCCCTTGATCGAACGGCCCAGAACTCAATGCCCCATCCCTTATAACTGTCCTAAGACCCCCCCCCAAACCCCTCAGAACCCCCCCCCCCCATTTCCCCCATCTCTCACTCTAGCTCTAACCTAGCCGCCCCTAAAATCCTTCACCACCCGCCGCCTACCGCCTGCCGAAAATCGCCCCGCGGCGGCGGCCCCTCTCCTAACCTACCCAAATTCACATCCCATACTCCTCACATCAGCCTCGTCGTTAATCCACCATTAATTCCCCAAAAATCCCAACAGATTTTCTCTAATTTCAAATCTAGGGATTCCAGTAAACCTAATTTTTCTGCCCCCCTCATCTATGTTGTATGCCAGTGGCCCAGAGCCAAGCCAATTATCCCACCAAAAACTACATTCCCCATTATGAAGCCTCCAGTGAATTACTTTTTCTGCGTCTCTCTTATTGAACATCAATCTTTTCCATGCTTGTGATTGGCCTGTGTCCCATTTTCTGGATATGGGGTTTGATCTTTGGCAATACTTTGCCTTCAGGAAAGAGCTCTAAAGAGATTTTGCTGATCTGAAATGCCACCATTGCTTGAGTTCCATTGCTTTACATGAGTCATGAATAGTTCTAAAACATATACCACCTTCGTTGGAGGGGAAAGATAGCTTAGACCATGAGGCCCAGTGGTACTTGTGTTTGTCCTTATCCATTCCCCAAAAAAAGTTAGTTGATAACCTTTCAATTTGCTTCATGACAGTCTTTGGAGGAGATACTGGTGAGAGAAGGTGAATTGGTAAGGATTGAAGCACATACTTGATCAGAGTTGCACTGCCACCATAGGCTAGCATCTTGCCATGCCAACCTTTGATCCTGCCTACCACCTTAGAGATGAGACCACTGAAGTACATTATTCTGATCCTACTAGAAAATCTTGTCTCTACTTGAATTCTTCTGATAGCACTTGGCAGTGCACAGGGAGTAGTCATGAAGTGACTCTTGTGTCGGTTGATGAGTTGGCCAGATGTATTCTCATAGTTGCTAAGAATCCACATGATTTTTCTGAGGGAAGATCTTCTACCAGAGGTGAAGATAATGATATCATCAGCAAAACTTAGATGGTTGATTTGAGGACCTCTCTTTTCCATGTAAAATCCATGGAAAAGCTGATCAGGGTTCAGAAGGTTGAGCATTCTAGACGATAGTTCAGCTCCTACGATGAATAGGGAAGGAGCTAGAGGATCACCCTATTTGAGGCCTCTTGTAGATTGGAAAAATCCATATCTGGTGCCATTAACTATAACTGAATACCAGTTGTTGGACCTTGTTCTCCAGATCATGTCAATGATCATTTCACTGAATCCCATCCTCCTATGCATAATACATGTGAAGCTCCAGGATACTCTATCTAAGCCTTGGCCATACCAAGCTTAATGACCACATTTGACCCCACAGTTGGCTTCATGATACCATGCACAATTTCTTGGGCAAGCATAATATTTTCAAAGATATTCCTGCCCTTTACAAAACCTGATTGGTTTGCAGAGATTATCTTTGGCAGTATGGGCCCTAGCCTTGAGCAAATAACCTTGGAAATAATTTTGTTGATAAAGTTGCTGAGATCGATTGGCCTAAATTCTGTGAGACTGTTAGGAAATTCAACCTTGGGGAGAAGAACAAGGCATGCATTGGTCATGTACCTAGGCATTGAACTGCCTCTGAAGAATGCTAGAACAACCTTGAGTAAATCTTCCTTGATGACTTCCCAACAGGATTGATAGAACTTCCCATTCATACCGTCAGGACCTACTGCACTAGTAGGATTCATGGAGAAAACTATTTCCTTGAGCTCTGTCATAGAAGGATCCCTGGTGAGAATGTCATTGTCATCACTAGAGATCATGGTTGGAATTATGGAAAGCAGGTTTTCCCTAATGACTGAACCAGGGTCTGTGAAGAGGTCTTGGAAGTAGTCAGGCAGCCTTCCCAATATTTTCATCACCTTGAATCCATTCACCTTCCTCATTCTTAATTTTGTGGATGAACAACATCCTTCTTCTTCCTCTGATTAAACTGTGGAAGTATCTAGAATCGGCATCCCCTTCTTTGAATCATTTTAGTTGTGTTTTCTGTTTCAGAACTTCTTGCTCAACCTTCAAATGTTTAACATATTGAGCCTTAAGCTCATTGAGAGTTGCTCTATCAGTATCATTGTTTGTCTGAGCCCATATCATCTTTGCATCCTTCACCTTTTGTTCAAATTCTTTAGCTTTTCGGAAGATGTCCCCATATTGTTGTCTAGACCAAAGACTTAGAGCATGGCTTAATGCTTTCCTTTTCTGGTGAAAGACCCACATAGCATTGCCTCTAACATCTTTGTTCTAGATTTCAGAAACCAATGGTAGAAAGTTTTTGTTGTCCACCTAACAGTTGAGGGATTTGAAGTACTTTTTATCACTGTCTTGTCTTGTATGAAGTTCCAAGAGTAGGGGTTGTGATCAGATCCTGTTGAAGCTAAATGAGAGATTGTGGCGGCAGGAAAGGCTTCCAACCGGTGATCATTGGCTAGTCCCCTTTCTAACCTTTTCCATACAATAGAACATTCCCCCCTTCCATTAGACCATGTGACTTTAGGACCATAGAAATCCAAATCCACAAGGCCACAATCCTCCATCATGCTCCAAAAATCAAGACTCTTGGACATCTAGTATGGAATGCCACCAATCTTTTCTTCAACAGAAGCAATGACATTAAAGTCTCCTATGACACACCATGGTACACTGCAGTTTGTTGATTTCTGCCTTAAAAATTCCCATAGTGTCCTTCTGAGAACTGGTTTACATTTGGAATAGATGACTGTTAGGTGAAACAAGTTGCCATTTTCAGCATGTTTCATCTCCAAAGACAGTTGTTGCTCATCATGATCTAGGACCTTGGCAGTGAATTCCTCATCCCCAAAAACCCAGATCTTATCATTGACATTAGAATCAGTTTCATGCATTGAGAGTTGGATTTTGAAGGAGTTGATGTGAGAGTTGTCTAAAAAAGGTTCAAAGACAGCTATGAAAGAAAGTTTGTGGATCTGTTTCAGGAGTTTGAGCCTTTGAATGGCTCCAGAGGTCCTGATACCTCTTACATTCCAAATAATTGTACTAATCATTGGAAGGAGGGTTTTAGGTTGTGTTTTGATGGGACACTACTACTTCTATTTCTAGTAGCTTTGCTCCTGGTTAACCTGGTGAGGGGATCTTTCTGGGAGGAACTGTTGCAGAAGCAGCATTTTTCTGGTTTGACTTTCCATTCACTGTAGCAATCAGGAGTTCACAAAGTTGTTCCTTTTCAAGATCTTCATCATTGGAATCATGGTCAACATCTTGTTCCCCAATTACTTCATCTTCTGATTCAATTGTCTGTACTCATTTTTCTATGGAGTGTCTAGAGGGTGCAAGTGATGGTTTTTTCTGGGAGTGCTAGTAGGAACTGAGGTGGATTTATGTATTTTGGAAGTGGGGTTTTCATCATTGGTGGGAAGGTCTGATTCATTACCATTTGAAGTTGGTTGTTTAGTGGGTAATAGAGGTCAGGAAAGGGAAGGATTGACTATTACTGAATTCCTATAAACAGGGGATTCCTCTATTGCATTAGGATCAGGCCTGAATTTTTTCTGGATTGTAGGGCTCAAAAATTGGGTAGTATCAGGTGGTTCATTGATGCTGATTCCTGCATTTTGTTTCCTCATTGCTTGTCTTCTCTTTTGACTGGGTTAATTTTTTGGTTTAGGAGGTTGTATGTTGAAATCAGTTGCCTTAGCTTTTCCTTTCAATAACCTCCTAATATGATCATCATCCTAAACTGAGAATTCCTCTTTAGAACTAGTAACATCATAATTCACAGGTTCCTCAGAGGACTGGACATGATGAGGATCATGGCTAGGAACAGTGGTAGCAGGGGTTTGACAGTCCAACCTAGGGTCAGCCAATTGTGCACTTGCACACTCATGCAAAACATGAGGAACTCCCACCCCTGAAGGTACCCCTTCCTGTATTTCTATAGGTTTCCCCTGACAATTGTCCATCCCTCCTTGAGCTTCTTTATCAGACAGAACAACAAGGGGCATGGCACTTAGTCTCCCATTTAGAAGATTAAGTTGGAAAAGTCAACCAAATATTGACTTATGTGTAAACGATATCGGATGTGAATACTGATCGTTTGGTTAGCTCCGTAGGTAATTTTGGATTTGGGAGCGCATCCGAAATATATTTTGAGGTCCATGGTAGAATTAGGCTTGAATTGGCGAAATCGGAAATTTGGCAATTTTCGGTCGGCAGTGAAAATTTTGATATCGAGGTCGGAATAGAATTTTGGAAGTTGGAATAGGTTCGTAGTACTATTTGTGACGTGTGTACAAAATTTCAGGTCATTCGGACGTGCTTTGGTAGGTTTCGGCATCGTTTGCCGAATTTGGAAGTTTAGAAGTTCTTAGGCTTGAATCCGAGGGTAATTTGGTGTTTTGATGTTGTTTTGACTGTTCCGAAGGTTCGACTAAGTTCGTATGTTGATATGTGACTTGTTGGTATTTTTTGTTGAGGTCCCAAGAGCCTCGGGATAAATTCGGATGGTTAACGAAGTGTTGGGAAGTGGAATAAGGCAGCTGAAGCTGCTGCTTCTGATGTTTCCCCACCTGCGGAGTGTGAACTGTTGCGACCAAACACACTCACTCAAGTATACGTGGTCATCAAGTAATAGAGTAGTGAGTAGAGTATCATTCCAATGAAGACTTGTGATTAACTATTGACTGATTCAAACTCAATTAACTTATTGATTCAAGAGATTTCTCACAAAATATAAAAGTGACTAATTTACTACCTAAAATTATCAAGCAATGAATTAACTAGAGACCAACCGAAACAAATAGCAATTTCAAATAACAATCAGTAGGAGAGAATATTCCAGGGTCACGGGTTAGCTAACAATCCTGTCGCGTTCTTGGTTTAAAATGACTAATTGATTTATCTGGATTGTTGATTGACAGTGTTGATATTACTCATAAGAATCTGTCGAGCCCTTACTCACCTATTCAAGTTAACTTAATGCCTATATGTCTATGGAATTAAGATTAACAAGAATGCATTTACAATTCCTGTATTTCAACCAAGCAAGGCAATTAGGTATATGTCTATCCTAATTGTGAATTCGTTCCCTGATGCCCGGGTTCAAGAACTTGCTCTATTTAATTCTATATGCAATCTAGAGTTCTCACTTTCGAGTTCAACTCTAGATTCGTAGATAGTATTTCACTGTTATCTACTCAGCAGAATAATTAAAAACAAAATTAAATAAACAACCCAATATGATAAAATCAACTTCGTCAAATTAAACTTCAAACATCAACATTCATGTTTCACCCATGACCCTAGAATAATAGGGTTCTTAGCCACTCATGTTCATACAATCGTCAAAAATAAGGTTTTCAAACATAAAATCAATTAGTACTAGAAAGGGGATGGAAGAATTGATCAAATCCGTGCTCCCGAGTGTTTGGCTCTTTTGTTCTCCTCTCAAAGTCATGTTCCCCCGTTCAAAATAGGTTTAGGTTGGCTTTATATCAGTTGGGGGCGTCTTGGGGTTAAAATAACCGAGTCCTAGTCGAAATAGGACAACTTCACATTCCGAGCATCCAGGGCAGCGTGGGGCGCTAGCCCTGGCGCCCAAAATATTTTGATTCTGTAAATTGCGCCACAGCTAGCGCCCCACGCTGGCTGTGGCCCTCAAATTTCACTTTTTGCTTTTTCTTCCCAATTCCGCTCCAATACGCGCCATTTCATCCCAAATTGCATCCGAATGATTCCTACACAAAGAAATACCACAAATGAGCATAAATCATTATACTATACATCCGTAATCTACTAGACATGAGCCAAAAGCGAGGCGATATATATCAAAATATACATACTTTAAGCCGATTATCAATACCAGATACTTAGACTCTTACTCATCCTCGAGCAATAGAATTATATCAATCCCCCAAAACATACTTATCACTATGAAAGAGCACTTCACAATTAATTCAATCAAACACCCTACCTTTGGACTATGACCGATATCGGCGATTAAGCATGAACACGCGAATTTTACATTCTTCCCGTTTTCGAACCAGCCCAAGTATATACAATGCTATTCAACCAACTCAAGCAACCTCTCCACAACCACCTTACCTCAATTGATGACTCGTTACACTAAGCATCCTCTGCTCACGCACTCACCCAATAAAAGAAAGTGTACAACATCACCAATCCGTCATGAGACCAAGTGCCCTCAGCACAAACAAAAGAGTGAATATCAATGTCCACACATTCAAATATGCCATTGAGCATAATTTAAGGACATCACACTATTGAAAAAAATTCACTCACTCTCACAAACAGTTCATGTGCATCCCATGGTCGTACCATAAGCTTGCCTGTAGTGTATATCTCTACTAATCTAAGCTAGCCAAATCTAGGATCAATTAGGACTTTAAGGTTGTAATGTAGGCTAAGGGACGGGTAGGATATATTTAGGAAGAGTGACTAATCCTCCTAAGGACTTTAATACACTACACTCACAAATCAAACACCTTTTCATTTCAACCCATTCACTTGTCATACACCATATATAACATAGCCCTCTTTTCAATTAAGCACCTCTATGGATTCACTAGCATGCGTGAGAAAGATTAGGAGGTGTGTATCTTTCTAGATTATTTGAACTTTTATTTTGCTATTTCTTGCAATATTTTTTTTTCTTTTTCTTCACACACTCCATGCATTGAAGTTAATAAGCTAGTGACCTTTATTTACAATTTTAGTGCACCTTAAGGGCCCTTCCATGGTTCCACCCAAAAGTAACTCCCCAATCTCTCCCCTTACTTCTTTTAGCGACTAAGTTCCTTAGGAGGTAAAGGTTCAACAATCTCGAATCAAGAACAAAGTAGGAGTACGGCTTGTAATGTGGGTGCCAAGGAAACGGTCTATAGGCTCAAAGGGGCTAGCAATGGGAAAATTTTATTTGTCAGTGACAAGCGCCTTCATGGTCAAGAAAGAAACGCATACGTCATCTCCTAGACTAGCACAACTTAATGATTTCACGTTGATTAACACACGAAGCAAGTTATAGACTACATAGGATAGCACAAAATATCAACAATCCTTACACACACATGGCACTTGACTCACTCAAGACGGTTTCTGTGCGACTCTCAAGTCAAGCAAGCATAGCAAGTTGAGAATTTTTAAGCAACAATGCACTAGGTGGCATACAAGTCAATCAACTGAGAAAAAGGTGTCACAGAGTAGGCTACTTACTTTACTTGGGCATTACAATTTAAATCACATATGCAGGAAGACAGAGCGTATTCCACAACTTAACTTGCCAACACCAAACATGTCAATAGGTCCTCAGAGAAATCTCAGTTTTCTCCCTTATCCTACTCCTAAAAAAAATAAACTAGAATACCCGGCTCGAGCTATAGCAACCTACACATGACAAACACAAAGATGAGAGTGAATCAAGAAATTTCGCCTAAGGTCATTGTGAGGGGAAAAGAGGACCCCACACTTAAAACCCGAAGGCTATGCATAATCGAATAACAATATGGGCTCAACATGCATCAATGTGTCATCCCAAGGCTATAGGTACTCAAGACTTCCCTATGCCATACAATTCAACTTGTCTAACATGGCCGTAACTTAACCATGGTGCAAGCATAACAAAGCTAAAGTCTACATTACTACACTAATTTAGTATATTAACTATGACTTACAAAAGTTTACAACAACATACAATACCCCCAAACACCCCACACTTCGCCCAAAATCATATACAACTACACTTGGCTACTTAGACTTCACTGATGATCATATTTACTCTCTTAGGCATTTTAGCAAACACCTTGTGGGCATCAATTTTGCTCTTTTATTTCAACAATGGTGGAACAAGGTGGCCCTCCCGAATTTAAATGAAGTAGAGGGAACTTAAGTTTACTACTTCAAACACAAAGTCACAATCAATTTGTGCACCAAATTTTGTATACACAAATGCCACCTACCATACAATAAAGCATATTTAAAAACCCTTGGGGATTGGGGATTGTTAGAGAAAGAAGATTAAACGTACCCTAGAAAAATTCAAAACACAAGAAAAGAGATACAAAGAAGAACATACCTTTGGGTCTTGAGATGGAATTGAGCAAGAAAGATTGAAGAATTTGAGAAAACAAAAGAAAAGGAGGTAGAGAAGAAGAAAAGCTCGGCAGTTCGTTTGAGAGTGAAAAAGGGGGTTTTGGGTTTTACTCCCTCGTTTCAATTTATGTGAACCTATTTGACTGAGCACGGAGTTTAAGAAACAATGAAGACTTTTGGAATTTGTGGTCCTAAACAAGTCAAAAAGGGGCCCAGAGTATTTGTGTGGTTATAAAAGCTTCTCATTAAGGGTAGAATTATAAAATTAAGCTAAATTGTTACCAAATTTAGAAAGGGGTCATTATTTTTGGAACGGACCAAAAAAGAAATAGGTTCACATAAAGTGGAACAGAGGGAGTAGTTATTTTAATTTAGGTGGGGGATGGTTTTGGGTAATTGGGTACGGGCTAGGTTGTGTGTGTATGTGGGTATGTGGGTCGGGTTATTTGGGTTGGGTAATTTTAATTAACCTAAGAACGAAAAAAAATTAAAACAAACTTACCTGCGACCCGCTAGCCTAGCGCCCCACGCTGGGACTGGTGTTGGAAATTTTTGAGCTACTGTAAAGTGCGCCCCAGCCAGCGTGGGGCGCTGGGCTGGGCGCTCATTTCGCTGATTTCTTTTTTTTTGATAAAATTCCGACTACCCGAGCACTCAATACGTAATTTCCACACACCCCACACTATCCCCACCTAAGATTTTATACAACTACAAACAAAACAAAATATTTAGTCAACTCTAACTAAAAGAAAATAAAAACTAAGCTGCGAAAGCAGTAAAAATTGGGTTGCCTCCCAATGAGCGCCTGATTTAACATCGCGGCACGACTCAACACATTTTTAAGCATCGGCCAAGTCCACCGAGGTCTTATGACGTGCAATGTCATCACCCCAATAATGTTTTATTCTCTAGCCAGTTACCAAGAAGGTACCAATTGAGCTCGTATCTCACAGTTCCATCGCTCCATGAGGCCTCACACTACCACAACAAAAGGACCTGCCCAACGAGACTTAAGATTTCCGGGGAAAAGCTTCAACCTCGAATTGAACAAAAGAACTTCTTGACCCGGCTCAAACTCTTGATGTTGGATGTGATTGTCATACCACCTCTTAGACTTTTCTTTATATAATTTGGCATTTTCATATGCGTGCAATCGAAACTCATCAAGCTCGTTGAGTTGCAGCAACCTCTTCTCACCAGCTAAGTCCATATCCATATTCAGCTTTCTAATTGCCCAATAGGCTTTGTGTTCAAGCTCGACGGGCAAGTGGCACGCCTTCCCATAAATTAACTTATATGGAGAAGTACCTATGGGAGTCTTGTATGCAGTTCGATATACCCATAATGCGTCGTCTAGCTTCCCGGCCCAGCCCTTTCTATTTCCACTTACTGTTTTCTCCAGAATCTGCTTTACCTCTCTGTTTGAAACTTCCACTTGACTGCTCGTTTGGGGGTCATAGGTAGTGGACACCTTGTGCTTAACTCCATACTTTGAAAGTGTCACGACCCAAACCGATGGGCCGCGACGGGCACCCGGTACCTTACTCAACCGAGTACCAATGTAACGTATCTTTCTTATTACATCATCATATATACATGACATATGGGCCTAATAGGCCAACATGATCCTTTATAAACTCAAAACATAGGCCGACAACGCCGTACAATCTTTTGCGTACACGGCATATGTCTACAAGCCTCTAAGAGTACAAAAATGTCATAAAGGTCGGGACAGAGTCCCGCCATACCAAACAATACACGTCTAAATCATACTAACCAAACAAGCAACTCCGGAGCAAATGGAGCGCACCAACATCTTCCGCTGAGCTGATAGCCTACTTGGAGGGCTCTCGACCTGTCTATCGGGACCTGCGGGGATGAAACGCAGCATCCCCAGGCAAAAGGGACGTCAGTACGAATAATGTACCGAGTATGTAAGGCACATAAATAAATACATAAGAGACATGAGAGACATATAGAGTACATGACTCAACTTGTAAGTCTTAATAACTTTGTAAATCATAAATTACTTTTAGCGTCATGCATATGCATATGAATGTCATATCGTGCATAGGTAAATATTTCATAACATCATCAGCCTCTGAGGGCATCCCATCATAGCATATCGGCCACTGTGGGCAAAATCATCAACGTATACCAGTTGATCAGGTGGTGGTGCGTATATAACGCCATAACCTTTCCCATATCGCATATACATATATATATACATACATATATACGCGTATATAACACCGTTTGAATCATATTTCAGCCACTGTGGGCAACATCATCATCATCCTATACCAGTTGATCAGGTGGTGGTGCGTATATAACATCGTAACCTTTTTCCATATCCCATATACATATATTTAAATATATACGCGTATATAACGCCATCTGGTCATTGGGTCAATGCACATGAATGCAATGCATGAAAAGTACGTTAATAAAATCTTTTGGAATTTCATAAGACCATTTTGTCTTTGAGCAATATCATAAAGTAAATTTTTTTTCTCAACTTTCATATTTTTCTGAGACCCATGAACAGATGATAAAATATTACGATACATGGAAATTCAGGAACATAGATATCTCTAATACTTCTATGAATAGAGTCATTTATGGAATTTGTGCATTTGCACGTTTCGTTCGTATCGTATGGATCATTCCAAAAGAAAGAAGGGATAGCCTTAATATACCTGGAATAGGAAACTCCGTATAATATTCTGTTGAAAACCTTCGTGGATTAAACTTAGAACCTAAAAATCGATTAAGCTTGTGCGCTTTTAAATTTGAGGAACGAAATTGGCTTCTGATTCTCACGTTTTTGGCCTTAAGACCAAAGACAGAATGATATGTAAGCTTGGTCCAACGTTTTTGTTGGATTCTTTGCTTCTGTTTCAAGCCTTTGAATGGAATGGAATACTATTTTGCTATATCACATTCATGATTTTGAATAGAATGAAATCAGATTTTTAGCTTATGTTTCTATAATGAAGTAGTATCAAGTCTTGTCTTGATAAGAATGAATTTTATTCATTCTTTAGGTGTAGACACCTAATCACCATTTGTTATGAGTCACCTCTTAAATTGGTGGCCTTGTGCCACGTGGAGAGTGGGGGTGAAGATTAATAATCTTTACACACTTATTAGTTAATTGGGTAATGTTCTGTTACTCGGTAATTAACCAATTAACCGCATAATTTAAAAATTGTCCCAACTTAATTAAATACTACTCTCTTTTAACATACCTTGTACACCTTACAATTATGTAGTACCTTGTATGGCACTAGTCCATAAATACCGTGTATTTTAGCTCGGGCCGTATTTTACCCCAACATGCCAAACTTTGACAAAATTCTTTTTCTTCGATATTACTTACCCTCTTACCTTCACGAATTTACTCATCACTTATAATTCTTATAATCCCCAAATAATCTTTTCCTTGGACTGATGTCGATTACCTTATGACAAATTCAACGTACATTACTGCAGGGTGCAACATCTTCGTAACTTATTACAGCGAAGCGTAACATCACCGTAATGTAATACTACAGGGTGCAACTCTGTCGTAACTTATTACTGCGAAGCGTAACATCACTGTAATGTAATACTGCTGGGTACAACACTGTCGCAACTTAATACTGCAGGTCGTAACATCATCGTAATATATTACTGCAGAGGGTGACATCATCATAATTGATTACTGCAGAGCATAACATTGTCGTAATATAATACTACGGGACGTAATATTGACGTAATATTGCGGGCTGTAACATCATTCCCTCCTTTGAAACATTCGTCCTCGAATGTTGACTAATGCTCTTATCATTTTCTTATCTTATATCTTCCGAATACTTTAGAACTTCCCTTGCCATCTAATCGACTGTTCTGTGAATAAGTCCAAAGTCCAGGGCATCCCCCCCTAGGCCTCCTTCTCACACCACAACTTATAGTCGGAATCCTTCCAATCTCGTAACTGTTGCTACCTTTCATCATGCAGCCTGTATAGTTTTGATCTTGTAAGTGTGTCCAATCTCTAGGCTTCACATGTAGAGCTTGATAAGATGTCCCTTTGGGCATTTATGAGTATACTGAAATTCTTCGCTCGGTACTTGGTTGAATTCACGAATATTGTTATATCTCATCGCATAGGTCCGTTTAACCATTCTTATGAATTTACTGCCATAACTCTTACTTTAATTTATCGTTGCTAAGGTTTGCTACCAAATCCCAGCTTACTCTCGTTGCTCATTCCATATGTATAAATTTAAGTCCTTTAATGCTTCCTCGTTACTGTTCATCTTTAGAATGACGGACTAATCTTATCTCATACTTTGTAACTTTTGTCCATCCATTGTTGATTGACCTCAATATTGATCTACAATATACCACTGATAACTTAACCTTTTATGTAATATTGCTGCTAGGATTCATGTTTTATCGGGTAACGTCTGAAATGATTAGATTGATCCACCTGGGGCGATACCCTGCTTTCATAACCGTACCTCATAGCATCCCAATGTGATTCACCTTGCGTGGGTACTTTAATCCTGTCCAATTCACAAGATCTGTTTCTTTTCTTCGTTGAATTATTACTCAATCGAAGGCCCAAACGCCATCTTTTATTACACCCTCATTCTATTACCAGGGTGGCATTTTAAATGCTATTAGTCTTAGACTCCTTTGAGTTCATTCAGGCTATAGTGAGCTTTGTATAATTTAGAGAAACCATCTGCTCTTCTTGTTTTCATGGGCTTAATCCTGAGGACTTATCCATTTTCGTTGCCTTCTCACTCGCCCTTTCTTATCCTTACTCTTGTCTTCTAGAACCTTGTCGCTTCACCATATAATGGCTTGCGACCTACATAACTCTATTTATATTACTTGCAACCTTTCAACTTGCTTGCATCATAGATTTCCTTATGTCATTCTGGGACATCAAGCGAGACATCACATCGTCTCTAACTCTTCTTTACTGTCTTAATTAGCCTCCTCGATACCTAGAAACCATTGGCTATGAGATATGTCACTAACTATGCCGCTATCATTCCTGGATACTGAATCCCAGCACTTCTATCCTTCTATCCGAAGTATGGACTATTTGCATATTCCGCCTATGAGTATCTCGTACGCTGTTCACTTTTACATTACTTACTTAAAATCTCGTATCGTATCTTTTATCTCCTTCATAACCTCCCTTCCACCTAGGTATAATTCACGTCCATAACTTGAAGCTCTATTATAATACTCGCACCTCTAGTACATACATAATCCGGTGGGAGCTTCGTACTGACTTCTTATGAGGCTAGTACTTCTTCTAACTGGCTTCCTTGTAGATCTATTATAGATTATGGTTGTTGTGTTATTTCTCTTGAACATCTGATATTAAGAGTGATTCTGTCATGTTCTCCAGCACAACTTCTATAATTTTTCTAGGTCCAATAATCAGACTCCTGATTTACTTAGGTGATGTAATTCTTTAGTTTCCTCTTCCTACTGATCAGCCTTTATGTAGGCTTAAGCTATCTTCCGATCCGTGGCTCTTGGTATCAGTTATTACCTTAGCCTTTCATGGGCGTTATGGATTATCCATGATACGATCTTCTAATAATTCAATCCTTTGTCTATGCCCTGGGCTTAATTCTTTCTTTTAACTTATATCGGAGTCTTCAATAGCAGTATGATTGTCAACATATATGCTGCCCGGATAATGCTCCAAAATCTTGAGTGTATCCATAACGTACTAACTCTGGATCATTGATCAAATAATTCTTTCGTTCCATCTTAGCTTTCTTTCAACGTAAGCTATTACTTTTCCTGGTCTTTCTGCCCCCTCGTTGCGTCCATACTTAGCTTATCTTAGTGCCCACACTTTCCAGAGTTTTTATACAACTCATATGATCTCGAATATTACTTTTAACTCTTACTTTCCGTTCATTAGCCAGGGTAGGTGCCACTTTCCTTTGGAATGCTTATAATGTTGTTGCAAGATTGTTGTTACACGACCATTTCCTCTTTTTGGTCGGTGTGCTTAGGTTGAAGCCTTCTTTCTTATCTCCTCAGCTAGTCTTTCGTTGTAGTACTTAGGGAGAACCCTTGACTCTCGTAAAGCTGTGAGCTTATTACGGACCTTTTCTGATGTCCTTACTTGCCTATAATCATCTGTAGTTGCTTACTTCCATGCCCTTGTGCTTATATGGTTTCTTCTTAACTGATATTTTGACTGCCTTCCCAGTGGCACTTTCTTTTATCCCCGTAACACTCATATGGTACCTTTAACTACCCTGAATCTTGTTTGAATATATCTCAAAATGATATTCTCCGAGGCTGAATTCTCCATGTTGGGTTCTACTATGTTTATCTTACACGATCTGATGACTCGTCTGTAACCTCCTGTTTAGCCATAACTGAGATCTTCCTGACCAATTACTAACTACTCATTGGCCCATTCTCATATCAATATTCCTCGTAATCTTTCATGGGTTATTTACTTTGTTTTAACTTACGTCTCGCACTGGCTCCTTATTTATTAATAACAGCTCGGGCAGGAACCTTTACTTCCTCTCCTTGACGTCGTGCTTGCAGAATATTCTTGAATTGTAGCGTATCTATAAGATTTGGATAAGTGCCATCCCAATCCTCTTTCATTTATCGCATTCTTCCTTTACCATTCCATAGTCACTAGAACCATTTAATTCTGACTTAATGCCACATTACTCCATATTCCCCCCTTTAGGGGTGTACTAAAAGCTGAAGCCACGAGGATCTACCTATAGATATTTTACCTCTTCATCTTTGGCATCGTTTCTCAACATCAATGATCCTTACTCGCCTTGCGGCAACTCTTCTGTACCAAGGATGACAAATTCCCTTACTCGCGAGGGTGACACTTAGCGTAACTGGCACGTACAGTCTCTTAAGCTTAACTTTGCTCACATTGCTTGTTCTAGCGAAGCGTCTCCCTGAATGACTATTCTCTGAATTCATCATGAATCTTCTTCTGTGGTCCATTCTATTACTGCCGGAACGAAATCTGAAATTCCCATGATGCCGAGTACTTTCCAATCATTCAGTCCCTAATTCATAATTAGTTTATCTTGTTTACCAGTCCATACTGATTTCTATTACTCTGGGGATTAACTCTCCCCTCTGGTAGTCGTGTTGGAGTCACGAACTTATTTCTCGAAATGAGGATATAACCTTATGGCCTATACTCTTTCGTTGTCTTAAGGCCCATCACCTTTCGTCTTTTCCTTCATTTGACTATAGGTTCTGTAACACTCTACCATTTTCATCCATGTATCACACCTTATTCATAATGCTTCCTTATATCTCTTCTCATTACTCGCTAATATTTCTGCATATCCCTTTTCTTGTGAAAACTTCAATACGACATTCTTTCGCTTTTAGCTCCCCTTTGCCCCATTCACTGGTTCTTTCAATTGCCTAACATTCTTTCTATACTGGGGGCGGGAGCCACAATAAGGAAATATTTATTCCTTCAAGATTTCCAGTGCTCATATCTGGCTTTAATATTTTAGGGTGCACCATCTAGGTGTCTCACGAGGAGATCTACTAGCACACTTGCAATGTCCTTCGGAAATGTCAACTAACACCAACAATACACTTACCATTTTCGTTTATTCTAACCCCAGCCAGGTCCTGATGTTCCGTCCTTTTCTTGAACTACACCTGTTAGCCCCCATAGGGCATAACTGAGATGGGTACGGCCAATTGTACATACCTCTGTTACTGTTGAATGTAACTCAAAAAGCTTATGTTCCTCTGCCTTAGTTATAAACGTTGTTAACCTTCATTAACTGGGCGCCTCGTACCCTTCTTCATCTTGCTTCTTTTGCTTATTGAAACTTGTATTTATCTTCTTAATCTCCCATTGTCTTTCACCATAAAGGTGGATAGGCATTCTTGCCTAAGGCTCCTTATTAAGAGGCTTACACCTTTCAATACACACATGATCTGCTGAAGACCTCATATTTACTTATCATAAGCATGATACAAATTCAGGTTCCTCTAATTCAAGACTCCCACAGCTATATCTCTTATCGATCATCTTTCTGAACGTAGGCATCATCTTATTACGAATAAAAATAGAAGCTCGGGACTTGAATTCTTATAAGTGAGCTCTACCACACGATCTAGAGTAAGAAGAAAGAGTGACAGTCTTAAATGCCCTGTAGCTTCCTGCTTATAACTGTGGTGCACGACACACCCATAAACAAGACTCTACTAGACACGGCTTGTAGACTCCCTAGGACAGAACTGCTCTGATACCACTTTTGTAACGACCCAAATCGATGGGCCGTGACGGGCACCCGGTACCTTACTCAACCGAGTACCAACGTAACGTATCTTTCTTATTACATCATCATATATACATGACATATGGGCCTAATAGGCCAACATGATCCTTTATAAACTCAAAACATAGGCCGACAAGGCCGTACAATCTTTCGCGTACACGACATATGTCTACAAGCCTCTAAGAGTACATAAATGTCATAAAGGTTGGGACAGAGTCCCACCATATCAAACAATACACGTCTAAATCATACTAACCAAACAAGCAACTCCGAAGCAAATGGAGCGCACCAACATCTTCCGCTGAGCTAATAGCCTACTTGGAGGGCTCTCGACCTGTCTATCGGGACATGCGGGCATGAAACGCAGCGTCCCAAGGCAAAAGGGACGTCAGTACGAATAATGTACCGAGTATGTAAGGCACATAAATAAATACATAAGAGACATGGGAGACATATAGAGTACATGACTCAACCTGTAAGTCTAAATAACTTTGTAAATCATAAATTACTTTTAGCGTCATGCATATGCATATGAATGTCATGTCGTGCATAGGTACATATTTCATAACATCATCAGCCTCTGAGGGCATCCCATCATAGCATATCGGCCACTGTGGGCAAAATCATCATCGTATACCAGCTGATCAAGTGGTGGTGCGTATATAACGCCATAACCTTTCCCATATCCCATATACATATATATATACATACATATATACGCGTATATAACGCCGTTTGAATCATATTTCAGCCACTGTGGGCAACATTATCATCATATACCAGCTGATCAGGTGGTGGTGCATATATAACGCCGTAACCTTTTCCCATATCCCATATACATATATTTACATATATACGCGTATATAACGCCATCTGGTCATGGATCAATGCACATGAATGCAATGCATGAAAAGTACGTTAATAAAATCTTTCGGAATTTCATAAGACCATTTTGTCTTTGAGCAATATCATAAAGTAAATTTTTTTTTCTCAACTTTCATATTTTTCTGAGACCCATGAACAGATGATAAAATATTACAACACATGGAAATTCAGGAACATAGATATCTCTAATACTTCTATGAATAGAGTCGTTTATGGAATTTGTGCATTTGCACGTTTCGTTCGTATCGTATGGATCATGCCAAAAGAAAGAAGGGATAGCCTTAACATACCTGGAGTAGGATACTCCGTATAATATTTCGTTTGAAACCTTCGTGGATTGAACTTAGAACCTAAAAATCAAATTAAGCTTCTGCGCTTTTGAATTTGAGGAACGAAATTGGCTTCTGATTCTCACGTTTTTGGCCTTAAGACCAAAGACAGAATGATATGTAAACTTGGTCCAACGTTTTTGTTGGTTTCTTTGCTTCTGTTTCAAGCCTTTGAATGGAATGGAACACTATTTTGCTATATCACATTCATGATTTTGAATGGAATGAAATCAGATTTTTAGCTTATGTTTCTATAATGAAGTAGTATCAAGTCTTGTCTTGATAAGAACGAATTTTATTCATTCTTTAGGTGTAGACACCTGATCACCATTTGTTATGAGTCACCTCTTAAATTGGTGGCCTTGTGCCACGTGGAGAGTGGGGGTGAAGATTAATAATATTTACCCACTTATTAGTTAATTGAGTAATGTTCTGTTACCCGGTAATTAACCAATTACCCGCATAACTTAAAAATTATCCCAACTTAATTAAATACTACTCTCTTTTAACATACCTTGTACACCTTACGATTATATAGTACCTTGTATGGAACTAGTCCATAAATACCGTGTGTTTTAGCTCGGGCTATATTTTACCCCAACATGCCAAACTTTGACAAAATTCGTTATCTTCGATATTACTTACCCTCTTACCTTCACGAATTTACTCATCCCTTATAATCCTTATAATCCCCAAATAATATTTTCCTTGGACTGATGTCAATTACCTTACGACAAATTCAACGTACATACTGCAGGGTGCAATATCGTTGTAACTTATTACTGCGAAGGGTAACATCACCGTAATGTAATACTACAAGGTGCAACTCTGTCGTAACTTATTACTGCGAAGCGTAACTTCACTGTAATGTAATACTGCTGGGTACAACACTGTCGTAACTTAATACTGCAGGACGTAATATCATCGTAATATATTACTGCAGAGGGTGACATCATCGTAACATATTACTGCAGAGCATAACATTGTCGTAATATAATACTGCGGGACGTAATATTACGGGGTGTGATAGCAAGAACATTATTCAGCAATTTGTTGTAGAAGTAAGTTCCTCCATCGCTTATCAACACTCTTGGAGTCCCATAGCGTGTGAAGATGTGCTTCTTTACAAAGATTACCACGACCTATGCATCATTAGTATGAAGAGCAATGGCCTCCATCCACTTAGAAACATAGTCGACCGCCACCAAGATGTACCTGTGACCATTAGAGCATGGGAACGGTCCCATGAAATCAATCCCCCCAAACATCAAAAAGCTCCACTGCCAAAATATTTTGCAGAGACATCTTGTGCTTCTTCATAATTGTTCCGGTTCTTTGGCATCTGTCACACTTTTTAACAAAGGCATGTGCATCCTTAAACAATTTTGGCAAATAAAAACCTGATTGTAGCATTTTTTGGGTATTTCTATCCCCACCGTTATGACCTCCGTATGGTGAAGCATGGCAGTCATGGAGTATTGCATTCATCTCTTCCTCAGGGACACACCTTCGTACCAAGTAATCTGCGCATAGCCTATATAGGAATGGCTTATCCCACATGTACAGCCTCACATCATGTAGGAACCTTCTTCTATTATCGAGTGTAATTTCTGGTGGTGTCACCCCACTTGCAATAAAATTCACATAATCTGCATACCACGGGGCTTCACTTGAGGTGATTGCTAATAACTGCTCATCCGGAAATATTTCTTTGATTGACCCTCCTTCAGCTACATGGCTCAGATTTTCTAATTTGGACAAGTGATCAGCCACTTGATTCTACGTCCCTTTTTTTATCTCGGATCTCTAAGTCAAACTCTTGCAAGAGCAGGACCCAACGAGTCAGACTCGGCTTGGCGTCTTTCTTTTCAAACAAGTATCTGATAGCTGAATGATCTGTGTAGACGATGACCTTGGTCCCCACTAGATAAGATCTGAACTTGTCAAACGCCCACACCACTGCAAGCAACTCTTTTTTAGTAACTGTGTAGTTCATCTGGGCTGGATTCATAGTTTTGCTCGCATAGTAAATGGAGTGAAAGATTTTATTTCTCATTTGCCCCAAAACAGCTCTGATTGCTATGTCACTCACATCGCACATCAACTCTAACGGCTGCTCCCAATCCGGAACAATGATAATTGGTGCAGTCACTAACCTTCCCTTCAGCTCCTCAAATGCTTTCAGACAGGCATCATCAAACTTGAAGGGAACATCTTTCTCAAGAAGCCTGCACAAAGGAGAAGAAATTTTCAAAAAATCTTTAATGAAACGACGATAAAAACCTGCATGGCCCAGGAAACTGCGAATACCTTTGACGGATGTCAGTGCGGACAATTTTTCAATCGCCTCCACCTTCGCTTTGTCCACCTACAAATCGCTTTTGGACACCTTGTGCCCCAGGACTATACCTTCACGTACCATGAAATGGCACTTCTCCCAGTTTAGCACCACGTTCGTCTCTTCACACCTAGCAAGCACTTTATCAAGATTCATTAAACAATTATCAAAAGAGCATCCAAACACAGAAAAATCATCCATGAACACTTCTACAAATCTTTCAACCATGTTGGTAAAAATAGCCATCATACACCTTTGAAAAGTCGCAGGTGCATTACAGAGACCAAAGGGCATTCTCTTAAACGCATACGTGCCATAGGGACACGTAAATGTGGTTTTCTCTTGGTCCTCTAGGGCTATAGCAATCTGATTATACCCTGAATAACCATGTAGGAAACAGTAGTATTCCTGGCCAACTAATCTATCAAGCATTTGGTCAATAAAGGGAAGGGGAAAGTGGTCCTTGCGGGTGGCATTGTTCAATTTTTTATAATCTATGCAAATTCTCTACCTAGTGACAGTTCTTGTGGGAATCAAGTCATTATTTTCATTAACCACTATAATCATCCCCCCATTATTAGATACACATTGGACGGGGCTTACCCATTTGCTATCAGAGATTGGAAATACAATACCTGCATCAAGCCACATAATCACTTCTTTTCTTACCACCTCTTTTATGATTGGATTTAGTCAACGTTGTTGCTCTACATTTGGCTTGTGTCCGTCCTCCATGAGGATTTTATGCATGCAAAAAGCTGGACTAGTGCCTTTAATGTCGGATATCGTCAAGCCAATTGCTCGCTTGTGCTCACGTAGCACTCTCAACAGCTTTTCTTCCTGCAATTTTGACAAGTCAGAAGAAACAATAACAGGTAAAGTGTCAAAACCTCCCAAATAAGCATATTGAAGGTGGGGGCAGGGGTTTAAGCTCCTATTTTGGAGCTTCCTCAATTGACGGCTTTGGAGGAGGCCCACTTGGCATATTCAAGGGCTCAAAGAGGTGTATCCCCTGCATGTAAGCACAATATGCATCTAGGATATGCATCATCTCCTCAACCTCATCATCAATTTCCAAGCTATCGAACAACATAAGTGTTTTCTCTAGAGAATCGTCAAGATATACACTCGTGTCAAGAAGTTTCTCATCCACCTCCACAACATATATCATCGAGAGCTCCTCATAGTGGCGGGGAAGTTGGATTGCTTTGTAGACATTGAAGCCTGCTTCCTCGTCATCCACCCTCAAAATTATTTTTCCCTCTCTCACTTTAATAGTTTCATCACCAATAGCCAAGTGAGGTCGTCCCAATATGATTGGAACCAGTTTATCAGCCTCATAATCTAGGATAATGAAGTCTGCAGGGAATATGAATTTCCCAATTTGCAGCAACACATCTTCAATCACTCCCTCAAGGTGTGCTATCGACCTATCAGCCAGCTGCAACATCACAGTAATTGGTCTTGGAGAACGCAGACCCAATTGCTTGAACAAGGACAAGGGCATCAGATTTTATACTCGCCCCTAAATCGCAAAGAGCACGATCCACATCGATATTACCAATTCGCACAGGGATGGTGAAGCAGCCAGGATCCTTAAGCTTTTGAGGGAGCATGTTTTGGACCCTTGAAATTCACTACTCAGTAAGTGCAATTGTCTCGAATTCAGTTAATCTCCTCTTGTGAGCCACTATATCTTTTATATACTTAGCATACTTTGGAATTGCACGAAGTACATCCACCAATGGAATATTCAATTGAACCTGGCTCAACATAGAGAGAAATTTGTTGAACATGCGATCACCATTCTTTTTCTGCAATCTCTGTGGGAGAGGTGGTGGTGGCCTTGCAACCTCCACTGGCTCTGAGGTTGCATCAGTTTTCTTGGACTCATGTGTTGCCTTAGGAATCAACTCCCCCCCAGGTATAGGGTTGTCTTTTCTCTTCTTTGGCACTTCCTCTAGTTCCCTTCCGTTTCTGAGTGTAACTGCATTAACTTAAGGGTTTTCTCTGTATCACTGGGGAGAGCTCCTGCAAGTCTAGTATTTTGATTTTCTGCTAACTGCCCCATTTGCCTCTCAAGATTCCTGAAATCGGTCCTGAGCTGTTGATTGTCAAGCAACAACTTCGTTAGCAAGTCATTCGTACTCTCTTCTATCTATTGGGGTGGCTTCTGAGGTTGATTGAAATTTCCTTGGGGCCTACAGTGATTCTGATTCAGCTGATTTCCGCCCCATGAGAATTTGGGATGATTCTTCCAATTTGGATTGTAAGCGTTCCCATATTGTGCATGTTAATTCATTGGACCTCTGTCTGTTGCCCCACATAGTATATAGATTCAAGATTCGTGGGGCACATATCACTCATATGACTGTTACCACATAGTTCGCAGCAAATAGACATTTGTTGTACATGTTGCATCTGTTGTGTTTGTTGTATTGTCATTCTATTTATCTGACTTGCCAATTTTTCTATATCGGCTCTCATGGCTGAGAAGTCATCAAGCTCAATCAACCCGGCTAATCTCGGTTTAATTGCCCTTCGTGAATCCCCATCTCTTTGCCAATTCGGTCATTAGCAATGAAGTTATTTAGCAAGAGTTGGATTTCACTATACGGTCTCGCCATGCAACTACCCCTACAAGCTGAATCAAGATTCATCTTTGATGCCTCATCTAGCCCATCATCAAAAGTGTGACCCAATACCTCATCAGTCTGACAATGATGCGGGCAGTCTCTGAGTAGCTTCTTGTATCTTTCCCAAGCTTGACGAAGTGTCTCGCCATTCCACTATTGGAACCCAAGAATCTGACTCCTCAACGACTTTGCCTTCTTAGTGGGAAAAACGTGATTAAGAATTTCCTTGCTAGATCATCCCAAGTATGGGTTGAGTTCGCGGGCTCCTTTGGCAACCATTCCTTAGCTTTCCCCAGCAGTGAAAAGGGGAAAAGTGTCAGCCTAACATAGTCCTTGGAAACCTTCGGATAATTGTAAGTGTCCGAAATTTCCAAGAAATTCTAAATGTGCCTCTGCGGATCTTCATGAGATAGACCCACATATTGCCCTGTGGACTGAATTAGTTGTACCAAGTACTGTTTGAGTTCAAAATGCCCTGTGATATCAGGCTTCACAATAGCCTGATCCATATTAGCAAGATTGGGCCTTGCGGCTTCTGTCACCGCACGCTCTTCATTACCTGCTATCTCTATTGGATGTGGTTGAACTACGATGTCCAACTCTCATGCTATTCTAGTTCTAGCTTTGACTTCCCTCCTCACTCTGTGAAGTGTTCGTTCGATTTCAGGATCAAGAGGAAGGAGATTGTTTGCGCTTCTACTCCTCCGCATTCAAGAGAAGAGCATGCGTTAACACAAACAAGGTAAACTGGAAATTAAAACTTGAACAAATAACTAATAAAAGCTTAAGTCAGTCAAGTAGCTAATTTCTAAGTCCCCAGCAACGGCACCAAAAACTTGTTGCGACCAAATACACTCACGCAAGTATACGTGATCGTCAAGTAATAGAGTAGTGAGTAGAGTATCGTTCCCACGAAGACCTGTGATTAACTATTGACTGATTCAAACTCAATTAACTTATTGATTCTAGAGATTTCTCAATAAATATAAAAGTGACTAATTTACTACCTAAAATTATCAAGCAATGAATTAACTAGAAATCAACTGAAACAAATAGCAATTTCAAATAACAATCAGTAGGAGAGAATATTCCAAGGTCACGGGTTAGCTGACAATCATGTTGCGTTCTTGGCTTAAAATGACTAACTGATTTATCTAGATTGTTGATTGACAGGGTTGATATTACTAATAAGAATCTGTCGAGTCCTTACTCGCTTATTCAAGTTAACTTAATGCATGTCTATGGAATTAGGATTAACAAGAATGCATTTAACATTCCTGTATTTCAACCAAGCAAGGCAATTAGGTATATGTCTATCCTAATTGCGAATCTGTTCCCCGATGCCCGGGTTCAAGAACTTGCTCTATTTAATTCTATATGAAATCTAGAGTTTCCACTTTCGAGTTCAACTCTAGATTCATACATAGTATTTCACTGTTAGCTACTCAGCAAAATAATTAAAAACAGAATTAAATAAACAACCCAATTATGATAAAATCAACTTCGTCAAATTAAACTTCAAATATCAACATTCATGTTTCACCCATGACCCTAGAACAATAGGGTTCTTAGCCACTCATGTTCATTCGATCGTCAAAAATAAGGTTTACAAACATAAAATCAATGAGTACTAGAAAAGGGATGGAAGAAATTGATCAAATCCGTGCTCCCGAGTGTTTGGATCTTTTGTTATCCTCTCAAAGTCACGTTCCCCGCTTCAAAATAGGTTTAGGTTGGATTTATATTAGTTGGGGGAGTCTTGGGGTAAAAACAACCGAGTCCTAATCGAAACAGGACAACTTCACGTTCCGAGCGTCCAGGGCAGCAAGGGGCGCTGGCCCTGGCGCCCAAAATATTTTGATTCTGTAAATTGCGCCACAGCCAGCGCCTCACGCTGGCTGTGGCCCTCAAATTTTACTTTTTGCTTTTTCTTCCTAATTTCGCTCCAATTCGCGCCATTTAGTCCCAAATTGCACCCGAATGATTCCTACACATAGAAATACCACAAATGAGCACAAATCATTATATCATACATCCGTAATCTACTAGACATGAGCCAAATACATGGCGATATATATATCAAAATATACATACTTCAAGCTGATTATCAGGATTCGCAGGTGCGATGACCGCAGAAGCGGAAGGTGAACCGCATAAGCGGAACCTTGGAAAGCTGAGACAGGAGCCGCAGGTGCGGATAGTGGAGCGCACTTGCGAGACCGCATGTGCGGTGTTGTGACCGCAAAAGCGGTTTCTGAAGGGTTAAGTGGGAACCGCACTTGCGATGGATTTTCTGCAGGTGCGGCATCGCAGAAGCGACTGTTGGACCGCAAATGCGGTATCTCTGGGTAGAAAGTATAAATTATGGACTTCGTAAATTTTGGGCCATTCTTCACCATTTTTATTCAGTTTTGAAGCTTTGGGAGTGATTTGAAGAGGGATTCAAGGGGGTTTTCGTTGAGGTAAGTTACTTGAGCCCTAATACTCATATTTATGGTAAATTCCCGTAGTTTAATCATGTAATTAGTGAAGATTAGAGGTGAAAATGAGGGGCCAGGGCTTGGGAGTTTTGGAGAGATTGATTGAGGATTTGAGGGGTCAAATGGAGTCATATTTAGATAAATCTTATATATATGGACTCGTGAGTGAAAGGGCTTTCTAGTTTTGTAATTTTTGTTGGATTCCGAGACATTAGCCACGGGGCCGATTTGAGAGGATTTCGGGATTTGTGCCTAAGTTGATAATTGTTCTTGTGGAATTCATTCCATTAGCGCATATTTATGGTATTGTTCTGGTTTAAAATAGATTCGGAGCGATTGGAGGCCGAGTCGAGGGGAAAGAGCATCGCGGAGTAGAGGCTTGACCGGTTTGAGGTAAGTGACAATTGTAAATCTAATCCTGAGGGTATGAAACCCCAAATTTTGTATCATTTTACTATTTTTAGGTGACGTGCATGCTAGGTGACGGGCATGTGGGCGTGCACCGTTGGGGATTGTGACTTGGTCCATCCCGTAGCAACTATAAGTTGCTTATTTGGTTGAAACTATATGATACTTATGTGTTTTAGAAAGAGTTTCTGTAAATAGAGTTGAATGCCATATTTGGGCCTTGTGCCAGAGCTATTTGGACCCTTAGGGGCCTTTTTCTTGTTATCATCTCACTGCTTTTGATTAAAAATCTATACTCAATCGTGTTATACTTATTGATTTCATAACTCAGTCTTTATTACTCTATTTTGATGCATATAAACGTTCTTTTGGGCTGAGACCCTTTTTTTTTAGAGCACGAGTGGCTTGAGAGGTTTATGACTGAGTGAGGCCGAGGGCCTGATTTGTGAGGATATGATGTTTTATACGTCAATACCACACAAGAGGGGGGGTGATTTGTGTGGTACCCAATTTTCGCTTAACTTGATTATAGAAGGACCTGGTTCTTCTATGTGTTCCAACTACTACTGTCGCGAAATAATAACTACAGAAAATAAAGAACACAGAGATTTTACGTGGAAAACACCTGGCTCAAAAGGTGATAAAACTACGACCTACCTTCCAGTTGGATTTTTCCAAACTCTCCACTAAAATCATTGAGCCAAAAACTGCATTTACAAAAACACTTTTGTAAACCTAGGATTAAGTCTAATCCCGTTGTGGCACACAGCCTCAACTATTGCGACAAGTTCAAGTTAACTCTAACTTGAAAACTCTAAGTACCTAATACAATTGCTTCTAAATAAGCTAAAAGGTACAATGTAAAATCACCTACTACAATTGAACTAGAATAAAAGATAGACTCTTGGAACTGGTTCTTCTATCTGGTTCAAGTAGCTTCAGGATTGCACGCTTGAATCACACATAAATTGCTTGCAAAATTGCCTTGCTATTTTGCTCTCATTTCACGTTTAACTTCTGCTTATGTGCATTACCTGTAAAAGAGAACAACACTAATATTTAAGGAGTTAGCAATTGGAGATTGACTAGGATACTGACGCTACTCTTCCATGGTGAAAGAGTTCTAGTTGATCTCACACTCTAACTCTATCCCTTTCCTAAACCGTGGTCTCTTTATGTAAGGAGTCTTTCTCCTTATCCAATATGCAGCCTTTTCGATCATGATTAGGAGATAACACTTCTGATATGTTAGGTTTATCTCCTTCACGTGCATCTCACATGTTTGAGTTGGTCATAACTGTGCTTCACATGATGGACCTGGTCCATGTCTTAGTTCCTTTGTCAGTCTTCAAAACTTCACCTTTACTTGGGCCAAAAAATTCCCCATTTTGATGATGACAAACTCTGTGCTTCTCACTCACTTAGGCCCTGTCAGTACTCAGCTTATTCATCAATACAAAGTTAGAAAAATTTACTTATCATCAAGGACCAGGTTCATTAGGTTATAAACATCACTTATTTAGAATATTCAAAGCACAATATCTCTTCCCCCTTTTGGCATCATCGAAAAGTTGCATGAACAAAGTGTGAGTCCTAGAATTTTAACAATTACTCATGGCCACTGGGGCAACTGCAAGTGCAATCATGGATTAATCATCAGTAATCAAGCAACCATTTCAAACTATCAAGGAAATATTAACAATCAACAAGAGCAAAAACAGTAGATATCATTGATAGAAGATATGTTGCTACCACAATCCACAAAAGAAATCAAAAATATTCAAAACATGAGCAAAAGAAAGAGAAATCCCTAATCTGGGTTACTGGTGGTACTAGACAAGTTCAGGAGATGAAGACTAGAAGTCTTAAGGCTTGGGATAGCTAGAGGGTTGGTTTTGGGCTTGGAGAAGGTTCAGCATATTTTGAAGAATCCCATCATTCTTCTCCTTTTCCTTGGTGAGCTTAGTTTTGAGAGCACCCCTCTCAGATTCAACCTCTGCTAAGCGAGCCTTTAGCCTAGCTATCTCAGCATCCTTGGACCCACTTTCCTAAACTAGAGCCCTGACTTTACTGTTGACAGGAGTCTTCTTGGATGAACCAGGTTCATTGGGAATGGTAGTGACTAGATAGTCACAAGCAATCAAAGTATTTATGCCAAAATAGTCCTTACTTGTGTCCATTTCCCACTTCTTTAGAGGCGCCTTGCACCGATCCAGAACAGTAGTCAGAATAAATCCATAAGGGGTGGCATGGGCCTTGGAGCCATTGATAACCCTGTCCAGTAGCTTGATGATGAATGCAGGCCAGTTTATTTGTCTTCCACTTTCAAGACAGTCCATCAGAACTAAGTCCATGCAGTTGGCAATGTGCCTTGTTTCCTGCCTGGGCAGTAGGCACTTGTTGACAAATTCAAAGAGGACTTTGTGTTGTGGCTTCATTTCACTCTTGTGCACAAACTTGGCCTCATTCACTTCTTCAACGTCACAGAATCTCCTAGTGATTTCAAGGGCAAGAAGAAGGGAATCCAGACTTGGCCATCTTTGCCTAGTGTAGTCATCATATCCCTCAGCAGGGATGTCAAGAATCTCTCCCAGCTTCTCTGAATCGAAGGTCACTTGAACTCTTTTCACTTGGCTGGTGACTCTGCCATCCTTGACTTTTGCATTTGCCATGAATTCAATTATCTCATTCCTGGCTAGCCTTCCATCCATCTGAAGGACCATGTCCTTCCAGCCCTAAACAGCTAGTGCATCAACCAAACAAACCATTCCTGGTTCCACCAAGTCTTTCAGCAATCTTCCCTTCAAAATCTTTCTTAAGTCTTTCAGCAATCTTCCCTTTCTTTTGCCAAACTTGGCTAGCTTGTCTTGTTCACCATCAGACTCACTCTCTTCTTCACCACTCCATTCCTCATCTTCAGTAATTCTAACTTGTTTGTTTTTCACTGCAGACCTTGTTCTCTTGGACAATGAAGGTTCATCAGCCTTAGATCCTGATGAAGACTTCTTGGAAGAAGTCCTGGTCTTTTTAGGCTTGGGGGTCTGAACCTCCACAGTTGTATGTTCCTCATGATGGACTTGTTCCATCTCCTCAACATTAACAGCCTCAGAAGGCTCTGCAACCTTAGCTTTTCCTTTATCCATCCTCTTCTTCTTGCTTTCAGCCAAAGCCTTTTGTAACTCACTCTCACTTTGTTTCACCATACTTCTAGTGGCTCTCCCCTTTGGCAAGGAAATTTCAGCGGTTGTTGGGGAAGAAGCCTTTCTTTTCTTGGAAGGTTTTGCAGTGCTGGGGGCTTTTAGTGTTGGGGTTCTCCTTTTCTTTGGATCATAGCTAGCACCCACTTTCTTCAGAACGTCTACTAGGGTCTCCTCAATAGATGAACCAGGTTCATCTGCCTGTGAACTAAGAATAACCAATCCTTCAGCAGCCTCCCCTGAGCCACTACCCCCTGTCTTCTTGCTACTTTCTTCCACAGTTGTATGTTCAACCCCACAGATAGCTGGTACCACCAATTTAGAAGTGGGTGAAGAACCAGCCACTTCTTTCCCTTTTCCCCTCACATTACTACGCATACCCTCACTCTCCTTTTCTTTTTCACCTTTATTTTTACCACCTCTCCTTCTTGACTCAGGCAATTCCACATTCATAACAGACCCAACCAGAACAAACCTATTGTCTACATTCTCAACCAAAACAGAACGTACATCAGAAGGGGAGTTTTGAGCCTTCTTAGAGTCAGAAGACCTAGTTCCTTCCCCCTCACTTCCATATTTGAATGAATCATCTGAGTTCTCAAAATCTTGGGCTTGGCTTGCCTTTAGTTTCTCGTTCAATTTCTTGGAAAGAGCACCAGTTGCCACCATTTTGCGAGCAAGCATTTTTACTCGCCTTCTCCTAGGTTGAGGAGTTGTGCTGGGTGGAGAAGGGGTGGATGAGTCAGAGGGAGTAGGTTGTGGAGGAGTGCCTGGGTTGTATTGAGGATTCGACATAGTAACTGATTTCTTGAGAGAATTTGTGAGTTAGGCTTTTGGAAGAGAGAACAATTTGAGAGTGAAAGAAGGAATTTGACGGTTTAGAGAATTATGAGAGTGGCAGTGATTGTGATGATGGGTTTTTTAAATAGAGAGGCCTAATTAATGACTAACGGTAGCTTTTTGGAGTCAATTAGAAGTCCAATCAACCTGAAATTTCAGGCTGAAAAAACGGTTAGGCTTCCCTAGATTCTAGGCGTTTTATATGGTGAGAACTCTAGTAGAGACGGAACTGGTTCAAAAAATAAACGGATAGGATTTTCTGATGTTTTTGAACATAGATAGGATTCTGCTCATGATTTAAATATTTATATTTCTAATTGTGCAAAGTATAGAAAACATACCTCGTTATTCAGATGACCAGTACTGATGAACCAGGTTCTTCATTTAGAATTCTCTTGATCATGCCTCAATTTACCAAAATAGAAAAAATTTTGTTAGAGATCAGTGAGTCATATCAACACATGTCACGGGAATATACTATTTACAGTATGAAACTAAGTAAAAATTAATCTAGATATTTACACAAGTTCCAGATTTCCTAGCCAAAAACAAAAAAAAATTTAATCAATTTTTTTTCTCATTGTGCATTCTGAGCAGGTCCCATTAAGTGATCTTAATCATCCCTAATTCTAACCTGTTCCTTTCAAAGCTTTCTCTACTCAGTGCTTTAGTAAAGATGTCAGCAATTTGTTTATCAGTAGCACAGAATTCTATAGTAATTAATCCTTTCTCATAGTTGTCCCTTAAGAAGTGATGTATAACATCTACGTTCTTAGTCCTCTTGTGATGAACTGGTTTCTTAGTCATACTAATAGCACTAGTGTTATCGCAAAAGATAGGGATGCAGCCAACTTCAATGCCAAAATCCATCAGCTGATGTTTGATCCACAGCAGTTGAGCACAACAAGAGGCAGCAGCAACATACTCAGCCTCAGTAGTGGATAAAGCCACTGAATTCTGCTTTTTAGTGGCCCATGATACCAGACATGAACCAAGAAAATGAGCCATAACTGAGGTGCTTTTCCTATCCACAAGGAAACCTGCATAGTCAGCATCAGCATATCCTACTAGATAAAAGTTACTAGCTTTAGGGTACCAAAGGCAAAGGTCAGTAGTGCCTTTTAAATATCTCAGTATCCTCTTGACAGCAGTCAAGTGGGATTCCTTAGGATTTTCTTGAAAACGAGCACAAAGTCCTACACTGAAAACAATATCAGGTCTGCTAGCAGTAAGATACAGAAGTGAACCAATCATACCCCTATACAACTTCTGATCAATAGATGAACCAGGTTCATCTATGTCTAATTTAGTAGCTGTTGCAATAGGTGTGTCTATTTCTTTTGATTCATCCATTTTAAACTTCTTAATCAACTCTTTTGCATATTTCTGCTGATGGATCATGATTCCATTTGGGTTTTGTTTGATCTGTAAACCTAAGAAGAAGTTAAGTTCACCCATCATACTCATCTCAAACTCACTCCCCATTAATTTAGCAAATTCCTTACTCAGTTTTTCAGTGGTTGCCCCAAAAATTATGTCATCGACATATATTTGTACTACTAGTAGATCCTTACCATTTTCCCTCAAGAATAGAGTGCTGTCAATCTTACCTCTTTTGTATCCATGTTCAAGCAGGAATTTGGATAGGCGTTCGTACCATGCTCTAGGAGCCTGCTTCAGTCCATGTAGGGCCTTCTCCAGTTTGTATACATGATCTGGACACTCCTTACTTTCAAACCTTGGAGGTTGTTTGACAAATACTTCTTCCTTTAAGTAGCCATTTAAGAAGGCCCTCTTCACATCCATTTGGTGAAGGGTAAATTCCATGTGTGCTGCAAAGGCTATGAGGAGTCTTATTGCCTCCAGTCTTGCAACTGGAGCAAAGGTCTCATCAAAATCTATGCCTTCCTCTTGGCTATAACCTTGGACCACTAATCTTGCTTTGTTCCTTGTAACCGGTCCATATTCATCAAGTTTGTTTTTGAAAATCCATTTAGTGCCAATGACTGATCTGTGCTTGGGTCTTGTGACCATATGCCACACTTGACTTCTTTCAAACTGATTGAGTGTATCTTGCATTGCATTCACCCAATTTGCATCCTGCAAAGCTTCAGCAGCATTTTTAGGTTCAATAAGAGATAAGAATGTATAAAAGCACACAGATTCTTTAATTAAGATCTTGTTTTAACTCCAGAAGTTGGGTCAGTAAGGATGTTCTCAATAGGATGAGAACTTTGAAACTTGTAAGGTTTCACAACCAACTGATTTCTGTTTGGAGTTTCTCCCATGTTCTGTTGCTGAGGAACAGGCTCATGGACAGGTTCCACTTGGAAATTTGATTCACTTCTTCTTTGTTCACCTGTCAGGTTGCCCTGGATAGAAGAACCTGTTCCATCACCTGTTCCTTCTTTTGGTGCAGCTTCACTCAATTCTTTTACCAGCCTAATAGTTTCATCTTCATGTTCATGTCTATCAGAAATAATGTTAGTTTCATCAAAAATTACATGTACACTTTCTTCTACACACAGTTTTTTTGTTGTACACTTTATAAGCTTTGCTTTGTGAAGAATATCCCAAGAATACTCCCTCATCACTTCTGGGATCAAACTTACCTAGGGAGTCCTTTCCATTATTATGCACAAAGCACTTGCATCCAAATGCCCTAAGATGGGATATATTTGGTTTTCTCCCTTTAAGTAACTCATAGGGAGTCTTCTCTACAAGAGGTCTAGTCATGCACCTATTAATGATGTAACATGCAGTATTTACAGCCTCTGCCCAGAAGCTATGGGGCAGTTTACTAAAAAGAAGCATAGTCCTAGCCATATCTTCAAGAGTCCTATTCTTTCTTTCAACTAATCCATTTTGTTGAGGAGTCGTAGGGGTAGAGAAATTATGATCTATACCATGCATCACAAAATTCAGCAAACTTAGCATTTTCAAATTCAGTTCCATGATCAGACCTAATTGATGCAAGTTGATTACCTAGTTGTTTCTGAGTTTTTCTAACAAAGGCAGTAAACATGTCAAATGCTTCATCCTTAGATGTTAAGAACAATACCCAAGTAAACCTAAAATAATCATCAATAAGTACCATCACATATTTCTTATCGCCTCTCCTCAATGTTCTCATTGGACCATAGAGATCCATATGAACCAGTTCCATCGTCCTGGTCGTGCTTACCACTTTCTTGTTTTTAAAAGAGGATCTTACCTGCTTCCCCCTTGCACAAGCCTCACAAACTTTGTCTTCCTTGAACTTGATGTTAGGTAACCCTATCACTAGGTCCTTGGAGACTAATTTGTTGAGTTGATTTAGACTTGCATGACCAAGTCTTTTATGCCAAAAGAGGGGATCATTGTCCAACACACTCAAGCAAGTGAGTCATTTTCTGAAAGAGTGGACAAATCTACAATGTAAATATTGTTAACTCTTTTTCCCTGCAAAACAATCTTGTTAGTGGTAAGATTAATCAGAAAACATTTAGTAGAGGTGAATGCTACAGGTTACCTCTGTCACACAGTTGCGATACACTAATTAGGCTATATTTCAAGCCATCTATCAAGTAGACATTCTGAATGGCATGTGATTCTGTCTTACCTACCTTTCCAGCCCCAATGATCTCACCTTTCATCCCATTTCCAAAGGAGACATTACCTCATTTTAGGTCCTCAAGTGAAAGGAACTGGTTCTTACTTCCAGTCATATGCTTTGAGCAGCCACTATCCATGTACCATATTTGGCTACTTCCCTTCACTTGGACCTGCAAAACAAAATCAGGGGTTAGTCTTAGGAACCCAAACTAGTTTGGGTCCCTCTCTATAGGCAAAGGGGTGAATTAAATTCTTTCTAGCCCATCCAGGCAGCCTATTTTTCTCTTAAACAACGGTTTTGTTCTTTTGACTGGCCTTTTCTTTTACATTACATTCACTATTGTAATGACCAGTCTTGCCATAGTGTGTGCAGATTTTATTCTCAGTAAGTGTGATGTACTTGCTTTTGGGATCCCACTTAGGTGCTGGGGTCCCATAGCCAAGTCCTCTCTTATTGCTACTGTGGTGCTCTTGTAGCCAGGATAGTGCATCAGAGGACTTATTCCATTTGCAAGTTCTGTCTAGTTCATGCTTCACCTTGCCTAGATCTTCTTTTAGGACTCTTATCTGCTCATCTTTCTTGTACAGTTCATCCTTCATTTTTCCTAGATTTTCTTCTAAGGTGAGATGTGTGTGATCAGCTTTCTTCTTACCTGTTCCTAATTTTAGTTTTAAATTTTCAGACCTAAGTTCTAAGACAGTGGTGTCAAGTTCAAGGACCTTGTTCTTCAACTCAGTATTTTTACTATCACTTTCACTAGCCCTGAGTTCCAGATTTTTGCACTTGGCTTTTAGGATCACACATTCCCTAGACAGCTGCTCTTTCTCATTGTTTATGACCTCAGACTCATCAATGAAGACTAGCAGTAATTCAGATAGCCTTTCTTTAGACAAAAATTTAATCTTGTCTTTGAGATGAATCACACTTACCTCTTGTTCATCGTCTGATTCTCCAATGGCCATAAGTGCTTGTTCATCTACAGTTTCATCTTCTGAATCCTCATCTAAGCTTTCTCCCCAAGCAGCAACCATAGCCTTTGTTGATCCTTTATTCTTCTTGGGTTGAACCTGTTCCTTCTTCATGTTTCTTCGTTCAGCCCTTTCCCTCTTCCATTCAATTTCCCACTAAGGACAATTCTTGTTCATGTGGTCTATCTTACCACATTTGTAGTAGCCCTCGTTGATCTGTTTTTCAGGAGCCCTTGGTTTGTTGAAGGTTGCACCTCTTGAAGAACCCTTTTCTCTCATTAGGTACTTCTTGAAATCCCTTGTGATCATAGCCATTTTATCATCCTCCAAGTCTGCACCTTCAGCTATTCTGAGAGCTAGGCTTCTTTCCTTCTTGGGTGCATCCAACTTCATGGTTTGCCTTCTCAGTTCATAGGCAGGGAGATTTCCAATCAGCTCATCCAATTTGAGAGTAGCAATGTTCTTTGATTCCTGAATAGCAGTAATTTTGCTTTCCCAAGTTACTAGCAGGACCCTTGTCAAGATTTTCTCAACCTTGTCTTCTTCAAGGATAATTCTTCCAAGAGACTTAAGTTCATTTGTTAGTGTTGTGAACCTTGCGTACATCTCTTGGATGGTTTCTCCTTCCTTCATGGTGAAATTCTCATATTAAGAATACAGCAGTGTTCTCTTGATCTCTTTACTTGAGGAGTTCCTTCATGGGCCACTTGTAGAGTGTCCCAGATCTCCTTAGCAGTGGTACAGCCAGCTCTCGTCTTTGGCACGTCCAATCCTTCAGCATTCTTTTTTGTAGTAGCCAGGGGACCATCAGTAACAATGTCCCAAAGCTGATAGTCTTCTCCTGTGATGTGGTCTCTCATCCTGTTCTTCCACCAGGAATAGTATTGGCCATTAAAGAGTGGAGGCCTAGCAGCGGATTGTCCTTCCCAGTTTCCAGGTAGTGCACTCATATTGATTTGTTCCTGTGGTGTTAGCTTCTTCAACGATAACCTGCTCTGATACCAATTGATGTTTTATACGTCAATACCACACAAGAGGGGGTGTGATTTGTGTGGTACCCAATTTTCGCTTAACTTGATTATAGAAGGACCTGGTTCTTCTATGTGTTCCAACTACTACTGTCACGGAATAATAACTACAAAAAATAAAGAACACAGAGATTTTACGTGGAAAACACCTGGCTCAAAAGGTGAAAAAACCACGACCTACCTTCCAGTAGGATTTTTCCAAACTCTCCACTAAAATCACTGAGCTAAAAACTGCATTTACAAAAGCTCTTTTGTAAACCTAGGATTAACTCTAATCCCGTTGTGGCACACAGCCTCAACTGTTGCGACAACTTTAAGTTAACTCTAACTTGAAAAATCTAAGTACCTAATACAATTGCTTCTAAATAAGCTGAAAGTTACAATGTAAAATCACCTACTACAATTGAACTAGAATAAAAATAGACTCTTGGAACTGGCCCTTCTATCTGGTTCAAGTAGCTTCAGGATTGCACGCTTGATCACACATAAATTGCTTGCAAAATTGCCTTGCTATTTTGCTCTCAATTCACATTTAACTTCTACTTATGTGCATTACCTATAAAAGAGAACAACACTAATATATAAGGAGTTAGTAATTAGAGATTGACTAGGATACTGACGCTACTCTTCCATGGTGAAAGAGTTCTAGTTGATATCATACTCTAAATCTATCATTTTCCTAAACCGTGTTCTCTTTATTTAAGGAGTCTTTCTCCTTATCCAATATGCAACCTTTTCGATCATGATTAGGAGATAACACTTCTGATATGTTAGGTTTATCTCCTTCACGTGCATCTCACATGTTTGAGTTGATAATAACTGTGCTTCACATGATGGACCTGGTCCATGTCTGAGTTCCTTTGTCAGTCTTCAAAACTTCACCTTTACTTGGGCCAACGGGATATTTATGGGATCGGGCTGCACGCTGCAGAATGTTGTTACTGATTCATGATTGAGTGAGGTCGAGGGCCTGATTGATTTATGCCACGAGGTAGCTTGTTATAGTGCTTGGGCTGAAGGAGCCCCTCCGGAGTCTGCATGCCCCTAGTGAGCGCGGGTAACCTGATTTTTAGTGATGGTGAGGTATGCCCGAGGGGCTGTATACGAGTGACTGTGAGATTTTCCCGAGGGGTTGTATATTAGTGATGTTTTGCCTGAGGGGCTGGTTATGTTTTCATCATTTTTGCTCACTTTTGCACTGAGCCTCTGTTTGAGAACTGTTGAAAAATATCTTCAAATGATTTTACTGAAACTGAGTTTAAACGAAATGATTTGATTCACACTCTACTTTTAAAAGCCTGTTGTATTTTAACTAAGATTTCATGATATGAACTTTATATATTTCATTGTTCGTCACTGCTTTCAGCCTTTATTTACTTTGGTTACTTACTGAGTTGGCGTATTCACGTTACTCCCTGTACCTTGTGTGCAGATCCAGGCGTATCCGGACTCGGTAGCTGTTGTTGACTGTTCCAGTTGTAGGTCTTCTCAGAGTTAGCAAGGTAGCTGCTGGCGGTCGCCGCCCTCTCTTCTCCCTCCTATCTTCCTGTAGTTTGTTTTGTAGTTACATTTCTAGTCTGTGTTGGTCTCAGTATTTTCAGACAGATTTTAGTAGATGATCATGATTAGTGACACCCTGATGTTGGGTTTTTCTTTTCATACGTTCGTTATTCAGATTTTTATTATGACGCTTTATTATTAAATGGCGTGAATTTATCTTTGAAAATGAAACATCGCATTGTTTTTGGTAAAGAGTCGGATTGCCTCGTACCACGATAGGCGCCATCACGACATGGTAGTTTGGATCGTGATAGTTTTTGTGTAGGGACAGTTGGTGGTAGCATGGCCAAGTCTTCCACAGTTCTTGCAGAGGATGTTTTACCCTTCGTATTGAATTACTTGCTTGTGATTGCCAATGTATATGCAGGATTTTACTGGAGAGTCCATCGGAATTTCTAGACAGAGTCGGGCATATCTTCCTCTTACTGTCGCAAAGGTGCATGCATCAATCTTTAGAAGCTTTCCGATCTTGTTACCAATCTTTTGTAGAACTAGACCAACGTAGAACTCTATTGGTAAATGTGGTAGGCGGACCCAGACAGCTGTGATGTGTAATCTTGCCTCTGTTGCTACAAAATTGGGAGACCATCTCTGTATAGATAGGAAGTGCCCATTGATAAACCATGGCCCCCCTTGAAGAGCTCTTGTCATGTTCTCTTCCAGGTTAAATTTGACAATATAGTAATCGGCACCTAGATCGATTAGTGGAAATGATTCTGTGATTTCCACATTTCCTGCAATTTTCTTTTTAGGTAGAGGTGTTGGATCCTTTTACCAATTAGCTTTAGAATTAGTGAGTACCACCATGGATGGTAGATGCGATGGAGGTCATTTGCAGACAGATTTATTTGTAAGTCTCCTTCGCATTTTTCCCATTCTTGATCAGTATGCTCTTTTGGATTACCAATTTCTATTGATGTAAAAGGGGTGGGCATTTGGACGGAGATGAGTTGTTCTGGGGAGTTTGTAAGTGGAACCTTTTTAAAGGATGATGGTGATTCATTAGAAATAGAATTTAAACTAAGTAGAAACTCATTTGTGGTGGTTATGTTTGCTAGATCTGGAGGTTTGGAGGGAATGGAGGAAAGAATCTACGGTGATGATGTAGAAGCCATCTTCTTTTCCTTTTAGCCTAAGAAAAAAAACTAGAGAGAGTAGACACCAAGATGAATGAGTTATTCATCAACATTTTTGAAAGGCAGAATAGCCTAAATGGCACTTATACTTGTGCCACTTTGTCATCCCGGTCCCCAAACTTAATGAAGTTTCATCTAGACACCTTTACTCGTTCAAAAGTAATATTTTAAACCCTTTTGACTATGTGTGTTCCCCAATCGTCTCACTGTATTATCCACGTCAGATAAAAATATTCTATGTCATTATTTTTATTCACAAAAACTATTTTTGGAAAAGAAAAAGTTGAATCCTAAAGTTTTCTCTCACAAACACATTCATGCCTTTCTCTCTCTGAAAATCAGCCATTAGCAGGGACTGAGTTTCCTTGATTCAAGAAATGCAGGTGGGAAGTTTCAATTTGAGAGGATTGAAGGAATCAAACCCAGATTACAAGTTCTGGAGGAGCATACCGGAAGAAGAAAAAGGGCAAAAACATCTGGTGAATCAAAAGAATCAGAGCCAAGATTAGCCCACTTTGAGCTTCCATGTCCATCCCACCAACACCCAACAAGAACAACAATCCATATCGAACCCCACAAACATCACTAGCTACTAACAACTACCTACCCCAAAACTAACGTCTTTACTAAAACTCTACAAGCACACGCCCGACTAACCCAAAAACCATAAACTAACAAGACAAAAAAGAAGAAAAACGATACAACTCCCCCACT
>NC_031995.1:41926097-41978183 GCF_001879085.1 Nicotiana attenuata | reverse complement strand
CACCTTTGAGCACGGCGGCTAAAAAAAGGAAAGATGAGAGGGAAAGGGGTAGAAGGAAAAGAAACTTGAGATTGGAAGACGCTTGAATGCTTCTGGGTGTTAACCCCCCTTTAGTTTTTTTCTTTCTTTTTAGTTTTTTGGAGTTTTTAATTAGAATCATAAATCTTTACTCGCTTCTTAAAGCGTGTAGTCACGCATTTTATCCAACTCGGCAAAGCAAATGCCACATAGGCTTGGTCAATGGTCAAAAGGGTTTAAAATATTGCTTTTGAACGAATAGAGGTGTCTAGATGAAACTTCATTAAGTTTGGGGACCGGGATGACAAAGTGGCACAAATATAAGTGTCATTTAGACTATTCTGCCTTTTTGAAATAATGTGAAGGAATAAATAATAGAGGAAAAGGAAGAAAATGGTTTATGCTTGGTTACCATTCTTTAGTTGAAAGAGACCTGCCACAATTTACTTAAGCTTTAAAGCTTCTTGTTATTTGGTTTCGATTATTTGATGAATCTAAAACCTTTGCCGATAGGTTTAGTTGCGGCAAAAGCTTTGGCTTCGTTTCCCTTCTTAATCCCCTTTTCTCTTTTTGTTTAGTCTTTCCTATTGGGCTTTTATCCTTATTATTATTATTATTATTATTATTATTATTATTATTATTATTATTATTATGCCCTAACTTAAATATGGGTATTACAAGAATATACATGCCTTAAAAGTTATGTAGTGTGATGCGGATGTGGTCAGGACAAGGAAAAATTTAGTGGGACTGGTTTAAAGTTATGCGATACAGTGTGGTACAGTGCAATACGAATGCAGGACGAATTAAAGTAATTTTTAAAAAAACTTTTGCAGGACGGGGCAAATTAAGAGCTACGCGGTGCGGATGTTGGACGAATTGAAATAATATTTTTAAAAAATGATCGAAGCTAGGTCTATGTGGAGTTATATAGGTTTAAACAAGTTTTTTGGCTGGCCTATTGGATATTTTGCAAATATTCCAGCAAGACAAAAACCTAAATATTAAAATTTAAAATACGGTAAATTTTCAAATCAAAATAGTAAAAGATACTAAAATTTCTTAAATCGAATTTAGTACTCCAAAATGTATTACAAACATGCCGTTCATTAGTGGGAAACAAGTTTGGGATTTCGAAATTGTTTTCACCTAAAGATTATAATATTAATTTTTTAACACCACATTCAGGAATGAAAACAAGTATATGAATCCATTGTTTCTACTTATGTTCTGTTTTTGAGATGATATATATACCTACTTCAATTTTATTTTTTTTATATTATTTTGGGATAATATATAATTACCCTACTAAGAATTTCCCACTTTACCAATTACACTCTTATATTTAAAGGGGGCCCGTTACTCCCCATGTATTTGTTAGAAGTGTAATAAGTACAACATTTTCCGAACAATCACAATTTCAAAAGAAAAAGTGCAAATCGCGCACCAATTCTTTCTTGCCACGTGTAAAATTCATTTTTTTTTTCAATTTACCTCCTTATTTCTCTTATTTTATTCTTTTTCTCTTACATTTCATTTCTCTTTATCTCTATTTCTTTTTCTTCACCATTTTCTTCCACTTCTAAACAGTGCAGATGACTTAGCAAAAAGATGACATCATCGGAATCACCGTTTTTTTGGTGAGAAAAATTGTAAGAAAAAAAGGGGGAAAATAAAGAAGAAAAGAAATAAAAAAGAAAACGAAAGAAGGAAAAAAAATGTAAAATAAAACGGAGAAAACATACAAAACAATTTTTGCTTCTCACCAGAATCATTAACTTTTCCGGCGAGTAATATGGCAAGGAAGACAAATCTAAAAAAAATAGAAGAAAGAAACGACTTTAAATAGAGACAGGATAGAAAAGAAAAAAAATAGATAGAAGGAAAGAAAATGGAAGAAGCGAGCTGGGTATAAAATGGCGGATGGAGTAATAAGGGAGAAGTAAACAAAAAATGGAAGAAAACAAAAGAAAAACAAGAAAGAGAAAAGAAATGAAAAAAACAAAATTTTAAAGCACCCACGCGTGGTTTAGCAGGTGCAAATCAAAGCAAGTGCCACATCAGCTCAAAATAGGGGCGTCGATGGTTCGGTTCGGCTGGTTATTTTATAAAATTTAGATCATACTAATTTTCGATTATTTAGTAATGTAAAACCAAAATTATACTTTTTGAAACCATCTCAATCATGTTGGTTTCTCTTCGGTACCGCTACGGTTCAGTTAATTTTCGATATTTTTTTTAAATATCATTTAAAATTCACTAGTAAAAATGCAATAACATATTTATTTTTCTAGGACTTATCAAAACTGCCTAGATAACTTTTACTGTTTAAATAGTGATGAATTATGAAAACATAAAAGATGGCTAGAGTATAGATCCATCAACCATTCTACAATAGCGTAAAGGAAACTAAGCAAAGACAAAAAAATATAAATCACACGAGTGGAAAGATATTAACCAAGTTGAGACTCAAGAATAAAATTTATAGTTAAATATTCAAAAAGATAAATCTAAATTATTGTCACGACCCTAAATCCGGACCCGGTCGTGATGGCGCCTCTCGTGAAGACAAGGCCAGCCGACACACTTCCAATTCACTTTAAGCAATTAAAATAATAAATACTAAGTCTTTAACAGAATTAAAATCCCAGAATAAACAGTGAACAGTACAAATTGCGGAATTAAAACCAACACAGCCCGACATCGGGGTGTCACCAGTCATGAGCATCTAAAATAATACTACAAGTTTGAAAGTCTACTCCACTACTACATAACTGAATTGGAAAGGAAATAGATAGAGGGAGAATGCATTGGGCTGTGAATCGTCGGGCAGCTACCTAGTGAATCTCCGGAAGTCTGCTGGATAGCTCTCAACCCTCGCTAGCAGGACCTGTAGCGCCCGAATCTGCACACAGGGGTGCAGGGAGTAAAGTGAGTACTCCAACTCAGTGAGTAATAACAATAAATAAAGGCTGAGCAATATAAAATTACGTTAAACACAACAATAAGCTATAAGAGGCAGAATAAAATCAGTAAACACAATTAAACAGTGAAATCTCATAAAAACACCTTTTAAGCAGTTTCAACAAATAGAGAAAGAACAACTAGGAAAGGTAAAACACAAAAGAACTGCCCCTCGGGCATAGTAACAACAGAATTAGCCCCTCGGGTAATATCACCGAACAATACCAGCCCCTCGGGCTATATTTCATATCTCAATGGGTACCCGCGCTCACTAGGGGTGTACAAACTCCGGGAGGGGCCCCTTACGGCCCAAGCGCAATATCAAGCCATCTCGTGGCATCATAAACAGGCTCTCGGCCTCATATCAATCATAAGCCACCTCGTGGCGTACAATCTCAGGCCCTCGGCCTTATTATCATAATCAGTATATCACCACCGCGACGTGTAGCCCAACCCAAAAGTAACCTCACAATACAGGCCCTCGGCCTTACTCAGTCAGAATCTCATAAGCCCCTCGGGCAATAGTAAACATGATGCTCAACTCAAAATATCATTTAAAGTGTTTAAAACAGAGTAACATGGCTGAGTTTTTTGAAGCAGTAAAATATGGCATGACTGAGCACAAGTATGAAATCAAACAGTGAGGAAAAATTATCAGTAAAGATGCTCTAGGGGTCCAAACAGTTGGGACGAAGCCCAAGTATGGCATTTTGCCCAAAACATAATAATATCAAACAATTAGCTATCAAATACGCAGTAAAAACAGTAATTCGGGATGGACTAAGTCACAATCCCCAACAGTGCACGACCCCACGCTCATCATCTAATGTATGCGTCACTCAACATAGCCGAACGCTGTGTAATCCGGGGTTTCATACCCTCAGGACAGCATTTAAAATCATTACTCACCTCAATCCTATCCAAAATCTATCTCGCAATGCTTTTGCCCCACGAATCGGTCTCCGGATGCTCCGAATCTACCAAAAACAGAACGTAATCATCAAAATATGCTAAAGGGACACAGCCCACTCGAAAATAATCAAAAAACAAAAGCAAATCCCGAAATTACCAAAACCCGACCCCCGGGCCCACGTCTTAGAATTCGATAAATTTTACGTCATTAGATTCCTTATCTCCCCACGTGTTCATACATATCAAAAGTTCCAAAATACGATCACAAATGGTCTTTCAAATCCTCAATCAAAGGCCTAAGTTTCTAAGCCCTAGTTTCTCCATTTTTGGCTTAAATTCCACTAATTTCAGCCCCAATCCGTGAATTAATACAATAGGAACGAGTTTTTAGGTCCAAAATCCTTACCTCAATGAAGCTCCCTTGAAATCCTTCTTCAAAAATCGCTCAAAACTCCCGAAATCGCTTTTAAAAATGGTGAAACCCTCTGAAAATCGCAAAGGAAATAACTTATATGTTCTAGTCCAGGGATCTCGCATCTGCGACCAATTTCCCACTTTTGCGGTACCGCATTTGAGATCCTTGAACTGCTTCTGTGATTTTCACTTAAACCGCCCAACGCCGCATCTGCGATGCCTAGCCCGCACCTGCGCCATCGCAGGTGCGGTTCTCCTACCGCTTCTGCAGTCTTTGCCAACCTCACCATTTTCGGCTTCTACGACTCCTATCCGCATCTACGGGGGTCGCACCTGCGATCCTTCAACCGCAGATGCGGTTATGACAGCAATCAAAAGGCTTCAGCTCTCAAACTCAATTTCAAATCTTCCGTCAACCATCCGAAATCACTACGAGGCCCCCGGCACCTCAACCAAAAGCACCAACAAGTCTTATACTACCATATAAACTTATACCAACCTTCAAAACGCCTCAAACAACATAAAAACCACCAAACACATCGAATTCAAGCCTAAGGTTCTAAAATCTTCCGAATTCCGCTTTTGATCAAAAAGCCAACCAAACCACGTCCGAATGACCTGAAATTTTACACACACATCCCATATGACATAACGGAGCTACTGCAACTTCCGGAATTCCATTCCAACCCCCATATCAAAATCTCACCTAACAACCGGAAAACGCCAAAAACTCAATTTCGCAAATTCAAGCCTAAATCTACTCCAGACCTCCAAGACACATTCCGATCACGCTCCTAAGTCCCAAATCATCTCCGAAGCTATCCGAACCATCGGAACTCACGTCCGATCCCTCTAACACATATGTCAACATCCGGTTGACTTTTTCCAACTTAAGCTTTCTTAAAAGAGACTAAGTGTCTCAAGCCTTCTCAAAACCTTTCCGAACCCGAGCCAACCAACCCGATCACATATAAAACCGATAAATAAAGCAATAAGAAGCAGAAATGGGGGAAACGAAGTGGTAACTCATGAGACGACTAGCAGGGTCGTCACATCCTCCCCCTCTTAAACAAACATTCGTCCTCGAACGAGTCAAGAAACATACCTGAAGCCTCAAACAGGTGAGGATATCTGCTCCACATCTCCCGCTCGGTCTCCCAGGTAGCCTCCTCCACGGGCCGACCTCTCCACTGCACTTTCACTGAAGCTATATCTTTTGATCTCAACTTCCGAACCTGACGCTCCAAAATAGCTGCTGGCTCCACATCATAGGTCAAATCACCCTCTAACTGAACCGTAGTGAAATCCAGAACATGAGACGGATCCCCAATATACTTCAGGAGCATAGAAACATGAAACACCGGGTGCACACTCGACAAGCTGGGTGGCAAAGCAAGCTCATAAGCCACCTCCCCAATCCTCCGAAGTACCTCAAAAGGCCCAATGAACCGCGGACTCAATTTACCCTTCTTTCCAAATCTCATAACACCCTTCATGGGTGAAACCTTCAACAGAACCTTCTCACCAACCATGTAGGACACATCCCGAACCTTCCGGTCCGCATAGCTCTTTTGTCTCGACTGCGCTGTACGAAGCCTCTCCTGAATCACCTTCACCTTGTCTAAAGCATCCTGTACTAAATCTGTACCCAATAGCCTAGCCTCGCCCGGCTCAAACCAACCAACTGGAGATCTACACCGCCTCCATACAAAGCCTCATATGGAGCCGTCTGAATACTCGACTGGTAACTATTGTTATAAGCAAACTCTGCGAGCGGTAGAAACTGATCCCATGACCCTCCGAAATCAATGACACAAGCGCGTAACATGTCTACCAATATCTGAATAGTGCGCTCGGACTGCCCGTCCGTCTTAGGGTGAAAAGCTGTGCTCAACTCGACCTGAGTACCCAACTCTCGCTGTACAGACCTCCAAAACTGTGAAGTAAACTGATGTCCCGATCTGAAATGTTGGAAACTGGGACACCATGCAAACGAACAATCTCCCGGATATATATCTCATCCAACCGCTCTGAAGAGTAAGTAGTACATATAGGAATGAAGTGCGCGGACTTGGTCAACAAATCCACAATCACCCAAATAGTATCGAACTTCTTCAAAGTCCGTGGGAGCCCAACTACAAAGTCCATGGTGATTCGCTCCCACTTCCACTCTGGAATATCCATCCGCTGAAGCAAGCCACCCAGTCTCTGATGCTCAAATTTCACCTGCTGACAATTGAGACACCGAGCTACAAATCCCAAAATGTCTTTCTTCATTCTTCTCCACCAATAATGCTGTCTCAGATCCTGATACATCTTCGCGGCACCCAGATGAATGGAATATCGCGAGCTATGGGCCTCCTCCAAAATCAACTCCCGAAGTCCATCTACATTGGGCACACAAATCCGGCCCTGCATCCTCAACACCCCATCATCACCGATAGTCACATCTCTAGCATCATCATGCTGAACTCTGTCCTTAAGGACAAGCAAATGAGGATCATCATACTGGCGCTCTCTGATGCGCTCATATAAGGAAGACCGAGAAATCATGCAAGCCAATACTCTACTGGGCTCCGAAATATCCAACCTCACGAACCGATTGGCCAAAGCCTGAACATCAACTGTGAGAGGTCTCTTCCTAACCGGAATATACGCCAAACTCCCCATACTCACCGCCTTTCGGCTCAAGGCATGGCATCGACCACAACATTGGCCTTCCCCGAGTGGTACAAGATAGTAATGTCATAATCCTTAAGCAACTCCAACCACCTCCGCTGCCTCAGATTGAGATCCTTCCGGTTGAACAAGTGCTGGAGGCTACGATGATCAGTATACACCTCACAAGACACACCATACAAATAATGCCTCCAAATCTTCAATGCGTGAACAATGGCAACCAACTCCAAATCGTGAACAGGGTGGTTCTTCTCATGAGGCTTCAACTGACGAGAAGCATAAGCAATAACTCTACCCTCCTGCATCAGAACACACCCAATACCAACTCTCGAAGCATCACAATACACGGTATAAGAACCTGAAGCTGATGGCAACACTAACACTGGAGCTGTGGTCAAGGCAGTCTTGAGCTTCTGAAAGCTCTCCTCACACTCGTCAGACCACTAAAATGAAACATCCTTCTGAGTGAACTTGGTCAAGGGCGATGCAATAGACAAAAATTCCTGAACAAACCGGCAATAATAACCCGCCAAACCAAGAAAGCTACGAATCTCTGTAGCTGAGGACAGTCTGGGCCAACTCTGAACCGCCTCTATCTTCTTCAGGTCAACCTGAATACCCTCACTGGACACTACGTGCCCCAAGAAAGCCATTGAACTGAGCCAAAACTCACATTTGGAGAACTTTGCATAAAGCTTCTCCTCTCTCAATCTCTGCAACACCACTCTCAAATGCTCTGTGTGCTCCTCCTGACTACGCGAGTATACCAGAATATCATCAATGAAGACTATGACAAACGAGTCGAGATACGGCTGGAACACGTTGTTCATCAAATGCATGAACGCTGTTGGGGCATTGGTCAGCCCAAAAGACATCACTAAGAACTCATAATGACCATATCGGGTCCTGAAAGCTGTCCTAAGAATATCTGAGTCCCTGATCTTCAACTGGTGATAACTTGAACGGAGATCAATCTTGGAGAACACTCTCGCTCCCTGAAGCTAGTCGATCAAATCATCGATACGAGGCAAAGGATACTTGTTCTTAATTGTTACTTTGTTCAACTGCCTGTAATCAATGCACATTCTCATCGTGCCATCCCTCTTCTTCACAAAAAGAACTGGCGCACCCCACGGGGACACACTAGGACGAATGAACCCCTTGTCAAGGAGTTCCTGAAGCTGCTCCTTTAACTCCTTCAACTCCGCTGGTGCTATACGATACGGTGGAACAGAAATGGGCTGAGTGCACGGCACTAGATCGATACCAAAAATTAATATCCCTGTCCGGTGGCATACCCGGCAGGTCTGCAGGAAACACATCGAGAAAATCCCTCACAACTAGAATAGAATCAATACTGGAAGTCTCTGCACCGACATCCCTTGCAAAGGCTAGATATGAAAGACAACCTTTCCCAACCATACATTGGGCCTTCAAGAAAGAAATCACCCTGCTGGGGACATAATCGGTCGAACCTCGCCACTCAATCCGTGGCACACCAGGCATAGACAAGGTCACTGTCTTAGCATGACAGTCCAGAATAGCCCGGCATAGAGATAACTAGTCCATGCCCAAAATAACATCGAAGTCCACCATACATAACAACAACAGATCCACTCGGGTCTCCAGACCCCCAATAGTCACCACACACGACCGGTACACACGATCTACCACAACTGTATCGCCCACCGGCGTAGAGACATGGACAGAAGAAACAAGGGACTCGCAGGGCATATCCAAACAATGGGCAAAATAAGACGACACATAAGAGAAAGTAGAACCAGGGTCAAATAACACAGAAGCATCCCTGCGGCAGACTAAGATAATACATGTAATCACCGCATCTAAAGAAATCGCATCAGGCCTAGCTGGAAGTGCATAAAAGCGGGCCTGACTACCACCGAATCGACCTCCCCCTCTGGGGCGACCCCTAGATGACTGTCCTCCACCCCTAGTTGGTTGGGTGGGTGGTGAAGTGGTTGGGGCTGAGGCTGATGGCTGACCCCTCTGCTGAGATAGACCCCCAAGATGACGAGGACACTGCCTCCATATGTGACCCATCTCTCCACACTCATAGCAACTCCCGGGTGCTGGAGACGAGGACTGATGGGAACCCCTAGCACCGGAATAACTAGCAGACGCACCTGGCGTAGAAGAATCCTGAACTGATGGAGCACGAGACGAACCTTGGGCTGGAGCCCTTTGTTGTTCAAACTGAATCGTTTCGTTTTTGTAATTTTCTAATTGTTCCACACAAAGAAAAGAATAGGCTAGGCATAAATCGATATGCTGAAATTGAAATCAAAAATAAATAAGAAGAGGAGCCGAACCGCCGAATCGGAAAAATTGGGTGCTATCATAAAACGACTTTTACAGTATCAATGATCAGTACCGGTGAATGGGATAGGATGGAAGAAGGAACTCCATTCATTATTAAAAAAAACTCTATCAATACGTGCATTAAGATACGAAGGCTTCTTCTTCCACAACAACGAAAGCACTTTTTCACTCTTTCATATACTAGGGGATTTCACTTGGAAATAAAAAGTTGCTAGGCATTTTTATTTTTTCCTATTTTGACTTCTATGAAGTTTCTTTCTTTGCTACAGCTGATAAAAATCGTTGTTTTAGACGATGCATATGTAGAAAGCCTATTTGGTTCTAGTAGTTACTTTACTAGATTTTTCTTTTTTTTTTTCTTTCTATTGAGTGAGGAATGACCCTGCTGAGAACCGTGAGAACCATGGCTTGATAACGCCCCATGATAACCTGGGCGAGCTGACTGAGCGTGCCTGAACTGACAACCTCTGTCGTGCTGATACTGGCCCCTCGAAGGAGCGCCCCCAAAACTACCATGACCTCGAGGCCTCTTGGCCTCCCTCTCCTCGCACTCCTGGCGACGAACTGACTCAATCTCACGAGCAATATCCGTAACCTCCTCAAACATAGCACTTGACACTCTCTCCCTAGTCATGAGAACCCGAAGCTGGTAGGTGTGGCCGTCAACAAACCTCCTGATCCTCTCTCTCTCCGTAGAAACCAGCCAAATAGCATGTCGAGCTAACTCTGAGAACCTCATCTCGTACTGAGTAACAGTCATCTCCCCCTGTCGTAACTGCTCGAACTGCCTATGCAGCTCCTCCCTACGGGACTGTGGGACATACTTCTCCAAAAATAGAGCGGAGAACTGCTGCCAAGTAAGAGGTGCCGAACCAACAGGCCTACGCCTCTCATATGCCTCCCACCAAGTGAAGGCAGCTTCCGTAAACTGAAAGGTTGTGAATGCAACCCCGCTGGTCTCCAGAATACCCGCGGTGCGAAGAATCCTCTGACATCTGTCTAAGAAACCCTGGGCATCCTCGCCCTCAGCACCACTGAAAGTAGGAGGCTGGAGTCTGCCAAACCTCTCCAATCTGCGCTGCTCATCCTCTGGCATAAGTGCAGCTACATAACCCTAAGCAGCTGCCACCGGCTGGGCTGGTGGTGCCTTCGGTGTCTGCAATCCCTGAACCACCTGATCGGTGTGCGGGCGGCGAGAGTCTGAGAGCCTCCCCGTGCCTGAGAAGTGGCTGTGGTAGTAGAAACTGCGACCGCCTGAGCAAGACTCGTACATACTGTCAAGAACTAGGCCAAGGTCTCTTGAAGACCCGGAATCACAATGGGCACAGCTGGTGCTGCTGGAGTGTCCACAACTGGGACCTGCTCCTGAACTGGGGCGGCTGGTGGATCTGCAAGTGCTGCCCCAGCTGCTGTGTGGGCTGCACCTCTGCCCCTACCACAGCCTCGATCGCGTCCTTGGCCTCTAGTGGCTCCAGCTGGTGGTACTGGTGGTCGTCCATCCTGACCGGTCGCTCGTGTCCTCACCATCTGTGAGAGAATAGAATAACAGAAGTTTAGTACTCGGATCACCAGATTCGCACGACAAGAATTTCAAGAATATGGAATTTTCCTAAAAGTTCTGCAGCCTCTCGAGGATAAATGCAGACCTCTCCGTACCGATCCGCGAGACTCTACTAAACCTGCTCATGACTCGTGAGACCTATGTAACCTAGGCTCTCATACCGACTTGTCACGACCCTAAACCCGGACCTGGTCATGATGGCGCCTCTCGTGAAGACAAGGCCAGCCGACACACTTCCAATTCACTTTAAGCAATTAAAATAATAAATACTATGTCTTTAACAAAATTAAAATCCAAAAATAAACAATTAACAGTACAAATTGCGGAACTAAAACCAACACAGCCCGACATCGGGGTGTTACCAGTCATGAGCATCTAAAATAATACTACAAGTCTAAAAGTCTACTCCACTACTACATAACTGAATCGGAAAGGAAATAAGATAGAGGGAGAATGCACTAGGCTGCGAATCGCCGGGCAGCTACCTAGTGAATCTCCAAAAGTCTGCTGGACAACTCTCAACCCTTGCTAGCAGGACCTGTAGCGCCCGAATCTGCACAGAGGGGTACAGGGAGTACAGTGAGTACTCCAACTCAGTGAGTAATAACAATAAATGAAGACTATAAAATCACGTTAAACACAACAATAAGCTATAAGAGGCAGAATAAAATCAGTAAACACAATTAAACAGTGAAATCTCATAAAAACATCTTTTAAGCAGTTTCAACAAATAGAGAAAGAACATCTAGGAAAGGTAAAACACATAAGAATTGATCCTCGGGCACAGTAACAACAGAATCAGCCCCTCGGGCAATATCACAGAATAATATCAGCCCCTCGGGCTATATCTCATATCTCAATGTGTACCCGCGCTCACTAGGGGTGTACAGACTCGGGAGGGGCCCCTTACGGCCCAAGCACAATATCAAGCCATCTTAGGGCATCATAAACAGGCTCTCGGCCTCATATCAATCACAAGCCACCTCGTGGCGTACAATCTCAGGCCCTCAGCCTTATTATCATAATCAGTATATCCCCGATGCGGCGTGCAGCCCGACCCAAAAGTAACCATCAATACAGGCCCTCGGCCTTACTCAGTCAGAATCTCATAAGCCCCTTGGGCAACAGTAAACATGATGCTCAGCTCAAAATATCTTTTAAAATATCATTTAAAGTGTTTAAAACAGAGTAACATGGCTGAGTTTTTTGAAAGCAGTAAAATATGGCATGACTGAGCACAAGTATGAAATCAAACAGTGAGGAAAAATATCAGTAAAGATCCCCTAGGAGTCCAAACAGTTGGCATGAAGCCCAAGTATGGCATTTTGCCCAAAACATAATAATATCAAACAATTAGTTATCAAATACGCAGTAAAAACAGTCATTTAGGATGGAGTAATTCACAATCCCCAACAGTGCACGACCCTACGCTCGTCATCTAACGTGTGCGTCACCTCAACATAGCCGAACGTTGTGTAATTCGGGGTTTCATACCCTCAGGACAGCATTTAAAATCATTACTCACCTCAATCCGGCCCAAAATCTAGCTCGCAATGCTTTTGCACCTCGAATCGGTCTCCGGATGCTCCGAATCTACCAAAAATAGAACGTAATCATCAAAATATGCTAAAGGGACACAGCCCACTCGAAAATAATCAAAAAACAACGTAAATCCTGAAATTACCAAAACCCGACCCCTGGGCCCACGTCTCGGAATTCGATAAATTTTACGTCATTAGATTCCTTATCTCCCCACGAGTTTATAAATATCAAGAGTTCCAAAATCCAACCACAAATAATCTTTCAAATCCTCAATCAAAGGCCTAAGTTTCTAAGCCCTAGTTCCTCCATTTTTGGCTTAAATTCCATTAATTTCAGCCCCAATCCGTGAATTAATACAATAGGAACGAGTTTTTAGGTCCAAAATCCTTACCTCAATGAAGCTCCCTTGAAATCCTTCTTTAAAAATCGCTCAAAACTCCCGAAATCGCTTTTAAAAATGGTGAAACCCTCTGAAAATCGCGAAGGAAATAACTTATATGTTCTGGTCTTGGGATTTCGCATCTGCAACCAATTTCGCGCTTTTGCGGTACCGCATTTGCGGTCCTTGAACCGCTTCTGCGGTATTCACTTAAACCGCCCAACGTCGCATCTGCGATGCCTAGCCCGCACCTGTGCCATTGCAGGTGCGGTTCTCCTACCGCTTCTGCGGTCCTTGCCAAACTCACCATTTTCTGCTTCTACGACTCCTATCCACATCTGCAGGGGTCGCACCTGCGATCCTTCAACCGCAGATGCGGTTATGACAGCAATCAAAAAGGCTTCAGCTCTCAAACTCAATTCCAAACCTTCCGTCAACCATCCGAAATCACCCCGAGGCCCCCAGGACCTCAACCAAAAGCACCAACAAGTATTATACTACCATACAAACTTATACCAACCTTCAAAACGCCTCAAACAACATCAAAATCACCAAAACACATCGAATTCAAGCCTAAGGTTCTAAAATCTTCCGAATTCCGCTTTTGGTCAAAAAGCCAACCAAACCACGTTCGAATGACCTGAAATTTCACACACACATCCCAAATGACATAACGGAGCTAATGCAACTTCCGGAATTCCATTCCGACCCCCATATCAAAATCTCACCTAACAACCGGAAAACGCCAAAAACTAAATTTCGCCAATTCAAGCCTGAATCTACTCCGGACCTCCAAGACAGATTCCGATCACGCTCCTAAGTCTCAAATCATCTCCCGAAGCTATCCGAACCATCAGAACTCACGTCCGAGCCCTCTAACACATAAGTCAACATCCGGTTGACTTTTTCTAACTTAAGCTTTCTTAATAGAGACTAAGTGTCTCAAACCTTCTCAAAACCTTTCCAAACCTGATCCAACCAACCCGATCACATATAAAACCAATAAATAAAGCAATAAGAAGCAGAAATGAGGGAAACGGAGCGGTAACTCATGAGATGACTGGCCGGGTCGTCACAATTATACGGAAAGACATATTCAACACATTGTAGTTTGCTACTCATAATCGCCATAATACTTTGTGTCTTGCTAGTGAATATGATGAAAATAATTTAGTGTTAGTAGAAGTAACATAATAGGTTTGGGAATTGGGATTTTGAGTCTAGTTACTTGTTGACGTGTAACCTCTTTCCAAAGGAAAAATTTAATGCTTTATTATTTTTAAACTTAATATATAAATATATTTTCACAAATAAATTTATTCGGTACGGTTCGGTTCGGTATTTTTTCAATTTATTTTCATTTAATTAAAAACCTAACCTAATTATCGGTACGGTTATATATTTATATAAAAACCTATGATTTTATTAAAAATAGCCTAAAAATCGGTTTGGTACGGTACAGTTCGATCGGTTTAGTCGGTTTTTAAACATCCATTGACACCCCTAGCTCAAAATGTACATATTATATTTCTAACAAATACATGAGGGTAATAGGACTCCCGCAAAGTATGAGGGTGCAACTGGTAAAGTAGAACAACCCGAATGGATAATTATATATTATCCCTATTATTTTTTTAAAATTGATCGATTTGTATAGACAAAGAGTAGAACACTTGCTTGCAGTTATGTGACCAGATTGGAATAATAGAGTGTGTTATTGTATACAGTCGAGATCATATACCTTCGATCTATAGGCTCGAGAAATCGCCCAAAGCCCGAGTTCAGGTGAGATCAAGTTCGTGTTCGAGGGACCAGACCCAAGGTCGAGGACAGAGCACGATGCATACCGAGGCCGAGTATGCTCGACCCTAAAATAGTGTTGTTATGGATTTGTAACATATTAAGCTAGACTTGTGCCACGTCCCCTAGATCATGGGCAAATCCCGGAATAGGATCGTACGATTCCGTACTAGGTGGTTAGACAGTGTTATCAAGAATATTCCTTATTGTAAATAGAAATATACCTTATTTAGGGTTCCCCTATTATACAAAGGGGACCCCAATCATTTGTAACATCGTCTGATCATTGGCAAGAATATACTATCCTACTTTTCTCTCTTACTGTCCATCAGAATTGTCCTTTACATTTATTGTTCTTACTTTATTGCTCTTAATCCATCTCAAGGTCACTAAGCTCGAGGTCACTACTGCTGAATAACATTGGTTTGATTCACTTGTTTCTTTCACTTCTACTTCTTATTTCTTGATTATTAATCAGTATTGAACTAAATCACATAACTTTAAAACCACAAATCAAATTTAACCGTTACTCGTATTTTCGATGTAAAGAGCTTGGCGCCTACCGTGGGGCTAAAGATAATAGTGATTGTTTCTTTACTGATTCTCATTACACACGTTATTTTTACACTTTTTCTTGTCAAGAATTTTTTATTCTCAGGCTGAAATATGTCTAGCTCACAAAATGCACCTGTTCATGACAACGAAGGTCTTGGTAAAAACAACAATATAGGGGTCGGTGTACCACCAATAAACCCTGGGGAAGTGCCAAACATGGAACCAGTTGATGTTAGTTCACACATTGCTCTAAACGCAGATTTAGGCACAGACCCCGGAGGGGGTGTACGTAGGGAAGCCCGACCTGGTGGCCAAGGAACACAAGGAGTGGGTGATGGGGGAATCAGCCTCCAAGTCATATTCGAGATGCTGCGAGCTCAACAGATCGCCATTGCTCAACTTCAAAGTCAAAATAAGACTCCGAGTGTAGCTGAACATGAAAACAATCGACGTGCTGAGCCAGCGCCAGAAAGGTCAAATAGAAATGACTCGGGGACTGACCCCACTATTATGAGGATGCTCGAAGAGCTCACCAAGAGGATCAAGTCTGGATAAAAGAATATTGAAAATAATGACAAAAAGGTGGAAACTTATAATTCCCGTGTTGACCAAATACCGGGGGCACCTCTAGTTTTGAAAAGATTGGATGCCAAAAAGTTCATACAGAAACCATTCCCCCAAAGTGCGGCTCCGATGCCTATTTCTAAGAAGTTTCGCATACCCGATATACCCAAATATAACGGGACAACCGACGAGCATATTACTTCATACACTTGCGGGATCAAAGGAAATGACTTGAATGATGATGAGATCGAATCAGTCTTATTGAAAAATTTTGGGGAAACATTGTCGAAAAGAGCTATGATTTTGTATCACAACTTACCTCCTAACTCTATTGACTCATTTGCTATGTTAGCAGATGCCTTCGTGAAAGCACACGCCGGGGCCATAAAGGTGGGGACGAGAAAATCGGACGTCTTCAAGATAAAACAAAGGAACGACGAGATGTTGAGTGAGTTTGTGTCCAGGTTCCAGATGGAACGAATGGAGTTACCGCCGGTCTTGGATGACTAGGGAGTACAAGATTATATGCAAGGTTTGAATGAAAGGAGCTTGATTGCGTCTCGACAATTAAAGCAGAACCTGATCGAGTATTCAGCTGTGACGTGGTCAGATGTGCACAACCGTTATCAATCAAAAATCAGGGTCGAGGACGACCAGTTGGGAGCTCCCTCGGGTTCAATTCATTCTAATGAATTCCATCCAAGCCCCCAAGGGATACGGACAGGGAGTCAAGATCAAACAAAGAGCGGTATCAGCGGTATGTTGATCGGAGAAACAATGGTTCAGGTCAAAACACCCCCAGAAATGATCGGAGAAACAATCGAGGTCAAAGTTCTCGAGGGCTCATGAGTAGGAACGGGTTCTATAAACACACCGGTCCCGCAGAGGCACCTTGATTGTCAGAATATAACTTCAGTGTAGACGCATCAGGAATCGTGTCAGCTATTGGAAGAATCAAAGATACCAGGTGGCCCAGGCCAATCCAAACTGATCCGTCTCAGAGGAATCCAAATTTAATGTGAAAGTATCATGGCACGCATGGTCATAAAACAGAAGATTACAGGCAGCTAAGGGAAGAAGTTGCTTGATTGTTCAACGAGGGCCATCTTCGAGAATTTCTAAGCGATCGAGCCAAGAATCACTTCAGGGAGAGAGATGCAAGAAAAAATGAACAAGAAAAACCACAACATGTAATCCACATGATCGGTGGAGGCGTCGATGTCCCACAAGGACCAGTGTTCAAACGCACCAAGGTATCGATCACAAGAGAAAAACATACTTGGAGCTACGTGCCCGAGGATGCCTTATCATTCTACGACGAGGAAGCAGAGGGCATATCTCAGCCAAACAACGATGCCCTAGTAATCTCTATCCTTTTAAATAAAATTCAGGTTAAACGTGTTCTTGTGTATCCAGTAGCTCAGCAAACATAATTAGATCAAGGGTCGTAGAGCAGCTCGGCCTACAGGATCAGATTATACCTGCGTCCTAGGTCCTGAATGGTTTCAACATGGCAAATGAAACAACAAAGGGAGAAATTATCTTGCTAGTAAATGTAGCCGGGACCATAAAACATACTAAATTCCATGTCATCGAAAGTGACATGACGTATAACGCGCTCCTCAGGAGATCATGGATACACAACATGAGAGCAGTACCTTCAACTCTTCATCAGATGATGAAGTTCCCAATGGAGGATGGAGTAAAAACGATTTACGGGGAGCAATACGCTGCAAAGGAGATGTTTGCTGTCGAGGAAGTGGTGTCGATACCATAGCCTTCGACCTCGGAGAATTAAAGCGATATCTGTCGAGCCCGCCTTTGCTTCACACCCCAAAGGTAGATGAAAAACTTTACCCTCTTCGGAATGTTTTGCATAAGTGGGGTACTAGTTCGAGAAGTGCAAGGTGCGCAATTCCCTGTTTATTATGTAAGCCGAACTCTAGGAGATGCTGAAATTGGATACCCTCACTTAGAAAAATTAGCACTTGCATTGATAAGCACATCTAGAAAGCTAAAACCATATTTTCAATGTCATCCCATTTGTGTATTAACCACCTACCCTCTTCGGAATGTTTTGCATAAGCCCGAGCTGTCGGGTCGGCTGGCCAAATGGGTCGTCAAACTTAGCGGGTATGATATCGAATATCAACCCCGTACCGCCATCAAGTCTCAAATCTTAGCTTACTTTGTGGCTGATTTTACGCCAACCCTAGTACCCCGAAGTGGAGAAAGAACTCCTGCTAAGTTTGGGTACATCATCGGGAGTATGGACCCTTTTCACGGACGGTGCCTCGAATGTGAAAGGGTCCCGGCTTGGCATTGTCTTGAAGCCATCCACGGGTAATACCATTAGACAATCTATCAAAACTTCTACATTGACTAACAATGAGGCCGAGTATGAGGCCATGATTGCAGGTCTCGAGCTAGCTAAGAGCATTGGAGCAGAAATCATCGAAGCCAAGTGCGATTCTCTGTTGGTGGTAATCCAAGCCAACAAAATTTTCAAAGTTCGAGAGGATAGGATGCAACGATACTTGGATAAACTACAGGTAACTTTGCACCGCTTCAAGGAGTGTATGCTGGACCATGTGCCTCGGGAACAAAATAGCGAGGCCGATGCACTTGCTAATCTGGGATCCTCGGCCGAAGAAGACGACATCATCCTGGGGACTGTCGTCCAGTTATCGAGGTCTATGGTTGAAGAGGGTCATGCCAAGATAAATTCAACAAGTTTGACATGGGATTGGAGGAACAAGTATATCGACTATTTGAAGAATGGAAAACTCCCCTAGGACCATAAAGAATCGAGGGCCCTACGGACCAAGGCTGCCAGGTTCGAGTTAGATGAAGATGGAACATTGTACAGGAGAACGTTCAGTGGACCAATGGCGGTATGTTTAGGGCCGGGGGACACCGATTATGTTCTACGAGAGGTCCACGAAGGTACTTGTGGAAATCACTCCGGCGCCGAATCATTGGTTCGCAAAATTATTAGAGTAGGTTATTGGGACAGTATGGAAAAAGATACAAAGGAATTTGTCAAAAAATGTGATAAGTTCTAACGATTTGCACTGATGATCCATCAACCCGAAGAACGACTCCATTCGGTCCTATCCCCGTGGCCTTTTATGAAATAGGGAATGGACATAGTCGGACCCCTACCAACGGCCCCAGGTAAAGCTAAGTTTATTTTGTTTATGACTGATTATTTTTCTAAGTGGGTGGAAGCATAGGCCTTCGAGAAGGCCCGAGAAAAAGAATTGATTGACTTCATCTGGGACCACATTATGCCGATTCGGGATACTTACCGAGATTGTATGTGATAATGGAAAGCAATTCGTCGGCAAGAAGGTGACGGAGTTCCTCGAAGCACATAAAATAAAGAGAATTTTATTGACACCGTAGCACCCAAGTGGAAATGGACATGCCGAGTCAACAAATAAAACTATCATTCAAAACTTGAAGAAAAGGTTGGACGATGCAAAAGGGAAATGGAGAGAAGTTTTACCTGAGGCTCTTTGGGCATATCGAACAACATTGAAGTCTAGCACTGGAGCTACCCCGTTTTCTTTGGTATATGGCTCCGAGGCCCTTATCCCTATCGAGGTCGGAGAACCCAGCGCTAGGTTTTGACATGCATCGGAGGATTCAAATCACGAGGCTATGAATACCAGCCTCGAGCTATTAGACGAAAAACGAGAAGTAGCACTCATTCGGATGACCGCGCAGAAGTAAAGGATCGAAAGGTATTACAGTAGAAGGACCAATTTTCGACATTTCAGAATTGGGGACTTAGTTCTACGAAAAGTCACCCTCAATACTCGAGACCCGAATGAAGGGAAACTTGGCCCGAATTGGGAAGGACCGTACCGAGTCCTCGGAGTTGTCGGTAAATGATCTTACAAGCTTAGCACGATGGAAGGTGAACAGCTACCAAACAATTGGAACGTATCATTACTCAAATGATAATACTGCTAAGGTATGACTCTATCCTTTTGCCCATTTGAGTTTAAAGCTAACTCAGTGCATTTTTTCGATCGAAGCTACCAAAGACACCCTTTTTACACGAAGGCCTTAGGTTTTAAGGCATGCGTTGCACTCTTTTTCCCTTAGACCTGATTTTGTCCCAAATGGGTTTTACCGGCAAGGTTTTTAACGAGGCAACAACTATATGCTACCTAAGGAAAACTCAAATAGTATCCAAGGCTTCTTTTCAGTCAACCTCAAATACTGGGGGGCATCACCCTTGGAGATCATATTTTCGAGGAAAATACTTCACGAGGGCCTCGATAGGAAAACTTTGTAATAGGCCAAACGGTCAGATGAACTGTGTCCATATAGAATAGTCGAGCCCCGACAGCAACATATACGCATGTATCAATTATTTGAAGAAGCTTTCTGTTTATATCAAAAACACTTTATGTCTCAAAGAAGTCTACTATTATACGAGCTCTACACTTATAATCCTACGGGAAATGGCTCAAGAGCCAAAGCACAAATACAACCCCGAGACACTCGGGCACTGTCATCGACAGTCAGCTCACCCGAGTCATCGAAAACTCGGACTCATAAGACCTCAAAGAGGCATCCCCCCGAAACAAAGGCCAAGGCCAATATACTCGGGGACTAACTTTTCGAACAAGTTCAAAAGGTTATCGGGAAATAAGTCCAAGAGACACACTCGAAGGCTACGGCCATATTAAAGACTACGGTCATATAAAAGGCTACGGCCGAAACAATGCGGCTCGGAGACGTACGACTTTCGCCATAAATTAAAGGCCTTCAAACACTTTGAAAAAAAACTGGTTAAATAAGGCTACCCTCGGTAAAAGCAAACTATAAACTGGTTAAGGGCCGATAAAAGAGCCTTGTGAAATGTTAAAAGAGCTCAGCTCGAGACTTGGAGAACTCTTCCTTATGAAGCATGACGGCCTTCACAAAAAGGGATAGATCAAACTCAGAACGACAAGGATAAAGCACAATCATAATCTTAGAGGACAGAAACTTACTTGTTTGAAGAGCCGACGGGCCTCGTCGAAAATAAAAGAAGCATCTGGATCGGGACCATCTTCGATCCCTGCAAGGCATTCTCAAAAGATATCATGCCCTTCTTGGCTCGTCCACACATCAAAAGTTTTCATGTTTCGAGCATCTCGGATTTGCCCCTCGGAGAACTCATGACCAGGCGGTGACTCATCCGCTTTGATCACCCCTAGCGACCCACTCAGGGCGTTCTCTTCTATTTGAAGGACTTCGGGACCAGGTCCCTCGGCCTCACCCTCCAATTGACCTCCTAGACGAGGTGCCTTTTTGTTGCCTGATGGCTCGGGGAATTTGCTCGAACTCCCCTTAGAGATTTCTTTGGTTCTAGGATGAACCGCATCTACCACCACCGGTTCGGTGGACTTCGAAGCACCAGTGCTCCCTCTTTTACGAACTACCAACAGGCAGTCGTCATCTTCTTTTTCTTCCTAGTCTCGAAGGAGTTGGGCTGTTTCTGGAGATAGGGCCACAGTATCGGCCTTATGCTTTCGAGCCGCGCTTTTCTTAGGCTTCGGGGGATTTGCAAGAGACCCCCTCTTTCTTTTCTTTTCTTTGGAAGGCTTGGATCTCTTCTTTACCGGACGGGGGTGGCCGCATGGCAACGGCGTCTCCGAGGCCTGCATAAAGGCAAAGTAAGTATCTCATTGAGAAACACAAGTAAACAAACAAAAGGACTCACCACGATTTTTGCCTCCCATCGGCCCTTGGCTAAATCGCGCCAGCAGCGCTCAGCGTAGGAGGAGGTAGAAGCCAGTTTTCGGACCCAACCCTTGAGGTCCGGGACGGCACCGGGAAACCAAGCAACAGCTTCACCATCAAACAGGGGTTCAATCGAGAAAAGATGAAGTCGAGAGGAAGCAAGGTATAAAGTTACTATGTACTTACGTTTCATGTTCCACTCCTCGGGGAATGGCATCCTCTCAGCAGAAATCAGGTCAGAGGTCCTGACTCGAACAAACCGACTCATCCATCCTAGGTATTTGTCCTCATCGATGCTGGAAAAGAGAGATTTTGAGGATCGGCATTGTAGTTTTATCAAGCCACCTCGGTAAAGGCGAGGGCTGTACAGCCTGATCAGATGGTTGAGGGTGAAAGGAATCCCCTCGACTTGGCTTGAAAAGAATCTGATCAAATGAATGATTCTCCAGAATGAAGGGTAGATCTGGCCACGCGTCACTTGGTATCTTTGGCAATAATCAAGGATAACTGGGTCTATGGGACCTAGGGCTGGATTTGCAGGGCCCATCGTGAATGGGTATGTATACACGCTTAAGTACCCTGCTTTATGGGTAGTGATGTCCTCTTCTGGGGAGGGAATCACCACATCTTTATTATCCCAGTTGCAGTCCTTCTTTACCTGCTCAAGCTCATCTTTGGTTATCAAACAAACGTATCGAGACATGGGCTCGCATCGGCTTGGTGTCGATATAGGTTTTTCAACTTTGAAATCGGATGTTATCTCGCACGGTGGGGGAATGCATTCCTCGATACGGGGCGGCACCACCATTTTACTTTTGGCTGGCCGCGATGATGAAGAGGATTTTTCTTTTTGGGGAATGGATTTAGATGTTTTATCCATTATAGTATAAAAGTTCAAGAGAAGAGAAAAGGTTAATGGTGAAGTAAGGGAAAATTGAAGAGAAGGGAGAACCCAGAGAAGTTGAAGAAACTAATGAGATTTTGAAAACAATCTGAGAAGTAAAGTTCGTAAAATTGGGAAGTTAGCCTATTTATAGAAGTCACTCAAGCGTATTGGAGAAGCCGAATAGCCGACGAGTACTGGCGCGCATTTAATGTTTTGGGAAAACGGACTGACGGAATGTTTCAGTCACTCTGAGCGCCTACGTCACGGGAATGACATCATATTATAGATTCTGGGGAATCGAGGTCCAAATCGTTTCTTATCATCTTACTCTAAGAAACGCGAGGACTATTTGTAAACGATCGAGATCGTATGCCTTCGATCTATAGGCTCGAGAGATGCCCAAAGCCCGAGTTTAGGTGAGATCAAGTTCGAGTTTGAGGGACCAGACCCAAGGTTGAGGACAGAGCATGATGCATACCGAGGCCGAGTATGCTCGGCCCCGAAATAGTACCGTTATGGATTTGTAACAGATTAAGCTAGATTCCTGCCACGTCCCCTAGATCATGGCCCAATTCCCGGAATAGGATTGTACGATTCCGTACTGGGCGGTTAGACAGCTGTATCAAGAATATTCCTTACTATAAATAGAAATATACCTTATTTAGGGTTCCCCTATTATATAAAGGGGACCCCAATCATTTGTAACATCAGTTGATCATTGGCAAGAATATACTATCATACTTTTCTCTCTTACTGTTCATCAGAATTGTCCTTTACATTTATTGTTCTTACTTTATTGCTCTTAATCTATCTCAAGGTCACTAAGCTCGAGGTCACTACTGCTGGATAATATTGGTTTGATTCACTTGTTTCTTTCACTTCTACTTCTTATTTCTTGATTATTAATCAGTATTGAACTAAATCACATATCTTTAAAACCACAAATCAAATTTAATTGTTACTCGTATGTTTGAGGTAAACAGTTATAATCAATAAAAACAGTAATGACGTAAATATTACTTTACAATGAATAATAATACATTAAGAGTCATTTGCGTTTTTTAGTATGAGCAGCAAAGGAGTTTTATTTTTTTGATTGGTTAAATTGACAGTTCCAACCAAAATCTCGAAAAGAAATAAAATCAACAAAATGAAAAGGTAAAAAACCTTATGCATGGCGGTGGGGGTGGGGTGATTGAATGCGGGTGAAAATTATAGGAATTTTTACCTCCTATAGCAAAGGTTAACACCTTATTTATTTTAAATAAGTACCATTTTAAAAAATTATATTCTATAGATACCTTTTAAAGTGTATAGCAAAATATCTAATTTTGGTTACCTCCTACCCCTAAGCCACTAAATACGCTATTTTTTATTTTTCTCTCTCCTTTTTTCAGATTTTTCTCTCACATAATTACCGTATTTCACATAAACATCTCACTCCAAGTTCTTTCTCTCTACTTTGATACATGCCATTCTCTTCCCCCATTCCCTGAAAATACCTAGAGTAACAAAAAGAAAAAAAGCTGGCGCAGCAGCTTGAAGAGAGGAGAACGGCTTGACAAAGAGTGGACCTAATCCAAAGAGACATCTTTAGCGCCTCACACCCTTTAGATCTTCATCATTCTTTCCCTCAAAATTGAAGATACACATACACTGATATAGTAGAGAGGAACGGATAAGAAGAGGACGAAACAGAGAGAACGAGAGTAAGAGGGAGGTGGCCAATTTGCTGCTTATTCAATTTCTTGGATTACCATGGAATTTACAATTATCAATTCCAACGAAATTATCTATCTTCTTGTTTTATTCTGTTGTTTACAATACAACAAAATTATCTACTGTACATGATGCGTGGGAACAGTGAGATTCAGGGTTTTTGCTCGACGACGGATTCGCCGAAAATTAGGATTTGTTCTTGAACAAAGACGATGGAATTTGGGGCTGAGCAATTTGAATTTCTGTTAATATTTTTCAATGTATCACGCTGTATTTTCATATATTTCATTGTATTCATTGTCTTTTTTTTTTTATTGTAATTCAATGTATCTCGCTGTATTCCATGTATTTCATTGTATTCACTGTCTTTTTCTTTCATTGTATTTCAATGTATCCCACTGTATTCTATGTATTTCATTGTATTCACTGTCTCGCTATATGCCATGAATGTATTCATATATTTTTTTTAATTAATATAATTTATGTATTCAGATGTATTATATAATTTCTCTGAAGATTGCTATGTTTTTGGGGTATTTTTCGGTTGAGAATCTTTTTTATAACTGGAAATACAAATTTTGTGTGTTATAATTGAGTTTGTTGAGTTATATTAGGAGTCTATTATGTTAATTGATTCACTTTCCGTTTAAAAACAGTGTAATCCAATGTTTCACGTCGTGAATACAGTCGAATACAATAATTTGTCCAGCTGTAATCCCATGTTTCACGCCATGAATATAGTCGAATACAAAAATCTGTCTAGCTGTAATCCCTGTTTCACGCCTAGAAATGCTACTGTAATCATGAATACAGTAGCTTAAATACGTCAAATACATCTTATAACAACAGAAAACGTATCTATAATCCGTAATATTGCAAATAGTATCTATAGATAGCTAATTATCACTAAAAGAAAGTGCTTTATGAAAATTTCTCAAAATTCTATGCGAAACAGGGCCAGACTCAATTTTCACTATCTTGGGCCTTGTTTTTTTAATACAAATGTATGACGAACCTGCCTAATAAGTAGCTTGCAAAAATTACACTGTATAGCCGCTGTAAAAATAATAGTCCAAAAAATTATATAGAATTTGTATGTTTTTTATATAATATACACATTCTGTATGTTATATACAAATATTATATAAGTTTTATACACTTTTTCGATTACCAAATATAAATAATTTCTGGCGCGCACTAAAAATGATAATATCCCAATAAGGTTCCCTATGTGCTACCTGATTCACAAAACAAGGATTGGATCAATTGTAAGACATGTAAAGTTTCGATGACTCAACAAAATCATTAACTCAGTTTATCAGAAATAGTATACGATCTTCGTTGAGACTTCTTTTTTCAATAATTCTGTAGCCTATTGGCATAAATAAAGGCTTATTCCCACTTCATGCTTAACATCAAACCAACTTAAATTCTTACTTTAATTTCTAGGTATTTTATTTTTAGAATTTAAAATGTTGTTTTCCACATTTTTACGATTGACACTTATAATGCAGTTAATGAATTAAATGGTGGTGAGTTTCAATGAGGAATGTTAAATATTTTGGACAGTTGATAATACAATGTATGGGGGAGTGGGAGTAGCTGATCCATCATAAACCTTTATTACAATTTGCAACGATCAATTCTTTATTTATGATGTCCTAAAATTCACACATGCTAACATGTACTACAAGCTAGGTTGTTAGGAGTTGTCCTGATTTTCTTATCATATTTGGTTTTCCTATTTCAAGAAGGAAAGGATAACATATTTACCATAATTGGGCTTTTCTTTTCCTAAAGGAAAAAGATAATTCTTTCATATTTGGTTAGTCCTTTTTCTTGTAGGAAAATATATGGACTTCTATAAATTGAAGATTCGTCCTTCTCATTCAGTAGCATCCACAATGTAGCCATAAGGGATTTGAGAGTCATGTTTAGGGGGAGAACTTTACGGGACGAGTGTTAGTGTGTCACTTGTGTTTGCCTCTTCGTGAGGTTGCTCTCTCGATATTTTGTACTCTCTTTTATTATAGTGGATTGCTCATTTCCGTCGTGGACATAGGTCAATTGACCGAACCACGTTAAATGTTTGTCTCTCTTTGGTATATTTCTCTTCTGTTATCTGCTTTATCGTCAATCAAGGTTTGCTTTGCTAGTTTTCGCATGACACCTACTTTTTCGGTCCTAACATGTGGTATCAGAGCGAGGTTCAAGACAAGTTCATCTTGGCGGGTTTAGTTCTAGCCACAACGTATTTGACGATAATCATAATTTTTGTTTGAGAAATTTGACCAAAGTACTACTCGCGTTGAGACAAACATAGTGGTGGAGATTTGAATATGCGACCTGTTGAAGGCTATGTGGAGAAGATGGGTCAAATTTATTTTGTCAGAAAATCCAGTCCAAGGGGGAGAATTATTAGGATTGTCCTGATTTTCTTACTATATTTGGTTTTCCTATATCATGAAGGAAAGGACAACATATTTACCATAATTTGGCTTTTTTTCCTAGAGGAAAATGTAATTCTTTCATATTTGGCTAGTCCTTTTTCTTGTAGGAAAAGGTTTGGACTTCTATAAATTGAAGATCCGTCCTTCTCATTCAGTAGCATCCACAATGTAGCCATAAGGGGTTTGAGAGTCGTGTTTAGGGGGAGAACTTTGCAGGACAAGTGTTAGTGTGTCACTTGTGATTGCCTCTTCGTGAGGTTGTTCTCTCGATATTTTGTACTCTCTTTTATTATAGTGGATTGCTCATCTCCGTCATGGACGTAGGTCAATTGACCGAACCACATTAAATGTTTGTGTCTCTTTGGTATATTTCTCTTATGTTATCTGCTTTATCGTCATTCAAGGTTTGCTTTGCTAGTTTCGGCATGACACCTGCTTTGTCGGTCCTAACATAGGTCACTAAAATACAATGCTACATGTCTCCTTAAATTCGGTTGTTACAATACTAAGACAATTTCTTTGCTGCTGGTAGGACTAGATTTCTCGAATTATACAACAACAACAACAACAATACAGTGAAATTCCATTAGTGGATTCTGGGGAGGATAGTGCGTACGCAGACATTATTTCTACCCCGAGGGAATAGAGCAGGGGCGGATCTACTAAGGAGGAAGGGGGTGGCACGCCACCCCGCACACCTCCGTCCAATACGTATATGTATATGTATGTATATACAGAAAATGTATATGTATTAGAAGTGGCACCCAAGGTATCAAAAGTTCGCTTGGTGCCATTGGCACTTGCTTAATGTCTTGTCTTCTAGGCCTGGGTTCGAGCACTGACAACTGCATTTTCTTTTTTTTTCTTTTTTTATAACAATTCTGTTCCTGCTTACAGGAGAACGAATCATTTTTCTTCTTTTCTGTTTCTTTTTTGCTTCCTTTTCTTTCTTTTCCTTGTTTCTTGTTTTCTTTCCTTTTCTTCAATTGTTGCCAACTCTTTTTCCCTTATGAGTTCCCATTGAGTAATAAATTTCATAAATTCTTGCTTCTATTTCAAATTTATAGTGTACTGCAAAAGAAATATCTAGTGCTTATTAAGTAAGTTTTTGCTTTGAGTATCTAAACATGCATCTATGGCGAGTTTTAGTCCTATTTCTCCATCTTTTGATCAAATCATAACTCCAGAATATGAAAATTCGTCAAAGACAATCGTAAATGAATAATAATATTTCGTTGATATTAGTCATATTATTGAAGTTCCATGCGTTGCTCACCATAATTACTAAATTAGTTATTTGATCGATTTGTCTATATAAACCAAAAAGATGAATAACCCGAACTGAAACTCCAAAAAGATCAAGTCATAGTCCAAAGCACTATGGCACCCGGAACCTTCAAATCCAAGATCCGCCTCTGGAATAGAGAGGGCGTTTCCAAAAGACCCTCGGCTCAAGAAGACAAAGATTTCTCCAATTATGTTTAGAAGAAAAGTTAGAATATACACGGAAAGTGAAAAAAAATGGGTTACTTATTCAACAACAAAATGGTTAAGTGATATCACTTTAAAGTTAAACCTAAAATTCTGAAAACTACAATCATGAGTAGAAAAATTCTTTAAATTTTGGTAAACCTGAAGGGAAGTGTAAGTATCTGGGTTAACGAAACACAAGATACAATAACTAACTACTATGCTGGGAATTACTTGTCCTACTTTTAGCTTGAGTTATCCTAAAAGTTTATTCACTTTCTTTTATAAAATTCTCTATATTAATTAGTAGTTTTCATTATTTTATTCAAAACAATGTTCATTTTTTTGGACTTTCAAATTTTTATTTTTATTTTTCTACTTAAAATATTGTTTGCCTTTTTCTTTTGACATGGGCTTCAATCATGCAATTGGGTTTGCACTCTTGTTGATAGGTACCTGTAAGACTAACAAAGAGTCCCAGGGTCCACGATATAATAAGTCCAGCAAAAGATGCTTGAAAATCAAGTAGTACGTCCATATAAGTAGGGGAGCCCCTACAGCAGAGCAAAGTCCGTGTGGGCCCATCTCTCCCACGTTACAACAAGTATCCTATGAAATGTGCAGGTCACATATGGTAGAAAAAATAAAAATCAAGTTATGGTAGTAGTACGAATATTTCATATACATAATCTTATTTTGGAAAGATTCTGGTATAGATATTAGGTACTATAATTTTGAGAGATTTAGGGGTAGGAAATCTCTTGCTTTATTCTTATCTTAATCTATCCACAGAGGTTGAACTTGAAACAAAGAATCAAACAAAGGGAATGATAAAAAGTTAGAAGATTAGCATTAACAAAAATAGCAACATACTATCTGATAACCCAAAATCTTTACAGCCGTATCCTCATCTCACTGGAGTCTAAAGAAAGATCCTATAATCAAGCCTGGCAATTTGTACTACCCACCCCCACCCCCACCCCCAACCCCCAAATTAATTATTATGGATATTTAATTCGAAAATGGCCATCTCTTATCTTTGATCTTCAAATCCTTTCTCCTTCCGACCATTCTTCTTCAAAACGCCTGCATATTCCACAGAAAATATATTCAATTCTTGAAACTAAACAGTTAAACATATATGAAAACTACTAGACACTAATTGTATGTACTAGTAAGTGTTCAGTTGCCGTACCTTAACTTCAAAAAATGATAAATCAATTCATTTCCAGAAAACAGTTCAGAAATCACATGGATAACTATAGTAGTACAAACAGAACTAGAAACTACAATCCGGGGCAAGGAAAAATGACTTTTTTGCCTCGAAAGAAGTGAAATTTCATATAACCAATAGCAAAACAAAGACTTCTCCAGAAAATCAGAAAACGAGTAACACAATACATTTTCAGAAACCAGTTCACATGGGAAACTATATGCAGTCAGTATAACTAGAAACCCGCAATACGGGGCCATAAAAATGGAACTTTTTCCTCGAAATAAGTGGAATTTCATACGAGAACCAATAGCAAATCAGATTCTATTTTTCTTTATTAAACAGATTAAAAAGAAAATAATGTCTTATGAAAAGAGACATACACTGTAAATATGTAAAAAAGGAAAGAAAAAAGACAATAATTTAAGGAGAAATACAATATGGGAGGGATGAGATCCCTCTGCTACAATATTCTAACAAAATTCAGGGATAAATGAAATAGAACAAAAGAATTTACCATCTGATGTGCAATGGGGAGGATCTTCAAAAAGAGAAAGAGAAAGCTGTTTATGAGCCAAACCAATATCAAAAAGAATAAGACCAGAGGAAGGATTATCAACCATAATCCCTTTAACTGGTAACCATACAAAAAGCTCTTGTTGAGAAAGGCCTTCAACTCCAGCAAGTGAACCATAAGTGAGATTAGCCTTCACTACACTGTCATAAAAAGCCATAGTATCAAACTTAGTCAAACAAGGCCCATCTAGAAACACTTCAAGAAGTCCAGTATCTGAAAAGTTGTAAGATTTCACGTCTTTAGGAAGAAGTCCTGCTGGTAACCCTTTGGATTTAAGGAGATCATGAATTGACTTAGCCCCTTCACACTGTGAAAAACACAACAACAAGAAAAACAAGAGTAAAACTAGTGGAAATTGGTTTTGAAGAAATGCCATAATGAGAGAGAGAGAGAGAGACAGACTCTTTTTTTCAGGATGGTTTAAGGTGTGGTTTAAGGAAATGTGGAGGGAGTTTTGAGAAAAGGGAAACAGAAAGACTGTTTAGGAAAGGAGTATTTCAAGGCTGATTTTACTAAGTTGCCTTTGACATTAGGGCGGATCTATTGTTAAATTCATCCGAATCCAATATTTTTAAATAAGTATTAGATTTTTATGAGGAAATATATATATATATATATATATATATATATATATTATAGATCAAACCGTATAGTTTTAAATATATAATATGTTATGTACTAAGAACTTTAAAAGTTTAACCTGTCAAATAAAAATTCTGAATCCGCTTCTTTTTGACAGTGAGGTTTCATTTGAATTGATTGATTTTGTTTGATTTGGGCCTTAATGACTTCCAATCTCTTATTTTTCTGCTTACTATAATTAAGATCGTGGGGTCATTTGAATTATTATTCTGCGTCACGCTGGCTATTATATGGAGTATACTTTGTGCTTTTGCAAAATCTGATATCATTATCCTCCCAATAATTTACAAGGAAACTTCCGATTCTCCTAGCTATATGGATATTTTGCAACGTAACATCAATTTTTCTTTTTAATTTTATTTTACCCTGTATTTATTTTAGGATTAACTCTTCTCTACGTAAACATCATTTGATTTTCACTATCCGTCCTAGGTTTCATTATTCAACGTGGTCTCAAATAATGATGACAATTTATTCTAATAATATTGACAATTTTTTCCCTATTTTTTTAGATAGATTAAATTGATGTAATTATACTCCTCTATACATAACGACTATGTAAAGTGTAAACACCGAATCTTGACATTTTATTTTTTATAGTCATAACACAGTTGGTCTTGAGTTGATCAGTCCGTCATAACAAACAAATATACTACTTAATAAGGTGGGTATTAATTGCATTGACAATGTTGTGTTAATAAATGTTTACCCGTAAAACGGTACAGTTGAATTTATACTTGGTTTATAGGTAAGTGAATCGATTTGATCCTAAAATGATACAAGAATCAGACAAAAATATAAGGCTTAACGTTAAAATCAAGATAAGACGATAGAGATCTTGAGCCCGGGAGCTTCCGGAGGCAGTTTGAATAATATAAATAAGCAGGAAAGGGAAATGTTATTGAGCTTTGAACAAATTCATGTGCCTTACAAGGATGGTAGAGCTTACTATTTATAATTGTACATAGGGAACAAGGTCCTAGGATCAAGCCCCCCTTAAATGACAATTATGAGGGCAATTGAAGAATGTGTAACGGTAGGCAATAAATGCCTTATTTTCTGTAACGGACGTGCACTTAATACTATAGAATATTCTTCATTAAATGCTACCAGGTGGTAGGCATATTTACTTCGCCTTTATGAATATCATTCTCTCCGATAACAAGCTAGATCATTGCCCTCGGGCCCGTTTGTCTTCTGTCTTCAGCTCCACGTGTCACTTTCTCATGCGAACATTAAATATGAACATATTTTACCCCATACATACTCCCCCTGCTTTTCGGTGGCATAACTCTGTGTCACCAAAAAGTTGGTAGAGATACCTTTTTTGCGAAAAATTCTCTGACCCCCTCTAAAAAATTTATGACAGTTGATTAGACGCAAGTCTCTCCGCATTTAATGTCCCGAACACGCGTCATCCCACGATTTAGCATCACTTTTGCTGTTTATCGAGGTGATTATGGCCACGATTTTAGCCGCCTATTCCTTTACATATACGAATCAAACTTCTTCATTTATACTTCATAATTCTCCAAACTTTCTCAAACTCTCTTTACTAAACTCGTACTTTGTCTTCAACCTTTGTTTAAGCTCCTTTTTCAGAGAAACCCTTCCTTCCTTTCTGATAAAAATGGCTTCTTCTTCCAACCCTAGTTCTTCAAAAAATAAAGGTAAAGCTGATGATGATGCTCCTCCTACGGTGAGCACCATCATTCCAAGAAGTCTTGTCGCAACTAAACACTTCGAAGAGAAGTATCCTTTTGCTAACCCTCGTACGTGGGTCATTGGCGTGTACCCTTCTTCCTTCTATCCTTCTAGTATTCCTGGTGTGAAGGAAGATTGCCATTTCCAAGATTTAGACATTATCACCCCTGATCTGGCGGAGCAGATAACCTTACCTAGGAAGGGTTTCACGTATTTTTATACGTATCCCTTCACTTTGGGGCCGTTCTCTTTGAGTGGGGAGCTTGACTCCGTTATTGTGGAGTTCTGCATCCATTACAGGTTTGCCTGGCACAAGTAAGTCCTTCTGTGTGGAGAACAGTCGCTTGTCTTTGGCGTCTGTGCCAGGAGATAGGAGACGAGCTAACCCTAGCTCGACTAATGAACCTTTATTCCCCCAAGATTTTTTGCGGGGAATGATAAATTTTGAGCAAACATGGCCACCATGCTCTTCTAGCCAGCATGGATAATGACAACGATCGTGGGTGGATGGAACGGTTCGTTGCAGTTGCCACCGGGGAGATCATTCCGGCCACGGCTTCAGCCTTTCCGGAATTGTGATCGTACTCGTAAGTTCATCGTTTGTTTCTTCTTCTAGCTAAAGATCATCCCACACTGTTACTGATTCCTCTTCTTTTACTTCTTTCAGCAACTCGGTGGGTTCCACCGAGGGTCGAAGGCTTGGACCAGTGGGTCCAAAAGGTTTTGGATGTTACTATGACCGAGACTCGTATATGGAAAGAACTAGCCCTTAAATATAGGTGGAAGGCCAAAAATCATTGTAGGTTAAACTCATCTTGTTTTTCTCTTTCGTATATGATAGCTGATTAACCTTTTTATCTTGTTGAATTAAGGTCTACCCCAGGGTTCAGTTGTTGTCCCCGAGGAGGATATTTTGGCTGATCCTGCTGACGCGACAAGGCTGCTGCAGGAGGCTTTTACCTGAACAGGTGTCTCCGGGCCTACTTCTCGTGCAAGTGCTTCTTCTCCGAGTCCCCGACCGGAGAACAAGCAACCAAAAAAAAGACGTTCCTCTGCGGCTGGGGGAAAAAAGGCAAAGAATGTAGCGCCTAAGCCATCCCCGAATGTCGTGAAGATGAGCGTCACGCCTGAGCCGGTCCTAGAACCATGGTGATCGATGATGCTGGAGGAGCAGTGATGAGGGGGCTTCTCTACATAGAATACGACGACCTTCATCATCTCAAAAAAATGCTCAATCTATTGAGCTAGTTACACCAACCGAGGATGATGCCTCGTTACTCTTGGGGAGGTTTGATATGGTGGAAGATGCAAACTCATGCTTCCGAGTCCCAGTTGTCGCGCCTGGTATTGTGAGGTTGAGTACCGGGTACCATCCGTCTTCGGTTGACGAGTGTTGATACCCAATTTTTTCCTATAATATTTTAAAATGCATATACACTTTCAAAACTATGCATTAGCATCAATTGATATTTTTTCATAATTTCTATATTTTTAAATTAATTTATTTTAGTATTTTATTTATATAAATGATTACAAAATTGCATCACAAGTGCCCTATAACATTTCATTGATTTAATTTTGTTATTTATAGCCATATTAAGTTTAAATTATTTCACAAATGGCCAGATTTATACCTTTTGGTTACAATTGCAATAATTTTATAATTATAGTCCATGCATACATCACTGCATTATCTTACCATAAATTGGTCCATTATATTTTTAAAATATTGAATAATTATTTTAAAGCACCTTTGTGCATGAAAATAATTTTTCTCATTGTTGATTATTTTTATCAATTATTTGGGTATTTAACAAATAGCCTTTTTATTTCAGACCTAACCTCTTTTAATACCAGCCCAAACCCCTTTAATATTAGCCCAAATCCTTAAATATACCAGCCCAAACCCCTTAAGCCCAATCTGTATACACCCGACCCAATAATTCCGTTTAATCGTGGCCGTTGATCCTTTTGATCAACGGTCCACGATTAAACTTACCATTTTAATTCACCTAACCCTAACCCTAACCCTCCCCCCCTCCCCTCTTCATTTCTCTTCAACCGCCATCACCCGTTTTCCTCACCCTTCCAGTTCTCTCTCAACTCACCCTAACCCTAATCGCCGTCACCGGCGAAGACCTCCCTTCTATGGTGTTTCTGTGCCTTCTCCGACCACCACTGGTCTCCTATACTCCCTGGCTCTTTGATTTCATGAGTCCTTAGAAGAATCTCATGGAAGATTCAACCTTGTTCTGGCCTAAAAGTTGTTTACTGGCCTGTCTCAGGCCACTTTCGTTTGTGAGTATGGATTTTCTCTTGCTTTTAAGTATGAATCCATATATTTTTGACCGATTCTCTTGATCTCAGTTATTTTCTGAAAACCCTAGTTTCACTATTGTTCGATTCTTCTCAATAGATCTGAGGTGATTCGAGTATTATTAGGTGTTTTCCTCTAAAATTTCTTGTTTAATTAACTACTTCGATTTTTAGTCACTCTATCTAAACTAGGGTTCTTCCTAGACATTCTTCAAAAGATTTTCTACTTTTAATGTTTAATTTGTTCATCTCTTTACGTATTTGGTTAATCTTTGTATGTATGCTCGAACCCTAGATGTTTCTAATGGTTACACTGATTTCTTCTATTATGTTAATTTCTATGAATCAGTTGCACTCACTGATTCTATTTAGGTATTCAAATGTTTTCCCTATTAAATTCAGTATTCTTTGAAGATTTTACTGATTGATTCCTGTTAAATGTCCTGTTAGAATCAGTGTGTGCTGAAATTTTATTTGTTTCTCTATTTGTGACCTTAATTAGTCATACTTGCCTTAGTTAGTTATCAGTATGGTTTTGGAATTTCTACTGACTCCCTACATGGAATGTTTTTGAGTCCTTACCTTAATTGGAACCCCTGTTGTGACCGTTAATTGATTGCTCCCCAATTAAGGGGTCTATTCCGGACTCCTTTATGGGAATTGATTCTGTGATTGATTAATTGCTCCTAATTGATTGAACTGTGATTCTTTTACCTTATTTTGATTCACCCCTTAAGTGCTATATAAACTCTCTTATTTTTTACCTATAAACGGACACAAGTTAAAAGACACACACTCACACTCAAACTCTCTTTTCTTTCTCTGCTACTTGTGATAACTCTTGGTCTAGTCGGCTGAAAGCCAAGGCTAGATATTGGAACTACACCTACTTTATATTCTGCACTCTTTTCTTCAACTGGTATGTCTCTAGTTAAATTTTGAAACCCAAACCCTATGTGTTTCATTCCTGCACTAGTTCATTGACTATGAATTCAACATGTCTTCCTGTTTACTTCTTTGCTTAGCATGTCTAAATTCTGTCTTGTTCAATGTATGATTAGCATGTCTACACTTCACCTAGTTATCTGATACTTAACCAGCCTGTTTGTGAATATCTGTTTAATCCCTTAACTATGTGATCATGTTGGTTATTTAATATATGTGGTTGACCCTGCCTGTATATTTAATCATGTTCAAGACATGTCCAGCTTTCTATATTACATCTGTGATCTATGTCTTAATTGTTTACTGTCTATGACTAACTTGCTAAGTCTCTAAGACCCTTAGGGGTCGTTTGGTAGCCGGTTAGGGGAAAAATTATTCATGTATTAGGGGTAACATAACTTATACCATGTTTGGTAGCCATTAGTTATTTTGTAAAAAATTCAGCATAACTAATACCATGTTTGGTTGGCATTTTACAATTCTACATAAATAATACATGTATAAGTTATGAGTCAATCTGTGTGTTATTTTATGTGGGGGAGAAGATGGAATAACTAATACATGTATTAGTAATACATGGATAAAATACTGAAATAACAAATTTACCCCTATCAATTTACCACAAATCATTGCCATTTTCTCCAGCAAACTTTTCATTGTTCGTTTTCTACCGCAAATAACAATCTTGTACTTTGATATTTTTGAATTACTAAATAAAGTGTGTAACAATATAGCAAGAAATTCAACCAAAATCCAAGAAAGAATTATATACACTACAATTAGCATGGCCTTTTTTTTGAATTTCACGTGCACTACTCAAGGACTAATCCTTGCATAACTAATGCATGCATAAGTAATTCCTGCATTACTTATTCTTGCATAACTAATACATACATAACTAATACCTGCATAACTAATACATGTATAACTAATACCTGCATAACTTTAACCGGCAACCAAACGACCCCTAAGTGTTTTATGCAGTTATTGTCTGTATGTTTCCTCTATACCCTATCCATGTACCCCCCTCCCCCCCCCCCAATGTGATTCTATGTGTCCCCAATCCCTTTACCCTGATGTGATATCTATTTGTTAAGTGTTTCTGAATCTGGATGTTTTATGACCAATTGATTGTTTGTTGTTTTCAAAATATGTTTTGGTACTCTTCTCAAACTTTTTTTTCACTACCAAACTAGTTTCCATTTCAGAAAACATTTCACTCTTAGAGTCATCTCCATACTGTTTTTACTAAATCTTTCAAACTGTGTCAAGAGCTCTCACTTTACTCTTAGATTGTTAAGTTCTTCCCCTCTGGTATGTGTACTGCTTAGGGATCCTTGAGATCTGTCTGAACTCTGGCACACTAGGGCTGGCCCTTCCACACTGCACATAATCAATCCCCATTTGAGATTTGGTCTTGGTGTGAGCACTGCCCGGGATCCTTGAGATCCTTAGGGAACTCTGACACACCTGGACATTCATTGGCTATGAGGTTCTTGGCATTTGAGACTACACTGAAGGCCTGGTACTCCCAGGTTTATTTTGGCCTGCATCAGGCTCCCGATAGTCTAATTTATATTTTCATTTATGCAATCCTGGTCTGTAATAATTCTTTGTAAACAGATATTGGGGTAACTAGTGAAACAGGGGAGGATAGCTATATCATTCTGTGGGGTAAATTGGGTAGAAACCATGTTTTAGGTTTAACATTATGATGAGTTGTTGTAGAAATCATGTTTTAGGTTTGTATGACGCATTAGATACCATGCTTTAGGATTTCTATGCTCACTCGCATTTAAATCATGCAAAATTCGTGCATTAGATATCTTGACTTAGGACAATCATATTTACTGCTTCTGCATATCACATGTTATAGTTCATCATTTCACTTCTGATTCTGCATAAGTCGCTATCACTTAGAAATCCTGCCATTAGGTTACTAATACCGTTTTAAATAAAATAACCTTCTCCATGTGCATTAGAGATCCTGTTTTAGGACTGCATGTATATCTGCTTTGAAACATGTCGCTAAAATAAATAGGTTAAAACAGCCCCCACACATAGGTAGCATATTCTGGTATGAATCGGTATAAAATCACCTGCTATATATTCATCACTTAGATCAGCATGCCTATAGGATGAAATGACTTCAAATTGTTTAAAGTGATTTCCAGATTACGACTGCATATACACGCCTAGGCAAGCCTCAGGCCGTTAGATAATTGTGAGATCAGGTTCTGTTTATGTATGAAATTGTCCAGGCTTAACAGGCTATAAAACCAGTAGGCAAACTGGTTAGGATTCTGCCACTTCCCTTAAAACAAACGCTGCATGTTCTGTTATGTAATGTTCATCTAGATATCATGTTCCTAGGTTTTCTGAATTTCTTTAAAAATCAGTTGTTTGAGACGTGCTGCTTATTTGCCTTGTATATATGGAGGTAAATATGAGCCTTTTATCTGCTTCCTTAATTGACAATCATATGTGTTATTTGTTGTCGCCTAGACTTTTTCCTTTTAAACACCTTAGGGTTGTCTAGAACTACCTAAGTCTAGAGGTCCTAAACTCCTCCGGGATCACAAGGAAGGGACGGGTAAAGCACGCTTAGAGTTCATTAATTAAACTCGCTTATAACCACTAAGGGGAGGGTAATGGGTAGTAAAAGGATATGATGACCTGCGCGCTAATGTCACGTGTGGCCCCTCTAGTTGAGGAGGATTACCGGGCATTGCACAGATTGATCCTATAGGCTAATCAACTTAGGACTTCCCTTTCCCAATTCACATGTGTTTAACTATCTAAATTTCTTTTTCTTTACATATATGTGTTTAAACTGTCTAAACCTCTTTACTTTCATATATGCGCATTAGACCATCTAAGCCTCCTTGATCATATATGTATTTAAACTGTGTAAACTACCTTTATTTGCAAATTTGTGCTGAGACTTCTTACTTGTTAATTGACTAATTCACATAGTTCAACCGGTACCCACCGTTGTGGACCGCGAGGGGTGCCTAACACCTTCCCCTCAAGGTTATTTCGAGCTCTTACCCTAATCTCTGGTAATGCAAACTGGTTACATGAGTTAATTGCTCTAGGTGCCCTAATGCACCTTAATCCGTTAGGTGGAGACTCTTCAAACACCCAATTGCCAAAAGGAACAGAGTTGTTCCCCCATGAATGTCGAAATCCGGACTCCGCAAGGAAAAAGGGGGCGCGACAATGAGCAACCAATAACCAACACTATATTTGTCGCAGCTGCTTCTCATCCTACAACACCATCTGCTTTATCTCCCTCTTCTCCAACTCTGCCTTCGCCACCAGTAACTGCTACATCATCTCCATCGGCCCCAGTTTCCCGAGAGGAGGATGTCCCTCTTCCCTAGTCCCCAGTTCATGGGAATTTGGGCCAAAAATATTTTGTCCCTTCCGAAGATCCCCAAAGGAGGAGGAGTGCCACCCTCTCGGTTTCTACTGGATGTCATCTGTTATCCTGGCTGGTGGAGCATGCTAACTATGTGAAGCCTCTGGCTTCAGAAAAAGATAGGGATAAGATACAAACTCTCTTAAGAGTGTGTTTGTTAAACAATGCCATGCACAACGTATCAGCGGTATATGCTTTATTTCCTCTGTCGTTTCTTCTATCTTTGTTATGGCATGGTTTTGAAGTTGTATTTTTGTTTTGCAGGCCAATTTCCTTGCTTCCGAGGGCCTTCAAAGGCTGATTCATGACAAGGAGGAACTTACCTCCGAGTGGGTTCGACTTTGCCCGAGCGAGACCAAACTACTACTCGCCTCTTAGAACTGGAAGTATGAGCTGCTGAGGCCATTGAGTTGGAGGCTTGGTTGCAGCAAAGCAAGCAAGAGGTAGTGACTCTTAGCCAGGAGGTCGCCCCGTTAAGGGCACAATTTGAAGAAACTAAGGCCAAATGGGTTGAGGTCCATAATGTCGTTCTTGCTGCATCTGATCGCGAGGATGCCACTGCAGAAAGATTGAATAATTTGGAGGCATCCTTAAACTCCAAAACTGAAGAGGTTACTGTAGCAGAGGCAAAGCATGCCCGGTTAGAGGAGAAGCATAACAGGACCATCGAGCACAATAGAGTTTTCAGCTCTATTGTCCGCGAGCTTGATGTCAGCCTCCGATCCACCAGATCCACGCGGGATAACCTTTCTGCCGAGGTCGACCGACTTAAAGAAGAACTCCAGCACCGAGCGTCTTCCCTCATTGTTGAAAAAACATATGCTATGTATAGCATGAGCAGAAAAAACTTGGAAAAGGCCAAAGCGGGTGTCATTGACTTTGATGCCGAAATCGCTAAGGCCCGTGAGCTGGAGTCAATTGCCAAAAGGGGTCTTCCGGTCCGGCCTGATGCTACTGACTCTTCTGGTCCTAGTTCTGAGTTCTCAGGAACTGTAGAACAAGCGAAAGGTGATAATGCTGAAGGCCAAAATATTGAGCCAGCGGCGGATCTACCCACTTCTCCTGGGGGTGCAGATGCTTCTCTTCCTCCGAGTTTCGAAGATACAGTATCTTAGTTCTTGCTTTCTTTTCTATTCCATACTTTTGTATCTGTGCTACTTGGCACATTTGCTGTGAGTTGAAGTACTTTTTCGTTTGCATACTGTGCAAATTTTTATTTTTGCATACTTTTCATTCAAGCATTCACGCAACTCTTTGCATATTTTTCGTTTAAGTATTTGCGTAAGTTTTACTCTTTGCGTCGAATTGTGCAAGGCTTCGGGTGCATTTCCTCGAGAACATTTGGATTCCGGGCATAAGTTCTTCCAAAATAAATCCTTTAACGTGAGGGTTTTATAAGAGAGTTCCCTCTTATGTTTACGGTGCTCTTAAAGAAGACATCTCCTGTTCATTACGGCACTAGCATTTGAAGTACTTGTTTAACTTTCAAATGATAAAATCAATTCACCATTAAGACAAGAAACAAGATAGAAATAAAAGGACTTTAATTTATTCTTTCCATTTTCAAAAGTACATAAGCACACACTATGCTAAAAAGAAATTGCCATTTCTTGTGGCTAACTTGTACAACTTTTTTCTACGGGGCTGGCCGCGCAGTCCCCAGTCCCGATGATACAACTATGTTTTTGGGTTTCGTATTCAGGTCGATGTAGCAGTCATTGTTGCTGTATCCTCATATCATTCCCCTTATTGTTCGAATTCGGGAATGCGAATTTGAACATTGGAAGTTTTACACCTTCGAGGATTCCACTAGTGAATGGCTAGATAATTTTCAGTTCAATAGCAAACTTCACTTACCCTTAAGAATTTATGCTATCGAGCCAAAGATTATCTAACAATCCCCAAGTGGCTGCACTTGTGAACAGTCGGGTTATCTCTGATCGACAGCAAACTTTACTTTCCGGTAAGAAGTTTGCTATCGAGCAAAAGACTATCTAATTGCTCCTTAGTGGTTCTTTGCTTGTGTGCCTTTTCATTTAAAGGTCTTATTGCTTCTGCTGAAGCTTCTATCGTAGTATGCTTTCTGTTGCTGCCTCATTAAAAATCTTATCAGAAAAATCCAATTGGGAAAAAAACTGAACAAAGGAAAAAAGAGTGCAACACATTCTTTCAGTACAGGCGAGGCTCATCAGCAATAGTATCCCTTGAGGTGTGACACATTCTAGTTGCCTGGAAACTTTTCTCCATCTTGATTTTCTAACTTGTATGACCCTTTCTAGGTGACAACTGAAACTCGATAGGGTCCTTCCTAGCTTCCCCGCATTGAGAGCCCGAGTGTTCTGAGTTACTTTCCTTAAAACCAAGTTTCCTACTTTGAAATAACGGAGGTTGGCTCTTCGATTTTAATATCTCTCTATTCTCTACTTTTGGGTTGCCATCCTTATATGCGCCAATTCCCTGCGTTCATCGAGCATCTCCAAATCGACTAACAATGCTTCATTGTTTGCTTCTTCGTTTGCCCGAAAATATCTCAGGGTGGGCTCTCCTACTTCCACCGGGATCAGGGCTTCTGCCCCGTACACAAGAGAGAAAGGAGTCTCCCCCGTGCTCGATTTGGCTGTTATTCAGTATGCCTATAGTACACCTGGAAGCTTTTCGGGCCATTTACCTTTAGCTGCTTCTAATCTCTCTTTGAGATTTTGTATAATCACCTTGTTTTTTGATTCTGCTTGACCGTTTGTGCCCGGATGATAGGGTGATGATGTGATCCTTTTGATTTTTAAGTCTTCAAGGAACTTTATGACCTTTGCGCCTATAAATTATGGCCCGTTGTCGCAGGCTTTCTCTTTTGGTATCACAAGTCTGCAAATTATATTCTCTCATAAGAAATCTACCACTTCACGTTCATCGATTTTCTGATAAGGACCTGCTTCAATCCACTTAAAAAATAGTCAGTTAAAATCAAAAGAAATCTTACCTTACCGGGGGCCGGTGGCAGTGATCCGACGGTATCCATTCCCCACTTCATGAACGGCTATGGTGACAAAACTGAGTTTAATGGCTCTACCAGTTGATGTACCAACGATGCGTAGCGTTGACATTTATCACATTTTTGAACATAAGCTTTGGCGTCTTGTTCCATCCGGAGCCAATAGTATCCTGCCCTAATTAATTGTAATACTAAGGAATCCGCGCCTGAGTGATTTCTGCAGATCCCCTCGTGGACTTCTCGCATAACATAATTAGCTTCGGAGGCTCCCAGACATCGGGCCAATGGGCCTTGGAAAAATCTTTTAGTACAACTGACTCCCCTTGAAGCTGTATCAAGTTGCTTTAGTGCGCAGTGCCCGAGATGCCTTAGAGATCTTCATGCAATTTTCCGTGCTTGAGAAAATCAATAATCTCGTTTCTCCAATTCCAGACCAAATTGGTCGCGTTTACTTCGTAATAGCTATCCGCGTCCAATAACGAATACATAAGTTGTACTACCGTATCGAAGTCATATCCTTCATCTCTTTGGACAATCCAAGGTTTGATAGTGCATCTGCTTTCGCATTCTCCTCCCTCGAGATATGCAGAATTGACCATTCTGGGAATCGAGCGAGCAGAGCTTGGACTTTTATTACGTATTGTTGCATGCGTTCCTCTTTGGCTTCAAGAGTCTCGTAGACATGATTTACTACCAAGTGGGAGTCGCATTTGATTTCTATGACCTCGGAGTCCAGTCCCCAGGCCAATTCGAGCCCTGCAATCAAAGCTTCATACTCCGCTTCATTGTTAGTCAGAGGAACAGTTCTTATGGACTGCCTTAGGGTTTCTCCCAAGGGTGTGGTTAACACTAAGCCGAGCCCGGGCCCTTTCACATTGGAAGCTCTGTCCGTGAACAAGGTTCAAACTCTTGATGTCGATTCCGACACCATTGCTGCTTCTTTGGTAGCCAAAGGTAAAATTTCCAGACTAAAATCGGTCACAAAGTCGGCCAAAACTTGTGAATTAATTGCAGTCCTAGGTTTATATTTTATGTTAAATTCGCTCATTTTGATGACCCACTTGGCCAGCCTACCTGCGCAGGGGAAAAGTGGACACTGCAACTATCGGGTGACAATGGAAATAAGGCCTTAGCTTTCGAGCAGTGACTACAAGGGCTAAGGCCAATTTTCCAGATATGGATAGCAAGTTTTTGTTCCCGTCAAAATTTTATTTACATAATAAATAGGAGATTATGTACCTTCATCCTCGCGGACTAAAACAATACTTACCACTGCCTCTGAGATCGCTAAGTAGATTAGTAGTTGTTTGCCTTCCTCCGGTTTTGACAGTAACAGAGGACTTGACAAATACCTTTTCAGATCCTTCACAACCTGTTGACATTCCGGTGTCCATTCAAAGTTATTCTTCTTTTTGAGAAGTGCGAAGAAATGATGGCATTTTTTCGAAGACCGGGAAATGAATATGCTCAAAGAGGTCAGTCTCCCTGTTACCTTTTAAAACTCTTTTATGCTTGATAGCAGCTCCAAGATGTCTTCGATGGCTTTAATTTTATCGGGGTTAACCTCGATCCCGCTTTGCGTAACGAGGAAACCTAGGAACTTACCAGAGTTGATCCTGCACGCACACTTATCAGGGTTAAGATATATGTTGTGTTTCCTTAAGATGTCAAAGGTCTCTTGCAGGTGTTTCAGATGGTCACCTGCATTCAAAGACTTAACCAGCATATCATCTATGTAAACTTCCATAGTTTTTCCCTATTTTTTTCTCAAATATTTTGTTTACGAGCCGTTGATAAGTTGCTCCAACGTTCTTTAGCTCGAAAGGCATCACATTGTAACAATATGTGCCAAAGTTCGTTATGCACGAAGTTTATTCCTGATCCTTTGGGTTCATCTTGATTTGGTTGTACTAGGAGTAAGCATCGAGGAAACTCATTAACTCGTGCCCGGTCGTCACATCAATCATTTGATCAATGTTTGGCAATGAGAATGAGTATTTCTGGCACGCCTTATTTAAATTCTTATAGTCTACGCACATGCGAAACATATTATTCTTCTTTGGAACTACTACTACGTTGGCTAGCCATTCATGATACTTTACCTCTCGGATTGAACCAATATCAAGCAAACAAGTTACCTCTTCTTTGACGAATTTATTCCTGACCTCGGCAATAAGATGTTTTTTCTATCTTACCGGAGGGATGTTGGGATCCAGGCTTACCTTGTGCACTGCCACTTCTGGCGGAATACCTATCATATTCGCATGCGACCACACAAATAAATCGACATTAAGTTTAAGAAATTCGATAAATCCAGGCATGAGCTCGGAGTGTAGTCCTGTCCCCAAGTGGAATTTCCTCTTTAAGAATTTTTTGAACAATGCGACTTGTTCAAGTTCTTTTGCCATGGATTTTGTTGCGTCCGTTTCTTCTGGTACATGAAATATCTTGGTACCTGATAGGATTCCGACTCCTCCTCCCCCTTGGCTGACTTCGCTCATCTCGGAAGCAGGTGTCGGTTCCTGTAATTTCTATGTCGTATTCTCCTTCCTTTTGCTACTGGAAACTTATATCACATTCATCTTCCTTGCTGCCATTTGGTCGCCTTTTATTTGTTTAATTCCCTCAGGAGTTGGGAATTTCAGCAACTGGTGATATGTTGATGGCACAACCTTCATTTCGTGCAACCGCGGTCTCCCCAAGATAATATTATAGCCCATATCGCCGTCCACCATCTCGAAAAGGGTCGTCTTCATTACCCTTTCGGCATTCGTGGCCAGCAAGATCTCTCCTCGGATTGTCACACTTGCTAGGTTGACCCGGCGAGGAGTTTTATGGCCGGAATGATGCTTTCGATGAGCTTGGCTTGCTCCAACACTCTCCATTGAATGATGTTGGCCGAACTTCCTAGGTTCACCAAAACACGTTTAATTTTAAAATCTAAGACATTTAAAGAGATTACCATCATTGTGCGGCGACAACAATCCATCTGCGTCTTCCTCCGTGAAAGTAATGTCGTCCTTGGCGACTTCCCGGAGTCTCTTATTATGGGTTGCCGACACCTTTGTCTTTCTCCCCATCTCGACCCTTAGTTGGTGTTGGGAAACCGAAATGATCATCCTCAATTCTTATCTTTGATTCGTACCAGTTGTGAACATCTGCCGATGTGTTTCCTGGACTCAAACAGACTTTTCTTCAATTTTCGAAAAGCATCGGAACTCCTTGGATTCAGACCTTTAGTGAATGCTTTAGCTGCCCATTCATCCGGTACGCCCGATAGCAGCATTATTTCCTTCTAGAATCTGGTCACAAACTCGCATAGCAATTCAGACTCTCCTTGTGCAATCCTGAATATGTCTGCCTTTCGGGCCTGTACCTTCATGTTCCCGACATGAGCCTTAATGAAAGAATCAGCGAGCATCTCGAAGGAATCTATAGAATGCTCGGGATAGAGTGAATACCATGTCAGGGCCCTCTTCATGAGGGTCACTCCGAATTTCTTCAATAAGACTAACTCGATCTCATGTGGAGCCAAATCGTTCCCCTTCACTGCCATTGTATGGTGATATGCTCCTGAGGATCTGAAGTCCCATCATACTTTGGCACATCCGGCATTTTTAACCATTTCTGGATCAACTCTGGTGCCGCGCTTGGTTTGAATTGGGTGTACTTCTTCGAGTCCGGTCCTTTCAATATTGGTGGTGCGCTCGGAATTTGATCCATTCAGCCGTTCATTTCTCTCATGAACCGCACGAGTTCGGTTTTAAAGGGATCATTCTCATTGTTGTTGCTGGAACCACTACCCTTCCCCCCGGCCCTGTCAAAACCGTCTTCGCCCCTCGGGGTGTTATTATCGACCCTTGGCTTTGTTTGATTAGCGAGAGCATTAAAAGGAACTGGACCTCGTTCATTCGCGTTGTTGGAAGCACCCGACAACACATGCCTTAATTCTGTCATTACCTGATCCTGCCGCAAGAGATAGCCCATAATGGCCTTTTGTTTCTCCCTCAGGATCCTTACTGTTTCAACTACGTGTTCGCTTCAGCATCATCAGGAGTTATCTCTCAAACGTGTCGCGGATTTTGCCCACCGTGAACCGGCGTGGCCTCGTCCCCCTCGTTACGGGTATCACTGATGGAATCTTCGTGCTGAGGATGATTTCTTTGGGCCTCAGCGTTGTGTGTGATGTTGACATCGTCATATGCCATATTTAGTGATTTTTGCTAAGAACAAAGAATCAAACAAGTTAGTAATAGATGCAGGGATCAATTCAATTACACAACTGTCTATGCCCCACTGTGGGCGCCAAACTGTTTACCCATAAAATGGTACCGTTGAATTTATACGTGATTTATTGACAAGTGAATCGATTTGATCCTAAAATGATACAAGAATTAAACAAAAATGTTAGGCTTAATGTTAAAATCGATATAAGACGATAGAGATCTTGAGCCCGGGAAAAGAGTTTCCGGAGGCAGTAAGAACAATATAAATAAGCAAGAAAGTGAAATGTTATTGAGCTTTCAACAAAGTCTAGTGTGTGCTTGTCAGAAAATTCATGTGCCTTACAATGATGGTAAAGCTCACTATTTATAATTGTACCTAGGGAACAAGGTCCTAGGATCAAGCTTCCCTTAAATGACAATTATGAGGGTCATTGAAGAATGTGTAACGATAGGCAATAAATGCCTTATTTTCTGTAACGAACCGTGCACTTAATACTACAGAATATTCTTCATTAAATTGTACCAAGTGATAATTTACTTCGCCTTTATGAATATCATTCTCTCCCATAACAAGCGATATCATTGCCCTCTAGCCCAACTGTCTTTTGTCTTCGGTTCCACGTATCACTTTCTTGTGCGAACATTAAATATGAACATATTTTACCGCATATAATAACATAGTTCACCAAAGGTAAAGGTCGGTCCAATAGCTGTTACTAATTCAGATCTTTCCCATTAGGCCCCTAAAAGTTTCAATTAGAAGATCTTTAGCTCATGACTTCCATGTATAACCTGTTGTTAGGCATCGTATGCTATTAAGTAGAGAAATTATTCATAGCTAAAACCGTTTTCTTTATTGTACCCGGGCCCCTCTTTTTTCATATTTTGTTAGCTTTTTGGTACGATTGAGACTTGAGGAGAGCAGATTTTTTCAAAGGGTAAACTAGTAATGTCAATTTTTCGCTTGGAATTTTGAAAACATAGGTACATATAGATTATTAATATCGGTTGGAGCAATTAACAACAACAACAACAACAACAAACCCAGTTTGATCCCAACAGATGAGGTCTGGGGAGGGTAGTCTGTACGCAGACCTTACCCCTACCTAATGCAGGCAGAGATGCTGTTTCCAATAGACCCTCGGCTCAGGAAGGACAAGAAGAAGAAGAGGAAATTAAAGCAAGGAAGGAAGAAAGAAGGAAGAGAAAGAAAAGGGGGGAGATAAAGGATAAGTAATACCAAATAATAGCAGCAGGGAATACAATACCTGAGGCGAACAAACGGTTGGAGCAATTCTATGGAGTTAATATGTTTTATTAAAAAAAAAAAAACCTCTTGGCATTTTCTTCTGTCTTGTTCTTGGGTTGAATGTTTCTGTTGTTCCATCGAACATGGCTTGACTTTAATATTTTCCCTTTTCCATGCATCGTACAGGATTTCAGAATTTTTGTAATTGTGTATAGTAGTTCTTTTGGCTTGTTGTAAAGCAATATATCCTTCTAGTGTTGACTACTGAAATAAACTTTATAAATAAAAAAGAACATTTTCTTGTGTCTATTGTTTGATACAAATTAAATTTTTTTTATTATCGAGAGGTGTGGTAGGATGAATATGATTCTTCATATTCGATTTCTGAAAAGGGAGAAATTCCTAACAAAAAATAGTTTTTATTAGTAAAGTGTGATGTCGCCCAAATTCACACCACTAATTGGGATTGTGAAGCGGTCGATGCAATTATAATTACGTAAGGTGAGTAGAAGCTCTTTAGCTCATGACTTCTATGTATTACCTATTGTTAGGCATCGTACGCTATTAAGCAGAGAAATTATTCATTGCTAAAACCATTTTCTTTATTGTACCCGGGCCCCTCTTTTTCAATATTTTGTTAGCTTTTTGGTACGATTGAGACTTATGGAGAGCAGATTTTTTCAAAGGGTAAACTAGTAATGTCAATTTTCGCTTGGAATTTTGAAAACAAAGGTACATATAGATTATTAATATCGGTTGGAGCAATATAATTCTATGGAGTTAATATATTTTATATATATAAAAAAAAAACTCTTGGCATTTTCTTCTGTCTTGTTCTTGGGACGAATGTTTCTGTTGTTCCATCGATCATGCTTGACTTTAATATTTTCCCTTTTCCATGCATCGTACAGAATTTCAGAACTTTTTTAATTGTGTATAGTAGTTCTTTTGGCTTGTTGTAAAGCAATATATCCTTCTAGTGTTGACTATTGGAATAAACTTTAAAAATATAAAAGAACATTTTCTTGTGTCTATTGTTTGATGCAAATAAAAATATTCTTTAGTACCGAGAGGAGTGGTGGGATGGATATGATCCTTCATTCGGTCTGAGGAGGAAGGAATTCATAATAAAAAACATTTTTAACAGTAGAGCTTGCATGCTGTAAATCTGAATTAATTAGATCTATCGTGTTTGAATACCAAAGTATTAAAAAGAAAAACTTTTGGCCCTAGCAAGAGAGAGTACTAATAACCTAACAAGAAGTGGGATCCAACCCATTGGGAAAAAGGCACCGGCTAACAAACGCAGTCTACACACAAACACAAGCCTGTAGGGAAACTACTGGGATTTTGGGTGATTTGAAATTTGTCGTGGAAAGAGATTTGGAAAATGACGCACACATTTAAATCTATGATTAGTGTGAAAGATACTGTAGATTGATACGTCGAAATTCGAAACTTTTTAGTAACAGCCGTCCATTAGACATTATTCATTCCTTTTCAATTTTTCCTAAAGTAGTTTTACTCGGATAGGCAATTTAAACAAAAAAGAATATTTGAAACTTATTATTTTATATATGTCATAATATTTGTGTGCCTATAGAAGTTTTTCATGAAGAATAAAATAAAATATTTAGAATTAATTTAATTCAAATACAAAATATACTAGTACTATTTTTAGGTCGAATTAATAGAAAATAGTGTGTATTAATAGTAATACAGGTAAGTCATAGCACTTAAAGTGACCTAGAAGAGCAAGCTATAGCTGTATGTAGAGACTAGAGACTTCAATCCAATGTAACTAAAGAATTCAAGGAGAAAATTGCTATTGGTTTGAAGTGAGTACCAACATCTTGTTTTTATTGCAACTTTGGCAACTGGGGAAATGATAGATATGAGACTTTGAGAGGGAAATTACAAAAGGTCGAAAGGAATGCAGAAACTAGAATAGAAAAGCAGTATCATTTCGACGGGACTTTGGCATCTATAATAGGGAAAAAAAATTAAAAAAATTATTGCTATATCTTGCATATAAACTGAGTGATTCAAAACTGAGTATCCATGACACACATTTATATCAATTAAACGTATTCAACTGGTCATGGCTGAAGATGAGGTATTTAAATGATACTGTACCAAGTTTGATGGGCTATCTATATATTTGGCCGTCCTCCTTAATATAAAAATTGTCAAAATTTTGGTCTATTTCTCCAAAATGAAAATGTGTGTCCAATAGATATCAATACTTTTTCATTATTGTATTACCAAGAAATGCATACTGGACTAATTTTTATTCTAAAAATGTTGGAATTCCTCAAAAATTAAACTCTATCTTTACTTTTCACCTTTACTTGGTAAAACTTTAGTTCTTACCCCCAATAATTATGGTCAACCCAAATGAGAAGCCGAAATTGATAAACTATTTGAAATCTACTTTCACGAAAGGATAGTACTATTGATATAAAAAGACTTTTCAAGTAAAAGTTCACAAGCAATTAGATATGATTAACTTTTGTGAATACAGAAATTCTTTTAACGGTACCGTAATGTTTTCTAAAGAGAAAGGTTTTTCAAAGTTATGAAGTGATCATAAAAGATGCCTCTTCATACACACACATTGGAAATAGCCTCTCTCTACTCCCTCGGAACAGTGATAAGGTCTGCGTACGCACTACCCTCCCAAGACTCCACTTGTGAAATTTTACTGAATTGTTATATATATATATATATATATATATATATATATATATATATATATTATTATTATAAAAATGGGAACCTCAAAACTAAAAATTGAATTACTAAAATGCCCTTCTAAATAACCTAAATATTGTACATACTAAAAAAATTGTGACGCCTATAAATAATGCAAGCCAACAACTCATACTCATTCATTAACAGTCACATCCATTCAAGTAAAATATGACTTTTGGTTGTTTACTTATAGAATGAAGATTCATCTATTCCAATGGGAACCGGCAAGATTGTGCGAAAATGCTAAAAGCAGAGAGATGCAGTCCAAAGTCAAGTGAAAAGAGATAAGCGTCAATGGCCTTAGAAATTGTCAAAAGACAAAATAGAGAGTGAAAGAAAACCTTTCATTACAGCCGCCCATGTACTGCAACGGTATTTTTAAAATAAAAGTTTTTCATCATTAAAAAGTTTATTGTGGTTGACATTTGTCATTCACGAATAAAAAATTTTTATTTCTTCAGGAGAAACTTCTTAATTAGGAACCAAAAAAGCTTTTGACAATAGTTAGATAATCGCCTTATACTTGAAAGGCCAGAGTGAGTGTTGGGAAATTATTTTTTGAAGGATATGATCTCAATTCTCACACAATGCTTGGTTACCGACCAAACAACCTTGGAACAAGAAGATTATAAAGGAAGTCAAACGACAGAGCTCTAAGAGAAAATAGTTTTTCGGTAAAATTACATAAAAGTTTACTACATGGAAGGAGTTACATGACGTTGGCAAGAATTCTCCTATGTCATAGTACCCTTATTTGGAGAGATTGAAATGGTTAATGACGATAAAACGAGTTATATATCTCTCACTTTGACTTACAATTTATTTGTTATTTTCTACCCTTTCGTTTATGAAATACATTTTCTTATAAATATTAGGGTAGATGATCATGGTCCCATAATATATATCGTGTCTCATTCATATGTTATGATCAAGAATAAGTAAGATAATATAATTCCTTTTGAATGAAATTGGTTTTTGGTATGCAACTTATCAACATGCATGAAATTATGCGTAAGATTATATTTTAAGGTTGCAGGACATGAGTTAGGATTACGTTAATATTTGAAAATACTCATGAAATAAATAAAGAATATATTTAAATATAACATAAAGGTTGGTACCTTTTTATCATGAATTTTGATATCTCATGAGAGAAGCATAATGCACTAACATTTTATGCATTATGTTTGACAACAGGAAGGTGAATAATCTAAATTTTGGTAATTTCTCTAGACTTGTAATTGTATATTTATATTCAAGTTAGAGTATTTATATTATCATCTAAGATCCATTTTTTCTCCCACATTGATGTGTTTTAGTAAAAAAATATAAAGTATAACTTTCACACCCAAAGAGGTTGGAAAGATTAAAGGGTTAACTTTAATAAATAGGAAGAAATCAATTTTACCTTTTGAGTTTATGAGTTTTGGATTTTACAAAAAACAACTTATTGAGTTCTGAATAAATTATTTATGCATATTAAGTAGATTTTTAAACACAAATATATGATTTAGGATAAAGCTACTGAGTTCTGCCGAACCCGTAAGCAGAACTGTAGCCCTGCCCCTAGAAGGATGAAAATAACATATACACACCAGGAATATCATTTATAAATTTTAGGTAAAATTTGTTTCAATATATGTTTGTACCTAATAAATTAAAACAAGTAAATAAAATCACATGTATCTAACTAAATCTTGATTGTTCATCTTTGTAGGTTCAAATGATATCCAATCATCTTGACCTCGATAAATAAGTTACTATACGACGATCCATACTGTTCATTCACAAAAATTTATATTTTATTCCCTTACGTGCAATCAAGCTTCTCTGGAACAACCATCCTCGATAATAACACTTCACTATAACGGTTTTCCTTTGGAACTAAATTTTCATGTTATGCTCTAACATATGTTTTTTATATTAGCAACTTTATTGTAACGACTAGATAATATTTAGAAAATTATTTTAATTATATTAATATTATTTTACAAAAACTTTTGCCACATAACTTAATACACGTAGAACTAGTATATATATATATATATA
>NC_031995.1:41925413-41926042 GCF_001879085.1 Nicotiana attenuata | reverse complement strand
ATATATATGAAATAGTTTTTTTCTGAAAATGATAGGATGGAGGTGCCATAGGTATGTTCCAAACAAGTCCATCAACCTTTTGTCCTTGCTATTTGGATATGCATCTTCTCTCCTTCTTATATCACATCAAACTACAACTAGCTCTCTTCTTTCCTCTTTTTGTTTTGTCAATCGAACCCATGCTAATTTAATAAGAAGCAGCTTTTAAGCTCAACATATCCACACCATTAAAAACCTACACACCATCCATTTTTAGCAACTTGTTTAATGTCATGGTTTGTCATACGTGATGAACTACTCTCTATTTAGGTCTAAAGGAAAATAATTATCACTGTACCTTAATGACGGTTTTTAGTTCTGTCATCTGTGTGCTCATTTGGAGATGTTAATGTTTTTAGGCTTGTCATTCTGATTGATTTACGAGAAAAGTCATGACTATTGAAATATTTGCGACCAAGGAAAGCTCTTGAACGTGTAATAACTACTGATTGATAATATTTTTGAGATTCTCGGTCTGTTTGGTACGAAGGAAAATGTTTTCCATGGAAACTGTTCTCCTAGAAAATGTTTTCATGGAAAATGAGTGGTTTTATCACTTATTTTCTCTTGTTTGGTTGGTAAGTGGAAAA
>NC_031995.1:41918630-41924777 GCF_001879085.1 Nicotiana attenuata | reverse complement strand
TCTTTTGATAAGGAAAACATTTTCCTCCAATTGGAGGAAAATGAATTGATAAGGAAAATATTTTCCAAAACATTTAAGCCAACCAAACATGGAAAAATTGGAAAACATTTTCCAGAAAATGTTTTCCTTCATACCAAACACACCCAGATTTGGTGCGAAGAATGTAATTGGCACGATAAAAAAAATATTGCTACTTCAAGGGGAGTGGATGGCTTGTGTAGACATTTGGAAGTTGTCTACCAGGGCGGCTCGACGAATTTTGTTGCCTAAAACCAAACTTTATAAGGGGCCTTAACTTTTTAAATTTTTTTTATTATTTATTTGAAGTCTATTTTTTCTAACTTTACTTATATACAAAGTTATTAATACTTTTCTTATAATCAATAACTCCGAATAAGTATTTCTCAATTGAAAATATAGCTAATCCATTTAACCTTTCTTGTGACATTGTTGTTCTTAGTTAAGATTTTATCATTTTTAATTTTGAAAACTTCTTTCCGGTGAAGCAACGACAACATGGATTATGAACATTATTCCATAAGCAATTTAGGCATTTGAAAAAGAATTAAATCTTTTATTTGATTAACTGTATCAATTAAACTGTTATCTTCTAATTGTACTATTTTCCTTAATACTTTTAATTCATAAAATAAATCTAAACCATAAATATCGAATTATTATTTATGTTTTAAGGAACATTCAAGATTAAGGCAATATTTTTTCAAATTTCCAACATCTAGTGATATTAGTTTTTACTGCCAAATAGAAAACTAAAAATATTTTCATATGCTTCGAATTGTTCAAATCTATTTTGAAGTGAAAAAATAGCTTTGTTTATTATGTATAAATGTAATCAACTCTAAAGGACTCTTCGAAAGATTTTGAGATTTCATTATCAACATTTGCATCAAATTGTTACTTCCTATCTATCACACGTTTCTTATGAAATTTGGTTTCGATGTTCATTTCAAGTGCAATTTCCTTTGTAGAAATCATAGCAGTAGCAAATTCTTCTTCTCTATATTTGTTAAAGAACGAAATCAAACTTCTTCACCTTACAAAATTCCTTTTTAAATATATACATAGTCTATAAGGTGTAACAAATATGGGGCCTCCCCAAATATGGAGCCTAAAGCAGTTGCTTTACTTGCTTTATGGAAGGGCCACCCTATTGTCTACCTTACTTGATTTTGTAGATTTTCTCTATATATTGAAAATAAGTTTTTCAAATTGGATAGTAAATGTTGTTATGTTTGTTTGACTAAAAAGTATTTAAACCTTTTTGTAAACTAATTAAATAGAAAGACCCTAGCCAAAGATAATTCGTCCTAGATCTAAAATAGAAGATATGAATGACCAAACATAACTGAACATAAGATTTAACTACAACAATGATTGAATCCCATTATGTAAGAAAACAATGGGGATTTTCATAATATTGAATAATAGTGAAGAAAACACAGATAAAAAGGGGGTCACCGTTCCTTTACAAGGTTGACCCCCATACATTTGATATGATGAGACTAACGGTATGTACTGAGGATTTGGGCTTCCATGCTTCTTTCTCCTTAGCGGAGAGGAAAAGGATGAAGGTCTTCTTCTCTGAAAATAGGTCTGTGTGTGAATATGTTTCTGCCCTCTTCCTTCTTCTTCTCACTTGGTTTATATACTAGGTATTCTCCTTTACCCAACGATCGTTATCCATAGTACCTAAGTCATTTGGCTGTATTACTGATTGACACTCTGAATGCCGTAGCATCCAATTCGCCGTTCAAGCGTTCTGACTACTCGACCTCGGCCGTGGCCAGGGTGCGTGTCGTCATACCATTTTACGGATACGACTTCGGCCCAAATGACTTTTTGCCGTTCCTCTTTACATGGATTCTCGTCGGGTCAAATTTAGACCCATACAATGTCCACTTCTGCGCACTTTGTTTCTTTGTTTCAGTGTACTCATCAGTTTCAGAGAAAAAGTCAACTTTGACTACATATTTAACTTCTCGTCAAATCAACTTCTTAGTAATTCCTAAGTAAATATGTAAGGCGTAAAATTTATGGTAAAAGACAAACCATTTTTATTATACCAAACTACAAATTGTTCTAGAGAAACGGCGTTGTAACACATTATTGAGTCTACAAGGTTATCTGCTACTCCCTCCGTCGTATCATATTATGTGTCATGTTTCTCTTTTACACGCCCGTAAAAAATATTAATTAGGAAATAAATTAGACTATTCTATCATTATTTATGTCTTAAGATATAATCTCTCTTCATTGAATATTTATTCTATTTATGTGTTATCTCCATCTTCAATACTAAGGATAAAAAAGGAAAAAGAATAATTAATTTTGTCTTGAACTTTTAAAATAACAAATAATTCGAGACTTCAATTTTTAGTAACCGCAACTATTATTATGAGACGGCGGGAGTATAAATTAAATACTCTATAAAAAGTAAATATCATTTGATACAAGGTTACCCATATTTATATGTGAATTCAAGGTTTTAATTTTATAAATTTATATCTACAACTAATTGTTATAATTTTAGTAAACTTTTATATATAAATTTATGTTTGACATAAATAATATCGGAGTCAAATGAAACCAGTACTATAACATTGGATCCGCTCCGGCCTATATTTGAGGAATAGTTAGCTACTACTTAGCTTACTCTCAAATTGAGTTTAACCCATGACCTCTTAATTATAGGATCTTAACTTTTGCTATTAGCTCAATTGCTGAGAAGCTTATTGGTACAACTAATGGTTCAACAAAGGGATGGGTATTATTAGCGGAGTCTCCGAGAGAATGAAATTAGCATATGGAGTATTCTGATCACAACGTGTTTGATAATACTTGAAAGTGACATCTTACCAGTTTAATTTATTCATATATTGACGATTTAATTTGACTTTACAATAGGGAAATGGGCCCCCAGGCCCCCAACATGGCATCTCCCTCAATTTTGGGCTGTTGGCCCCCACACTTGTGGCAATTCCTTCTTGGGCCTAATATGAGAGCCCAACTCTTAAGCAAGCAATCTCAAGAGCTGGTTCAATAGTTAAAGCATTATTGAGGGAAAAATGACATGGTATGAGTTGACAACGTACAAAAAGAACTGACAATATTTTAGCTTTAAATTAAGTTTGACAAAGGCAGTCTCAAAACAATCTATATCTATATCTATATATAATATAAAAGACGGAAATTGATAGCTGATGTGGCATGTCTCATAAGAATCTCTATTTATCTATTTTCTCAAATTTTTGGACTTTTTCCTTATTTTAAATACAAATTCCTTATTTATCTTCTCTAATTATTATTACTTTATTCCTTTTCTTGTCGTTACTAATTTATTCTTTTTCCTTAAATCGTTTACAACTTGAATGGTAACGTTTACTCATTCTTTAACTTCTGGCACCTCTTTCAATTCCAGACTATTTGCACCTCTTTGTATTCCTTCTTTCGAATATATTCCAGAACATGGGAATTCCATTGTGGCGGAACTCCAAGTTCCTGAGTATTTATGAAAACATATATTAATTGTTCATAGAAAAATAACTATAATCATATGGTGTTTTACACCCATGAGCGTTGCTACAATCACATCTCAACCATATTGGAATTTGGAACTCCAAGTAGAAGCAACTTGCAATATAATGTTACATTATTTAGTGGAAACCTTTAAAAACTCTACTTGCACGATGAAGCAAAGTGCTTGGAGCGAGCTTTGTGGTTTACGGTGAGAATAATTATTTTTTATAATTTTTTTATTTATCTATCTTGAAAGTCTGTTTTTTCTCTCTTCCTTCTGTATATCTTTCGATCTTTAGTCCTTGAATTCTTATTCCTTCTATATTGCGGGCGTTACGTGTTGAAACTACTTGTAACTCCTACACCTCACTAACATATCTTCACCAAATGAAATATATTTCTCTCTAGAATTTACCACATGCAAGATATCTACTTCCTTTATAATTCGGATATATTTAGACGGCTAAAATTACTTCATGTTCATTGTTTATTTGCCTCTTTTGATATTTTGTTCTTTCATTTCTTCTGTTTTCATTTTTAAGCAACTTTTTTTTTTAATTATTTGAGTAAGTTTGGTTACTGGAGATTGATTAATTATCGTAGGGATGTTGAGTAGGAAATTGTCTCATCCTAAAATTACTTCATGTTCATTGTTTATTTGCCCTTTTGATTTTTTGTTCTTTCATTTCTTCTGTTTTCATTTTTAAGCAACTTTTTTTAAAAAAAATTATTTGAGTAAGTTTGGTTACTGGAGATTGATTAGTTATCATAGGGATGTTGAGTAGGAAATTGTCTCATCCTATAGAAAATAGTTTATTAGTGTTGCCATTATTTCAAAATACTAGAAGGTTTGGTTTCGGTTCTTGAAAATTTATGTCAATACTATTAATTGTTCTTGAGGGAAAATTCAAACTGTTGTTTTGTCTTTTTTATGGCTTGAGATTTAGTCCCGATGAAAAAGAGTGAAATTTGTTCAAATAATCCTTAGTCCGGATAAACTCATACTTAATTTATATGTAGTGACCTCAACATTTTAAAAGGATAGTTTGATTACGGGTTTATATTTCTTTGATGACAAAAAAAATTGAGTTGAATATTAGCACCAATAATTACTCAAATATAGGGAGCTTCAAACATAAAATCATGTTATAAATATGCTGAAATGCTTTGATTTCTTTAGAGAAAGACATCCTTACATAAACTAAATATTTTATATAGTTAATTATGTTCTCTTTTTGCTATCTTATCGTATTCAGTAGAAGTTTGATTTGTTCGAAGTGATTTGCAAATCTTTATTTGTACACAATTTCTTTTAATGGGTTTCGTAAACTTAATTATTTGTGATGAATGATTATAGATTGGAATTGGTTGAAAATTGGGCTCCACATATAACAAGAATAAAACTATTAGATGACATCTATATTTGGCTGTGAGAAATACTGTGGAACCAGAAAAGCTTCTCACTTGTGGGACAATTATATTGGTAATGAAAAGTTTAAATTCATTTATATAAAGTTATAAGTGTACAACCAATAATTTTAGTTTTATCTTATTTGTATAGTAACTCGCAGTTGTAAGATGAAATTACGTAATTTTAGTTTTAATTTTGCTTTTTCATCGCGCAATACTCCTTAAATCATTCTTAATTAGGTAAAATTCAAATAAGCTGCATTCTAATTCCTTTGGTAGAAGCAAATTAAATGCCTTAGATGTCTAATTCCTTTCACTTTACTTATTTACGATAACAAAGTCTTATGTATTTTTAGTTCCAGTATATCTATAATTTGTAAGATAAAATATTTTTATAATCGCACGAAGCACGGACAAAATCACTAGTTTACGTTATATAGTCAAATCCTAAAAGTCCTAGTTCCTTATTTATTCTCTCTCCCCGTAACCCCTTTCTACTTATCTTTTTCGTTTTCCTCTCCCTCTCTCTCCCCCCATATTTCTTCCCCACCTCTCCCTCATGGTTTAATTGACAATTTGACATAGAAAGCAAACAAAAAGAAGGAAACGAAATTGATATTTTAAATGCATATTCAATTCAATCGACATCACTCAATCGGTTTCTTTCAAATCACAAGATTATGCATACAGAAATCAAAGTAACGTGCTCACCCTCTTTATTGGGTCATCACTTGTGACTTGTTTGCTAACTAAACGATTTCTTTATGAAAATTTCATATATAGGATTTAGAGGGTAACAACAACTAGATTTTTGTCTACTTCTCTTGAAGAAATCAAAGGTCTTCTCAAATTTAAATTTCATTGTTTCAAACTAAAAGCAAAGTAGGAAAATCAACACGCCCAATGAGAAGTAATGGTAGCTTTTGTGATTGAAATGAAAGCTCGTCATGGAGGGGTAGCGGTCGACAACCTGAAATTTACAAAGAGGTCTATGTTGGTATTTAGGTGTATATCACAATGTATATGTGTGTATATCACATTGTATTCTTTTTTCTTCTATCTTGCATTCTTTATTTTTTGATTAAAAAAATAGTTTAAATTTTCATCTTGTATCTCGTATATATATATATATATATATATATATATATATATATATATATATATATATATATATATATATATATATATATATATATAGAG
>NC_031995.1:41916560-41918610 GCF_001879085.1 Nicotiana attenuata | reverse complement strand
ATATATATATATATAGAGGAAAATAAATTTCGGTATACATTTCCAGCGACCTGTCATTTTTCTCATATTTGTGTATATTTTCATATATATATATATATATATTGGTACATGTTGGATTTGGATCGGGGATCGCTCTATGTTGGCTGACCCGTCCTATACTTGAGTAGATAAGATTAAATAGCCTCTTATGAGAAGTTACTCCACATGATGAATTTGTGGAAGCATATTTTACACAATTAATTATTTTGGTGGCAGCAGTTTTCTTTAGAACTACTTTCTTCCTTAAATATGAATAAAAGGGAACAAAGTGTTCTCTTTATCAATATAGGAAAACATCGAGAAAAATATTCTCTTTTCATCTCAAAAAGAAAAATACAGAGGGCACTTAGAAAATAGAATTTTTTATTTCACAAACTAAGTGAAATAGAATCGGCGTAGAGCAATTTCCGTCACACAAATTTTAACGATCTTCCGCTGCTGTTAACAGGTACATAATTGACGTTTATATTACTAAATTTTGTCTACAATGGTATCAGAGCATAGGATAATTTGACTCCTAGTTTTGATCTTCCATATAGAAAAACACAGTTAAGAGTTTATTATGTTGACATGAAAAACAGAACAATTGTTTTAGGTGTCGTTTCATATTTTGTTTAATCCTTCCCTCCTCAAATATCACACGTAAAATTATATTGGGTTGTTGTTGTTATTTCCTAGCTAGCTATTTATCTTTTGTTAACAAGTATGGGAAGAGTTCTCTTTGTACAGTAGTAAGTTATACGGAATAATTTGTTATCCACAATTTAACCTAGATATTTGTCTTTACTTGAAGAATTCTGTGGCGGCACTCCATATTGATCCCTAACTGTCTCTATATTGCACAAAGTTATTTACACATCAAGATGGTTTGTATAAATATTTTGATGTGAATTTATAGGAGAGACTGTTTAGGATGACTGGAATTCACTTTGTATTGAAAAAGTAATTTTGTATGTTTTCATACCGGATGAAATCGAAATATCTCAAAGTGAAATCTAATTTGCACACTATAACAATATTTAGTTATTTCCATGTTGAATAAGATTTTGATAGCCTTTTAAGGTACATGTTTCCTTCACCAACAAATTGAGATCATACTGCTCTTGGATTTAACGAGAGAAATTGTTGAACTCTTATAATTACCGCTGTTGGTTACATGTACCGTGTTACAGGTTATTGTCAGTTTAAACAAATTGAATCGGATACCTTTATTCAAATAAACAGACGGATGTTTTTTTTTTTTTTTTGGGATTTGCATCTATACTCGCTTTTTGGGTCACGTTTTAACTTGTGCCCGCTTTGCAAAAAAAATTGCAAGCATAACTACTCTTTCGCGTAACTTAAGCATATGGGGCTGAAGTAGCAAAGGCAATCACGCAAAACATCAGCATTCTAGTAGACAGGCCCGAAGTAGAAAAGGCAATACATTGAAGTTTTTTTTGTCCTGGATAAGATGCTGAAGTTATTTAGTTTATTTGTAAAAACTTCAACACTAAAATAGCTGAAGTTCTTTTGTCCTGGATTCATTAGTTTTGTCATAAAACTTTTTCAAAAAGTTCAGCAGAAGATGCTGAAGTTATTTAGTTCATTTGTAAAAACTTTAGCACTAAAATAGCTGGAGTATTTTTGTCCTAGATTCATTATTTTGTCATAAAACTTTTTCAAAAACTTCAGCAGAAGATGCTGAAGTTATTTAGTTCGTTTGTAAAAAACTTCAGCACTAAAATAGCTGAAGTTTTTTTTGTCCTGGATTCATTAGTTTTGTCATAAAACTTTTTCAAAAAATTCAGTAGAAGATGCTGAAGTTATTTAGTTCATTTGTAAAACCTTCAGCACTAAATAAGTTGAAGTTTTTTTGTCCTGGATAAGCTTTTTCAAAAACTTCAGCAGAAGATGCTGAAGTTATTTAGTTCATTTGTAAAAACTTCAGCACTATATAGGCTGAAGTTCTTTGTCCTGGATTCATTAGTTTGTCATAAAGCTTTTCAAAACTTCAAGCTTATATAGTGCT
>NC_031995.1:41890920-41916540 GCF_001879085.1 Nicotiana attenuata | reverse complement strand
ATGATTATGGGTTATTCAGTATTATAATGGTTTAAAATGTTATTATTTACTCTGTAATTCCATCTTTTTACTATTAAATTTAAGGAAAATATGAATTTCAAAAATACTAAAAAGTGACCTAAATTAAGTATTTAATTGTTGGCTTGCCTGACAGCGGTGTTCGGCGCCATCACGACCTTTAATGGTTTTGGATCGTGACACTAATTTATTTTTAATTTAATCTTGGTTGATTAGCGCATATTTCAAGTATAATTTGACATTCAAAGAAGGGCGATGTGCACAGATAGCCACTAACAGCTTATGTCTTTATTTTAAAGCCAGCGTTTTAAGTGTCTTTAGTCTTTAGCCACTGGTTTAATAAACTTTAACTGCTCGGACAAAAATACCCTTCTGCTCATGTCCTTAACTTCAGGACTTCAGGACTACATGTCCTTAACTTTTGAACTTGAAACTCTAAGTTCAGGACTTCAGGACTACATGTCCTTAACTTTTGAACTTGGAACTCTAAGTTCAGGACTTCAAGGTTACATGTCCTTAAGTTTTGAACTTGGAACTCAAACTTCAAGACCAAGCGTCCTTAACTTTTGAACTTGTAAGTCAAAGTTAAGGACCTATTGTCCTTAACTTTTGAACTTGTAACCGTAAGTTAAGTACTGCTTGTCCTTAACTTTTGAACGTGTAACTGTAAGTTAAGAACTGTCTGTCCTTAACTTTTGAACTTTAAACTCAAAGTTAAGGACTGCATGTCCTTAAGTTTTGAACTTGAAACAATAACTTAAGGACTGCATGTCCTTAAGTTTTGAACTTGAAACTATAAGTTAAGGACTACCTAGCCCTTAACTTTTGAAACTGAAACTCAAAGTTAAGGACTGCCTGTCCTTAACTTTAGAACTTGGAAATCAAAGTTAAGGACCTATTGTCCTTAAGTTTTGAACTTGTAACTGATGTCTGTCCTTAACTTTTGAACTTGAAAATCAAAGTTAAAAGATTTAAATTTGGGAGAGTCTGCGACATTATTCTTTGGCTATGAATTGAAATCATTATTTTTGTTTCTTTTATTTTGTGCTTTCCAACTGAACCATGTAAGGAGAGCAGAAGGTCTACACCCTACTTACAAAGTTCTGTTACTAACTTTTGAACCATGAATATTGAAAAGTTCTGTTAAAGAGCTTTTGTCTTTTAATGAATGCTTACAAGCGATGTGCATTAGAATGACTGTGTAGATAGGCTCCGCCACCTCAACATAATGCAACAGTTATGGAGAAGGCACGGAGAGAGAGAAGCAAGGGTTTGGGAAGAAAAGCAAGGGAAGAAAGGGTAAAAATGTCTTTTCATATTAATTTTAATAGGGCAGTGGCTATTTTTGCTCAACATTAGAATTGCTGGATAAAAAATAAATACCACCTTAAATAGTGGCTACACCATGCCATTTCTACTTCAAAGAACAAGAATGTCCGAAGGTCTATATATTATTTAATGACAGACTAAGTTTAGTTATAATAAAATAAAAATATTAGATAAACTTAAACCAGAATTTAAATATGGTCTGTTAACTTTCTTTCAATGTAAACAACATAAAAAATACTGGAAAGTTGTAAAATATATTTTCCTACTTTATTGATTTTAAATACTTGCATAATACAAATGACAATTCCTTTCCCTTTTATGTATATATTTTTTTTTCTACACGATTTTCTTAAAATGTTTCTTCTTGTTCAAAAAATGACATACCTTTTCCTTTATTTTTATGATGATATTGTTACTTTTTTTCTGTTAACGTAATGACATTTCTTTTCCTTTTTAATTTTTTTGGAAATTTCCTTAAAATATTATTTCTGGCTTGACATTTCAATAACCAGATCACATCTATAAAAAAAAAAAAATACTAAACTAAATCAAATATTAAATTTTTCCCCAAATTAAACGTTGATTGAGCCACTTAAATCATTGAGGTTTCAAGCTAATAAATATAGTATTATTTACGAAAATGTGTAAAAGATAACTAAAATAGCAAAGAGCTAAAAGGGCAAAAATTATATCTCAAAAGAGTTGGCATAGAAGCGGGGGATTTGCATCAATACCCGTTTTTTGGGTCACGTTTTAACTTTTGCCCGTTTTGCAAAAAAAATTGCAAGCGTACCCACTTTTTCGTATAACTTCAGCATACGGGGCTGAAGTAGCAAAGGCAATCACGCAAAACTTCACCATTCTAGTAGACAGGGCTGAAGTTTTTTTGTCCTGGATAAGATGCTGAAGTTATTTAGTTCATTTGTAAAAACTTCAGCACTAAAATAGCTGAAGTTTTTTTGTCCTGGATTCATTAGTTTTGTCATAAAACTTTTTGAAAAACTTCAGCAGAAGATGCTGAAGTTATTTAGTTCATTTGTAAAAACTTCAGCACTAAAATAACTGAAATTTTTTTGTCCTGGATTCATTACTTATGTCATAAAACTTTTTCAAAAACTTCAGCAGAAAATGCTAAAGTTATTTAGTTCATTTGTAAAAACTTCAGCACTATATAGGCTGAAGTTCTTTTGTCCTGGATTCATTAGTTTTGTCATAAAGCTTTTTCAAAAACTTCAGCTTATATAGTGCTGAAGTTATTTAGTCAATTTGTAAAAACTTCAGCACTACATAAGCTGAAGTTTTTGAAAAAGCTTTCTAACATACTAGATAAATAATCACGTTATTCTTTCATAGTGTATTACTACTATAAAATAATCAGATTGCCAACAATATCAAAATCATAAATTTTGGAAACAATAAAAGTGAAAAGAACATAATTCCGTGAAAATATTCACAAATTATTGTCTACTAACTTACGTAATTATTTATAATTTGTTTTTAAATAATCTGATAAACATACTTATGGCAATCATCCCATGAACTGAAGTTTCATAGCAGCACCAACAACAGCAGAAGAAAGAAGAAGAAGAAGAAGAAAATGAAGGAGGAGAAGGAGGAGGAGAAAGAGGGCTGAAGTTGTTTAAAAAGTGGGTACAAGTTAAAACTTTTAAAAAAAATGGGCATAGGTTAAATGGGGGCGACCAAATAGGGCGCCCCGTGCAATTTTTACTTTTTTTTTTTTTTTTTAATCTTGGTTAGCCTAGTTTCATAAAACTTTGTTTTTGAAAGTGTTTTCTTCCATTTATATAAAGTTTTGATTTATTTAATATTACTGGATTTGAATTCTATAGTCATAAAGAAACTTTCTTTTAACAACTCATAATGAAGTAATTAGTTTAGTCCTAATCCCTCAATTGATATTTTTTACAAGTAATTGTAACATATGTTGTCACACTGAATGTTAGTAGCCATTCTTAAGGTATTTGTGTTCCTATTTCAGATATGGCTATACGAAAACAAGCTCAAACTACTCAAAGTGGGAGTTCTCGAAGTCAAGCAAGGGGACGGTATAGAAGGATGCGTTGTTTTCGGATTTATTTATGCAATAATTCAGATTTGGAGCTAGAAGTCATCAGGAATGTACCGAGACCAATGCAAAATGAGTTAAGGGATCAAAGGTCTGAGCAAAGAAAGGAGAAAAGAAACTTAGGGAGTTTAAGGAATTCAAAATGACCCCTAATACTTTCATTCCTAAAGTGCATCAAGAACAAAGAACAACACTACTACGGACCGGTTCCCTATAGCAAGACATCACATGTCCTTAGTTGAGTGGTAACTTTGTAATAGTTCTTCAATTGTAATTCCTACCTAGCTTGTTTAGAAGTATTCTGTAGGAAACTCTTTGTAAACCTTAAACCTTTGTTGTTGAATCTTGGCTAGAGTTAGTTGAGTTATAAAGTCTTTGTAATAGAGTTATCACAGAGTGGCTTGTAATAGAGTATTACAAGTTAGTGAGGGACTAAGAGGTTAATTCCTAGGTTGTAATCTAAAAGTTTCTCAGTAGTGAAGTTGAAATCCTACAAGGGTAGGTCGTGGTTTTTAATCCCGTTGAGCTGGGAATTTTCCATGTAAAATTCCTCGTGTCATTTAGTTACTGCTGTGTGTGTATTCTAGTGGAAACGATAGAGAACCTGGTTCTCTATAGAGTTTGGTGGACCCTTATATTCTATCAATTGGTATCAGAGCGGGTTCTTCCTATTAGGTTAACACTTAGAAAAGATCCTCATGGCTGCTCCTCCAAACTTCGAATAAGGCCAGTCTACTCACAGACCACCTAGGTTCAATGGACAGTATTATGGATGGTGGAAAACTAGGATGCACGACTTCATCATAGCTGAAGATTCCGAGCTATGGGATGTCATCTGTGACAGACCCTTTGTCCCTACCAAGAACCTTGGTGACCCAGCTGTAGCCATTCCCAAGACAAGGAAGGAATTCAATGATGCTGATCGAAAGGTGGTAGAGAAGAATTTTCGTGCAAAGAAAATTCTCGTCTGTGGCATTGGTCCTGACGAATATAACAGGATATCAGCATGCCAGTCAACCAAAGAAATTTGGGAAGACCTTTAGACTGCTCATGAAGGAACAAAATAGGTGAAGCAATCCAAGATCGACATGCTCACAACTGAATACGAGCTCTTCAAGATGAAAGACGATGAATCCATCCAAGATATGCATACTCGGTTCACCTCTATCATCAATGAGCTTCACTCTCTTGGTGAAATCATTCCAAGAAACAAGCTTGTCAGAAAAATCCTTAGTGTACTACCCAGCTCTTGGTAAAGCATAGCGAACGCGATTACAGAGGCGAAGGATTTGCAGGAGCTAACCCTTGATGAGCTTGTTGGCAATCTGAAAACATATGAAATGAAGAAGAAGAAGGACAATGAAAGAAGAGAGCCCAAGAGGGAGAAGAACTTGGTCCTCAAGACGGATATCAATGATTCAAGTGGTGAGGATGGTGATATGGCTTACTTGACAAGAAGATTCCAGAAGATGGTGCGCATGAATGGATGCATTCCAAAAGGGGAAGTTCTAGCAAGCTAACAAATTATGACCTATGTCATAAATGTGGCAAGCCAGGATACTTCATCAAGGGTTGCCCTCTCCTAAAGCAAGATCAGTACAAAAACAACTTTGACAAAGCATCCAAGAGGAACTCGATTCCTGATAAACGCTTCAATAGAAAGAATGCAGCTAACAATGTTGTAAAACAAGCTCTTGCTGCATGGGGAGACTCTTTCAGCGAATCTGAAGAAGAAAATGATCATGGCGATAGCTCAATGATGGCAATGGAAAGTGAAGAAACTGAGTATGATTCGATCTTTGCCTTGATAGCCCAGTCTGATGATGATGAAGATGATGACGATGATGAGGTAAATTTTCTGGATGTTCAGAGAAATCTGAAATCTTATTCTCCTAAAAAACTCATGTCGTTGGCAAATGTGTTAATTGATACTTCTCACAGTCTTATAAATGATAAAGATGCTTTAACTGTAGAGTTAGTAGAAGCAGAACAGACCAGAGATAACCTTGTAGTCGTTGTAGTTGATTTAAAGGAAACAATTGAGAACCTGAAGAAAGAGAAGGATACCTTAGATAAAAAAGTTACAAATATAGAACATGAAAGAGATGATCTAATGGTAGTTGTGGTAGGCCTAAAAGAGACCATTGAGTGTGTAAAAAGGAAAAAAGAAGTCTTATCTGAGAAAGTTACTAACCTTGAGCACGAGAGAGATGACCTATTAGTGGTGATAGTCGATTTGAAGGAAACAATTGGGGAAACTAAAATGGAGAGTAGACTTGAAAATTCTAAAAAGGGAAACGAAGTTGCAAATGAGGCACATATTAAGCTTGAAAGTGAGTTAATTTCAGTGAAGTCTAGGTTGTGTGCTGAGCTTGAGAAAAACAAACAACTTCAGGTAGAACTAGGCAAAGTGAAGAATGATATTGAAAAGTCACTCAAATGCACCTTGGTCCTCTGATGCTATCACTGCCATGTACACCAATAATGGGGGAAACAGGCAGGGGATTGGGTTTCAAAGGGAAAAGATTCCCTACAAACCTCATAGCAAGTATGTTACTGTATCTGAAAATTGGCTTTGCACTCACTGCGATAACAATGGGCACTTTAAAGAAAACTGTAAGGCCAGATTTCAGTCACAGAAGAAAAACAAATCTTTTGCTGAAAAAATAACTACTGGTAGAGAACCTGGTCCCTCATATAAATAACGCATGATGCCTGTATGAACCAAAAGATCTCTCATTTATACCTTTCCTCATTATAAGGGACCCAAACTAGTTTGCGTTCTTAAGTCTAACTCCTGATTTTCTTGTGCAGGGAACAGTGAAAGGAAGCAGCCTACAATGGTACATGGATAGTGGCTGCTCAATGCATATGACTGGAAGTACAAACGATTTTTTTTCACTTAAGGGCCTGTAAGGAGGGAGTGTATCCTTTGGAAATGGAAATAAAGGATACATTCTGGGAGTTGGAAGGATTGGGAAGTCTCTCTCACACTCAATTAAAAATTTGTACTATGTGAACGAGTTGAAGTACAACTTGCTAAGTGTTTCCCAGATCTATGACAAGGGAAACAAGGTGGAATTTGTGTCAAAAATCTGTACAGTCACAAACCTAGTGACTGGTGAGGTGGTGCTAGTAGCAAAAAGATACAAAATATCTATGTTGCTGATTTCGAGTCTCTGCAGAATGGTGATCTCAGCTGTCTAAGTGCTGTAGATGGTAATGCTGAGCTATGGCACAGGAGGCTGGGTCATGCAATCTTCACATTACTGAACAAATTGGTTAGGAAGGGCCTGGTTCGTGGTCTGCCCAAGTCAAGCTTCAAGGATCACAAAGTGTGTGACGCATGTGTAAAAGGCAAGCAAATAAGATCCTCATTCAAGCCCAAAAAGGAAGTCAGCACCTCAAGGCCATTTGATCTCCTTCACATGGATCTATGTGGACCTATGAGGGTGCCAAACAGAGGAGGAAAGAAGTACATCTTTGTGATAGTTGAAGACTACTCCAGATTCACCTGGACTCTGTTTCTCAGGACCAAGGATGAACCCTTTGAAGTATTCGTTGCCTTTATCAAGAAGATCCAAGTGAAGATGGGTAATAAGGTAGCCAACATCAGATTTGATAATGGGACAGAGTTTGACAATGCCAAATTTGATGAGTTCTGTACCGAAAATGGTATCACTCACAACTTCTCAGCACCAAGAACACCTCAACAAAATGGTGTTGTGGAGAGGAAGAATAGAACTCTTGAAGACATGGCAAGAACAATGTTGATTGACGGTGGGATTGCAAAGAACTTCTGGGCAGAAGCTGTCAACACTCCTGTTATTTGGTAAACATGTGCATGATCAGGTCCCTTATGAACAAAACTCCATATGAACTGCTAAATGGAAGGAAGCCCAAGCTGACATATCTAAGGACTTTTGGGTGTAAATACTTTGTTCACAACAATGGAAAGGAAGCTCTTGGAAAATTCGATGCCAAAAGTGATGAAGGAATGTTTCTGGGATACTCATCTCAAAACAAAGCTTACAAAGTGTACAACAAAATGACTCAATGTGTTGAGGAAAGTATACATGTGATCTTTGATGAATCTCACCTCTCCTGTGAGAAAGACAGACATGTTGATCAAGATGGAGAACCCTTATATGTTACAGGAGAAGTCATTGACATGGCAAATGGAAAGGCAGACAGATGAGTCATGTAAAGGAATCTAGTGAAAATGATGCAAGTGTACCTCCATCTGTTGAAGAGGAACCTGGTCCTATGATCACACCAACTGAACTTGAAAATAGAGTTGTTGATGCAGTCCAAGGTACTCCACTTGCTAAAGTAAGAAGCACCCAAGAACCTTAGTCTGACATACCTAGTCCTCTACCAATGAGATTCAGGTACCAAATTGGAGGCACAAAAGCTCACATCCTCTTGACAACATAATCACTCCTCTTGACTGAGGAGTTGTAACAAAGATGAAAAAGAAGAAACTCACTTGCCTTCTCAGCCTTTCTTTCCCAAATAGAGTCCAAAAATATCAAAGAAGCGTTGAAAGATGCAGACTGGATCACAACCATGCAAGAGGAGCTGTATCAATTTGAAAGGAACAAGGTATGACACCTGGTTCCCCAACCTGTAGATCGAACTATCATAGGAACCAGGTGGGTATTCAGAAACAAACTTGATGAGTTTGGAAATACAATAAGAAACAAGGCAAGGCTTGTAGTTCAAGGCTACAATCAGGAAGAAGGGATCGATTATGATGAAACATTTGCTCCAGTAGCTCCAATGTAAGCCATTAGAATTCTAATTGCCTTTGCATCTCATATGGAGTTCACACTGTTTCAAATGAATGTCAAAAGTGCATTTCTAAATGGCTATCTGAAAGAAGAGTCTATGTCAAGCAACCTCCTAGTTTTGAGTGTCATGAGCACTCTGAGCATGTGTTCAAACTGGACAAGGCATTGTATGGGTTAAAGCAGGCTCCCAGGGCTTGGTATGAAAGGCTGTCAAAACTCCTTCTAGAAAATAGCTTTACAAGAGGGAAAATTTAACAACACTCTTTTTTGAAAACGAGGGAGGAACCTGCTCATTGTGCAGGTATATGTTGATGATATCATCTTTGGAGCCACAACTGACTCTCTTTGTGAAGAATTTGCAAAACTCATGGGGAGTAAATTCGAGATGAGTATGATGGGAGAATTGAATTTATTCCTAGGACTTCAAGTGAAGCAATCTCAGAAGGGAACATTGATAAGTCAGCAGACGTACATCAAGGAGGTACTGTCGATGCCCCCTTTTTCTCGCGAAATCGGGTTTATGACATTTGGGCGGACAACTCGTTTCCTTTTGGGAATTGGGTTTGAATTGAAGAGTCGCCACCTAATGATTAAGTGCATTAGGACACTAAGAAGAATTTTGATTTAGAAAACCAGAGATTGGGTAAGGGCTTGAAATTATCCCGAGGGGAAGGTGTTAGGTACCCCTCAAGATCCACTAGTGTGGTTCCCGGCCATGCTATAATCGTGATTTTAAGTGCAAACAACAAGCAAGAATTACAAATGCGAGGAAGTTTTCACATAATGGTTGCGAGCAATTGAAATTAAAAGAAATTAAAGAAGCTGAAGTTTGGGAAGAAAGTAGTCTTTGAAATTCTGAAAATAAATAAGTAAAGGGAAGGGGTTTTCACATAATTACTGCAAGTAATTAAAGTCAAAAAAAGGGATTAAAGAAGTTGAAATTTGAGAAAAACAGTCTTTTAAAAATAAACAAGTAAAGGGAAGGGGGGGGGGTCCTAGGTTTATAAATAATATGGATCACCCCACACAACACTCGGCAACCATTTATACACGTGGTGTCATCGCGTGGTCATCATATCCATATCTACCCTTTCCCACCCCGTTAAGGTATTAAAACGCGGAATAGTCTCGTTTTCTTATTGCATGCTACTACCCACCCCAATCCTATCAGTCCCGGAGGTATTTGGGACTACTAATCCTAAAGGGAAGGGATGTGAGGTTTTATAGTTTCAAAGGACAAAATTCTAAGGCGACAATCAAAACACATATGTAACAAATATGGGGGAGAAGCACATAACAGATAGAAAGGGCTCAAAACAAACCTCCTTAAAAAAAAACAAAGAGAAGCATATAGTTTAGCATGTCTTTACACGTACTGATTAGGGTCTGTTTAAACTTAAAAGTTGTGGCAGACTAATCTATTACATATTTCAGATAAGAAGCCCGAATCAAGCCTGCCTGCTGGTTGTAGTTAATAAGAATTTGATTCAATTTATAAGTTATCCTATGGCTTGCCTAAGTGTTAAACGAAACCTATAGGCCTGATATTTATTAGTTCAGAAAAGAAGTATGCTGATTTAGGAAAAGAAACTGTCAATTACAGGAGTATAAATTCTACAGTCGTTGTTGTTACTACTGATTTTATACTTAGAAGCGAATGGGCGATTCAGATTTTAGTTGATAGCTCCTATAGGCATGCTTTCTAGGTGATATTGATTTGAAAAACATTTTCTACAAGAGAAACAAGAGTGCAGAAGTCCTATGGGCATGGTATCTAAATGCTGTTAGTTATTTAAACCTATAAACGGGTTTGCCTAGTGATAGATGCAGATGCAAAATTCAGGAAGTCCTATAGGCATATTATCTATATGATATACAGCGTTTCAGAGATGACTTATAGACATGGTCTCTATATAATGCAGAAATGCAGGACCTATAGACATGGTTTCTATACGAAATGCAGAACCTATAGACATTGTTTCTATATGAAAACATAACCTATAGACATGGTTTCTATATGAAATGCGTAACCTATAGACATGGTATCTGTATGCAATACAGAAACGAAAGTTGAAAGCATGATATAAGTGCAGAAGTATAATAATCACCTATGAATATGATATCTACCCCATTTTGCATGCATGATTTACCCTCCCCTTTTCACTAAAAGCCCCAATAGTTATTACAAGTTATTACAGCCCAAAATAAATAAGAAAAGGTAAAATTACATCAGAGAAACTAAAAAATTTACAACCAAGGAGTGCCTGAATGAGGTTTTCTGCCTGAAGCATGAAGTAAACCAACTCCAAAGACCAAAATCCAAAGCCTTTCTCATTTGGGTGTGTCAGAGTTCCCAAGAGCCTTATGGACTCCGGGCAGTGCTTACACCCAAATACAAGATTGAGTCATAGTGCAGTGTGGAAGAGACAACCCTCAAGTGTCCAAGTTCAGAGGGAGCTCAAGGTCCCAAGGCAAGGCTCATAGGAGGGGGGCAGAACTTAGAAACTAGGAATGAGTGTAAGTGCAGAGAAGGGATTCCGGGGGAAAAGCAAAGATAGGCTGGTGGTCATACCTAGCAATTGGAAGTGCTGGCACACCCCAACCAGCTTGTTAACCACCTTGTTTGGGAGTTAGGATCCCCTAAGGGATCAAGTCCAAACATGAGCAACAATTTGGATGTTGCCATGTTCTGAACTTCAACTCAAATACATAGAAGGGGACAGGGGTGCAGGGATTCACAGTAGAAACATACGCAAAGAAGTTGACATGCTAATTAACATTAAACATAGGCAGTAAAGCAGACAGGGGTGCAGGGATTCACATTGGAAACATATGCAAAGGAATTGACATGCTAATTAACATTAAACATAGGCAGTAAAGCAGACAGGGGTGTAGAAGCTGTAAAGTAAACACATTGGGATGAGGCTGAAAACCAAACTAGAACATACCGGTTTTAGGGAAACAAAAGAAGAGAAAGCAGTAGTCTTGTAAAGCCAAAGTGCAAGCAAGTAGTTAGAACACTATGATTTTAAAAGAGAACTATGAGATTGAGTAGTGTAAAAGTGTTGAATTGAGAGTGTGTAATTCAAAGTGTCTGAAAAGTTGAATTCAAGGTGTTGTTGTGAGAAAGGAGTCTTGCCCTTTTTATATTGTAGAAGGCAAGCAGAATAAGGTAGGAGAATAATTTAAAAAATCAGTTGTTAATCAATTACACAAGTTTCCCTTTAGTTAAGGGATTCTGATTTCAAACGGGTAAAATAATTAAGGCAAGAGGTTGATCAAACACTTTTCCAAAGTAGTACAAGAAGGGTAAATACATAGAGATTTATTTAAGGAAAAGGTTTGATAGCACACGGTTTGTGCAAAATAAGGAAAGGCAATCAATCAACAGCCAGTAAAATCAGCAATTGAAGATTTCATGTGAATGAACCAGGTCAGGAAGATGGGAAAAATCTCGACTTAAGGAAAATCAGTACTAATCAATTAAACCTAAAAGAGGATTCTGAATCAATAAAAAGTTGGAAACCTTTTTGGAAGAAAGGATTCATCACACATATAAAAACATACAGCCATGCTCAAGTAGGAAGAACTGTCATACCAATCAATAGAAGAGTCTAGCATAGAAAAAGCTTAGAGTCATAAACAAAGAAGTTCAAGCTCAGTTTATAGACTTAGAGAGAGTCAGAGAGAGTCCAGGGTTCCAAAATAGAACCCTAGTCCAAACACAAGATCAAAACTCGCCAAAACCCCCAAATCCTAGGGTTTCCAACTCGAATCAGATACAGAGACGAGGAGACAAATAATTGAAACAGGTTCAGAGGTCTCTTTCAGAGACTTATGAGAAAACAAACATATACAATAGCATGTCTGAAATAGCAAAGTGAAGAAACTGATTCGAATCATAGTGAGGGTAGAAGGAACATGTTTTAAGAAAACCTGGGACTTAAACAAGTTTAGAAGCGAAAAGAGGTAGTGTAACACTTAAGAAAATAGTAGAAGAAACATGTTTAAAGAGAACTCAAACAAGGTCCAGTAAAAGGGCAAACAAAGAACTTAAGAACTCCGTAGGAGATACATACAGTAGGAGAACACAAAATACCACAAAAAATATATCAACAAGACATATAGGAAAAACACAGTAGGATGAACATGTAAGCATGGTGTATAAACACAATAGAAAGACAAGGCACAGAAGAACATATATAGTAGAAAAACATAAGAAAGCAGTAGAAGCACATGCGTGACAAATATACACAAAGGAAAAGAAAAGTCGGAGAACAGTTTGAGATTTTCCAGAAACCCTAAATCGAAGAGAAGTAATTTTTGAATGAAAAAATTGGTGAAAACGTTTAAGAACTCAAGTAGAGCACATATATAGAACCGATTTAAGAAAACAAACAGAGAAAACCTCGAATAGCTAGGGTTTCAAAGGAACCCTAAAGCGAGAAAGGCTTGGAAAAGGTCCGATCTGAGTCGGATAAGTCAGAAATAGGCTCATAATGCTTGGATACGCCGGAGCAAAGCCGGAGAGGCCATGGAACCTTGAATCGGAGAAGATCTAAACGGACACCATCGAGGTCAGACCTCGAAACTTCGAATACCAAGCGTTCAAGAGCAGAGGGAGGTGAGTATAGGCCATCCATGGCCTGAGAGGCCATAGATTCCGGTGAGATTGAGGTTGAACATGGTAGAAGACGATTAGGGTTTCAAGAACCTTCGAGAGAGTTTGAGAGAGGAAAGGAATTCAGGGGCGGCTGATTGAGTGAAATAATTTTTTTTTAAGTAAATCCACTAGGCAGGTGCCTAGGGCTAGTTTTATTAATAATAAAAAGGAAAAAAAGGAGAACCACATAGGAATAGTACAAATAAGGGGGACAATCGCACCAGTAGTGTTGCCTCTATGCCTTGGCTATATAATCACTCCTCTGCGCCTCACAATGCCCTATAAGGCAGCCTCATCTAGAGGATCATGGTGTAGCTGCCGGCAAAGTCTCACGAGGGCATATAATCTCATAGCCATTTGGATATCTTTCCAAAGGCATAGGACCTGAGCAAACAACTACTGCGCTAAACCTTACCTTACTAATCCTATCGAGGCATAAAATAACCTCACCTACTAACATGCATGTAAAAAGAAAGAACTAGCTAGAACTAGATATTCTATGATCATCACAGAGTTTATAACATACGCTGTGATGATATTACATAAAACTATACTAATGTGATGGTAGAATAAAAATATGTAGAAATAGTAGTGATGCTCTCTCTTCTCTAATTTTGTGAAGTCTTCACCTTGCAGACGCTTGTCTTCATCCTCAACCTTCTTCAAAATGTCTTCTAACTTCATGGTTTCTTTTTTGAACGGGTGGACTTTGTTGATGTAGTTGGAGCAGCCTGTTTTTGTTTGGCAACTCTCATCGGGAGTCGCCTTATGTTTGCATCTCCACTCACCTTGCCGTCCCAGCTTTTTTCTCTTGTATGTGTCTTCTTTCTTTTGCCGCTATGCATAGGTGATAAATCCCCTTTTCTTGCTGCCTCTGCCCGACATTTATCCAGCAGTTCATCTTCCTCTCCATCTTCATATATATCTTTGCCCATTTTTACCGAATTTGGCATGTCTTGCTCAATACCTTGTATCGTCAAAGAATTTCCGTCTTATTTATTAGCCACCATTGACTGCACCTTATTCCTGTTCTTGTTTACAAGACCAGTACTAAAAGAAGTGGTATTAATCAGATTTGTAGATTTAGAACTTACCATCACATCCAGTAAAGTTCTTTCCTCCATATTGATACCTGGAACAATTGAATTCTGTTTTTGCTGTCCCGTTTTTTGCACTTGCACATCTGACTTTTGCTTGTTTTCAATTATCTGTTGTTGTTCTGGATTTAAAGCTCGATCAGTCTCACAACTGGCAGCAGTATTGATCGCTAACTGCTGCTGCTGCTGCCCAGTTATTGCCNCAAAGTGAAGAAACTGATTCGAAGCATAGTGAGGGTAAAAGGAACATGTTTTAAGAAAACCTGTGACTTAAACAAGTTCAGAAGCGAAAAGAGGTAGTATAACACTTAAGAAAATAGTAGAAGAAACATGTTTAAAGAGAACTCAAACAAGGTCCAGTAAAAGGGCAAACAAAGAACTTAAGAACTCCGTAGGAGATACATACAGTAGGAGAACACAAAATACCAGAAAAATATATCAACAAGACATATAGGAAAAACACAGTAGGACGAACATGTAAGCATGGTGTATAAACACAGTAGAAAGACAAGGCACAGAAGAACATATATAGTAGAAAAATATAAGAAAGTAGTAGAAGCACATGTGTGACAAATATACACAAAGGAAAAGAAAAGTCGGAGAACAGTTTGAGTATTTCCAGAAACCCTAAATCGAAGAGAAGTAATATTTGAAAGAAAAAATTGGGGAAAACATTTAAAAACTCAAGTAGAGCACAGATATAGAACCGATTTAAGAAAACAAACCGAGAAAACCTCGAATAGCTAGGGTTTCAGAGGAACCCTAAAGCGAGAAAGGCTTGGAAAAGGTCCGATCTAAGTCGGATGAGTTAGAACTAGGCTCGAAATGCTTGGATACGCCGGAGCAAAGCCGGAGAGGCCATGGAACCTTGAATCGGAGAAGATCTGAACGGACACCATCGAGGTCAGACCTCGAAACTTCGAACACCAAGCGTTCAAGAGCAGAGGGAGGTGAGTATAGGCCATCCATGGCCTGAGAGGCCATGGATTCCGGTGAGATCGAGGTTGAACATGGTAGAAGACGATTATGGTTTCAAGAATCTTCGAGAGGGTTTGAGAGAGTTTGAGAGAGGAAAGGAATTTAGGGGCGGCTGATAAAGTGAAATGAGTTAGGGTTGGGGGTTTGGGTGAACTAAAATGGTAAGGGGAGATCGTGGCCGTTGATCAGATTGATCAACGGCCTGGATTAAAAGGGGTTTGGGTCGGGTAATTAAAACGGGTTAAGGGTATGGAATTGGGCTGGTCCGGTTGGGATTCAAAATTGGGTCAATTAGGGGGGGTCAATGTGGCTATAATCGAAATGTAATGGGGCTGCAATTGAAACGAAATGAGGCCAAATTTTAAATAGCCAGTTTTCCCCCTTTTATTTTATAAAAATAGTAAAAATGATTTTGAAAGCAAATTAAAAGTACTGGATCAGTTAATAATATATAAATATTAATTTAAAAATATTGGAACCAATTTCATAATTATAGAATGCTATTAATTCTTAAAATAGGCTAAAATTGCAATTACATGCAATTTATCCTTTAAAATACTAAATAAATTGTAAAAAATGTATAAAAATTACCTTAGCTATATTTTGGTATAAATATGAGAGTAAAATAAGTTATTCACCAAAATAATAATTTTGGGAATAATTATTGGTTTTTGTTTTTGTACTGCTAAAATGGGCAATAAATTGATTTAAAAATTGATTTAGAAATCCTTTAAAGATTAGGAAAAATACTAAAACACTTGTGCATACTTATATATGCTATTTTGAAAGTATTTGCAAGAAAAATACTAAGGAAAAATTGGGTATCAACAACTGCCCCTCTTTACCCGGGAAGGATGAAAGAGTTGTCGGGTAAAGATATGATGGCCAATTTTGACCGAACGAAAGCGGTTCGAAGAATTTGACCGTGCTCCGGCTTCTGAGCTGCCTACATATCCCTGGTCTTATAGGAATCAGGCCATATGTAGTTCAGGATCCGTCAGCGGAATATGCTGTTTTGAGGTTTTCCAAGAACGGACGCAATATTCAGGTTGGGATGAATGGTTAAGAGTCTAATAGGGCTGCGGGAACCGGAGCGTGATCGCTCCTGCTGAGATGGCCGTTGCTCGCTGGTTTACCTGCAGATAAGCAATACGCGCATGTATTGTGCATAAATTTAAACATGATGCAATTTCCCGTCGGACCATGAATGCTGTCCTCGGACGGTTAGGATGACGTCCTCAGACCATGATGTCCTGGGCCATGAAGCATATAATAAAGCGCAGGCTATGAAATGATGCTCTGGGGCTATGAGAATGATGCCTCCGAGCGATGATGCCTTTGAATAATGATATGCAAGAGATAAAAGGAGTCCTCAGGCCATGGCATGGTGTTCTTGGGCTATGCGAATGGTGCCTCCGAACAATGACGCCCTTGGACAGTTTGGCGATCTTTCAGCTCATGAAATGCAATAAGTGGCGATCTTTCAGCCGATGCAAGAATGTAAATAAAATGGCGATCTTTCAGCCGGTGCAGGATTTAAATAAAGTGGCGATATTTCAGCCATGCAAAAATGTAAGTAAAATGGCGATCTTTCAGCCAATGTAGGATTTAAATGAAGTGGCGATATTTCAGCCGATGCAGATGGAGGTAGAGCTTAACCTCGGAAGGCAGAATGGTAGCCTTATGCAATGCAAAAATGCGGATGGAGACAGAGCTTAGTCTCGGAAGGCAGAATGGTAGCCTTATGCAATGCAAAAAATTCATATGGAGACAGAGCTTAGTCTCAGAAGGCAGAATGGTAGCCTTATGCAGATGGAGGTAGAACTTAACCTCGGAAGGCAAAATGGTAGCCTTATGCAATGCAGGAAATGCAGATGGAGGTAGAGCTTAACCTCGGAAGGCAGAATGGTAGCATTATGCAAAAGATGAAAGATGAATAGTAATAAAAATTCTTAGCTGATAGCTGATAGCTGGTAGCTATTGTGATATTGTGGCTGCTGGGGATATTGTATGCGAATAGCGATTGTGAGGTGATCATTCAGAGAGTTGTATTCCTGAATAGTATGAGTGTATAATATATAATTTTGCGACTTGGGTGCCTGCATCCAAAGAGAAATCGTGATTTTTGTAAAGGGGAAAGGTTAGTTCGTGTCCCTGCTGACTTTGCTTGCCCTGCTCGGCTTTGATCTAATGACACTGTGGGTATCATTGGGGTAGCGTTGCTAAACAGAGAAATTTTGGTGACAAACATGCATGATTTAGTAAAAATATAGCGAAAATGCATAATTAAAAAGAAGTTTTCCTTAGATGAACCAACGACCGAGACGTGGTCCAAGACATTGCAACTTCTCTTGTTACGAAATTTTGAGGGTCCTCCTCAAAATTCTGCCCCAGTTTGCTGGGTTGCTGCTTTTGAAGGCTGCTTGCGATGATCGGCCGAAGTTACTTCGGAATTTTGAGGGTCCTCCTCAAAATTCTGCCCTAGTTTCCAATTGCGGGGGAGGGGGGGGGGAGGGAGAAATGAAAATTTTATTGAATTGTGACCGAACCCATAAGGGTGCCTACGTATCCCCTCTTAAATAGGAATCAGGTCAGACGTAGTTCAAATTACATAAGGAAATCATAAATGGTTACACATAGTATCGTTTGACTGCATCTGAATTGATTGGTTATGGCCAAACTTCCCCGTCCATTTTTGCAAGTATGAGGGCTCCTCCTGCCAGAACTCGGTGAACCATGTACGGACCCTGCCAGTTGGGAGAGAATTTCCCTTTGGATTCATCTTGATGCAGGAAAATTTTCTTTAACACCAGTTGCCCCGGTGTGAACCGTCTTGGCTTGACTCTCTTGTTGAAGGCTCTGGACATTCTGTTCTGGTGGAGCTGACCATGGCAAACTGCATTCATTCTTTTACCATCTATGAGGGCTAACTGTTCGTAACGACTCTTCACCCATTCTGCATCGTCGAGTTCTGCTTCCTGTATGATCCTTAGGGAGGGAATTTCTACCTCGGCGGGAATGACCGCTTCTGTACCGTAAACCAGCATATAGGGAGCTGCCCCAGTTGATGTGCGGACTGTGGTGTGGTACCCCAATAAAGCAAATGATAACTGCTCATGCCACTGTTTATGCTTTTCTATCATCTTCCTTAGTATCTTCTTAATGTTCTTGTTGGCGGCTTCTATGGCTCCATTCATCTGAGGCCTGTAAGCTGTGGAATTCTTGTGTTTGATCTTGAAGGTTTCACACATAGCCTTCATCAAGTCGCTGTTGAGGTTGGAACCATTGTAGGTAATGATTGATTCTGGAATCTCAAATCGACAAACGATACGGTCACGAACGAAGTTTGCCACGACTTTCTTAGTCACTGCTCTATAAGATGCTGCTTCAACCCATTTGGTGACATAGTCAATTGCTACTAGGATAAACCTGTGCCCGTTTGATGCGGCCGGCTCGATTGGTCCAATAATATCCGTTCCCCAAGCGGCGAAAGGCCATGGTGAGCATGTTGCATTAAGCTCATTTGGTGGCACTCTTATCATGTTTGCATGGATTTGACAGCGGTGGCACTTTCGGACATACTAGATGCAGTCCGTCTCCATAGTCATCCAAAAATAACCTGCCCGGAGTATCTTCTTGTCTAAGACAAAGCCGTTCATATGCGGCCCACAGGTCCCGGCATGGATTTCTTCTAGTAGCCTGGATGCTTCTTTTGCGTCGACACACCTTAGTAATCCCAAATCCGGAGTCCTCCTATACAGGATTCCTCCACTGTGAAAGAAGTTGTTAGACAGTCTCCGAAGTGTGCGCTTCTGAGTGGTATTTGCAAGCTCTGGATATTCTCCTTTGGCCAAATATTCCTTGATGTCGTGAAACCAAGGTTTTCCATCTGCTTCTTCTTCGACATGAGCACAATAAGCTGGCTGATCATAGATCTTCATGGGAATAGGATCAATGAAGTTCTTATCTGGGTGTTGTATCATAGAGGCTAGGGTAGCCAATGCATCGGCGAACTCCTTCTGGACTCTGGGAACATATCGAAATTCCGTCTTTGTGAACCTCTTTCTCAATTCCTGTACATGATGCAGGTATGGGAGTATCTTGGAGTTCTTGGTTGCCCATTCTTCTCGGACCTGATGTATAAGCAAGTCCGAATCTCCAATCACTAGCAACTCTTGGATGTTTATGTCAATGGCCATTTTGAGCCCTAAGATGCAGGCTTCGTACTCGGCCATGTTGTTGGTGCAGGGGAACCTAAATTTGGCGGACACCGGATAATGCTGGCCAGTTTCCGACACTAGGACTGCTCCTATGCCAACTCCTTTGAAATTTGCCGCTCCGTCGAAAAGCATCCTCCAACCATCATAGGACTCTGCAATGTATTCTCCTATGAATGATACCTCTTCGTCCGGATAATACGTCTTTAGGGGCTCGTATTCTCCATCCACAGGGTTTTCGGCGAGATGATCTGCTAGTGCCTGTCCCTTGACTGCTTTCTGGGTCACGTAGACAATGTCGAATTCACTCAGCAGGATTTGCCACTTGGCCAGCTTCCCAGTGGGCATGGGCTTCTGAAAAATGTACTTCAATGGATCCATCCTTGATATGAGATACGTGGTATAGGCACAGAAATAGTGCCTCAGCTTCTGGGCTACCCAAGTCAAAGCCCAGCAGGTGCGCTCCAACAGAGAATATCGAGCTTCGTACGGAGTGAACTTCTTTCTGAGATAGTAGATAGCCTGCTCCTTTCTCCCTGTTTCATCATGCTGCCCTAGAACATAATCGAACACTCCATCTAATACCGCAAGGTAGAGTATTAGGGGTCTACCTAGCTCGGGCGGGACCAAAACTGGCGGTGTTGACAAGTATTCCTTGATTCTATCGATGGCCTTTTGGTAATCATCGGTCTATTTGGTAGCAGCGTCCTTTTTCAACATCTTGAAGATCGGCTCACAGATAACGGTAGATTGTGCTATGAACCGGCTGATGTAGTTAAGTCTCCCCAAGAAACTCATTACTTCTTTCTTATTCTTTGGCGGTGGCAATTCTTGAATAGCTTTGACCTTCGATGGATCCAATTCTATCCCTCGGCGACTCACAATGAACCCAAGTAGTTTTCCGGCAGGAACCCCAAATGTACATTTCGCGGGATTCAGTTTCAGGTTATACTTTCTCAGTCTATTGAAGAACTTCCTCAAATCTTCCATGTGATCAGCGGCTTTCTTGGAGTTGATGATGACATCGTCTACATATACTTCGATCTCCTTGTGCATCATATCATGGAAAATGGTGGTCATGGCCCTCATGTAGGTGGCCCCTGCATTCTTTAACCCAAACGACATCATTTTGTAGCAGTACATGCCCCATGGCGTGATGAAAGCCGTTTTCTCAGCATCTTCTTCATCCATCCAGATCTGATGATACCCAGCAAAACAATCTACAAATGATTGCAACTCATGCTTGGCACAATTGTCAATCAGGATGTGTATGTTTGGCAAAGGGAAGTCATCTTTTGGACTGGGCCGGTTGAGGTCCCGGTAGTCGACAAAGACTCTAACCTTCCCATCCTTCTTCGGCACTGGCACAATGTTGGCTAACCATGCTGGATACTCTACTACCCTGAGAACCTTAGCTTTGACCTGCTTAGTAACCTCTTCCTTGATTTTCAAACTCATATCTGGCTTGAATTTTCTGAATTTTTGTTTTACTGGCGGACAGGCCGGATCAGTCGGCAGTTTATGGGCCATGATAGATGTACTTAGACCAGTCATGTCATCATACGACCAGGCGAATATGTCCTCATACTCTTTTAGAAACTCTGTGTATTCTTCCTTTTCTGATGGTGATAAGTGAACGCTGATTCGTGTTTCTTTGACGCTTTCTGCATCTCCCATGTTAACAATCTCAGTCTCGTCTAGGTTGGACTTAGGTCTGTTCTCAAAATTCTCAATTTCTTTAACGATCTCTTCCGGTATATCATCTTCCTCTGAATCTATGTCCGTTTGTTGCGTTGTCTCGTTGCATGTCACAGTCATTGGTTCATCAAGATAAGTAATAGTAATGTTATATAAGTAAAGTAATGAGAGAAAATAATAAGAGAGAGATTTATAAGAAAACCGAAATGCTTTGATAAATTCCATAACTGTTTCGATCATTGGAGCCCTTTTTGCAGAAAATAAAATGTGAAAAGAAAGTAAACTAGTAAAATAAAAGAAAATATTGCATGGTGCTTGTTCAGCCTTGCTACCCCGAGGCACGTCGGGCTCTGGTAGTTTTGATGGTCCAATTGTTGAGGCATGCTCCTCTGCTTACAGCCTGTATGGAAGGGCCTTCCCCCCCCCCTCCTCCTCGAGAACGACACAGCAATCCATATCACCGCCTTCTAGAAACAAATTCCTCATTGCTGCTAGGGCTTCTTCTTCTTCTGACCCATAGATGATCTTGGCCGGTTGGAAGATCTGATCCAAACGGGGTATCGGCTGCTCCAATGGATAGTAGGGACCGCGCCAGGGTGGCGAACATTCGTTAAATTCTTTCCAGGTATACTCATACCCCAATTCGAAGGTGGTGCCGTGTTTCTTGAGCTTGATGGGCTTAGCGATTCCTTGGAGATTCTTGCCAAGTCCCTTGCCAGGTTCATACCTGCTCCATTTCAATATGCTTTCAATTTTGTTGTCCCACCACTTATCTTTATCAATGGCGTTGACTCGCTCGATGTGGTGGTAAGTTTCCCCACCTATCCTTCTTCTTCCTCCAATTGTTGGAATGGTCTGGCGGCTGTATATGGGATTGCTTCCGTCGCCATGAATGATCACCTCTTGGTGGTTCCACTCAAACTTCACTGCCTGATGTAGTGTTGACGCTACGGCCCCTGCGACATGAATCCATTGTCGTCCCAACAACAGATTGTAAGATGCTGGCACGTCTATTACTTGAAAATCAACATCAAACCAAGTAGGCCCCATTTGCAAACAGAAGCTAATTTCCCCAATAGTAGACCTTTGGGTTCCGTCGAAAGCTTTGACGTTGATGGCCCCGTCCTTGATTTCGTGTAGCCCTTTTCCCAATGTCCTGAGTGTTACCAATAGACAAATGTTGAGACTGGACCCCCCATCAACTAGGATCCTGGTGATAAAGTAATCTTCGCACTGCACAGTGATGTGCAATGCCTTGTTGTGACTCAACCCTTCTTGTGGCAGCTCATTTTCATGAAAAGTGATCTTGTGACTTTCCAACACCTGACCTACCATGTTAGCCATTTCTCCATCGGTGATGTTGCTTGGTACGTATGCCTCACTCAGCACTCTTAACAAGGCATTGTGCATCAGAACTCTGTAGCAAAGCAAGGATAGAAATCTGTGCCGGTGTTTTGTTTAGCTGATCAATGACTGAGTATTCCTTTGCTTGTATCTTTCTCCAGAGATCATCGGGCCCGATTTCTGTGATGGCTTGTCGACCAGAGGTCTGCTTACTTGACTCAGCCAAGTGTTTTGGGGTGTAGACCCTGCCGGTTCTTGTCATACCCTGTGCCGCAACTGCTTCCCCGAACTTGGCTTTCCCCTTCCTTCTTGCCTCGGCGGTGTAGTCCCATGGTATGGATTTTGTATGGAATGGTGTTACGGCTGTCATTGCTACTGGAATGGGCACCCTTGCTTTGGAGGGTAATACAACAACTTCAAATGGTACAGGCGCCTTTGGAGATCCAAACTCGACCTCAATTGGTGTTGGCGTCTTTGCAGAGGCTGGTGTTTCAAACTCAAGTGGTATGGACATGTTTACCTCGGCATCTTCAGAAGGCTATATCTGTATTACAATCGGATTAAGGGTGCCTGTTGGTTTCTTTGGGTCGTCGCCTTCTGCGATCAAACCAATTGATCCTTTGGGATCCCAATCGTCCTCTATTTCAATCATGTGAACACCTCCTCCTTTGTGGTCTGGTAGAGGGTTATTGCGGACGTTCGGAGCAGGCTCTTTTGCCACGGTGATCTTGTTGTCAATCAGAGCCTGGATCTTATCCTTCAGGGAGCGGCATTCATCAATGGTATGCCCTTTCATGCCAGAATGGTATGCACAGGTTTTATTTGGGTTGACCCATTGGGAAGGGTTTTCAGGGGTTATAGCAGGGATGGGGGTAACATAACCTGCAGCTTTGAGCCTTTCGTACAGCTGGTCAATTGGTTCGGCAATGGCAGTATACTGTTTGGGAGGTCTGCGGTCGAAATTTGGTCGAGGTCTAGGAAAGTTTTGACGAGGGGGAGGTGATTGATAGTGGGATTGTTGAGTGTTGTAGGCTTGGTAGACGTGTGCGGGTTGGGAATATCTGAGTGAAGCAGGTTGGTATGTAGGAAGTGGAGGTGATTGATAAGTAGGCGGTGGAGTTTGGTAGGCGGGTGCGGGTGTTTGAAAATTTGGAGTGGGCTGATATGTAAGTTGAGGTATTGGATAAGTTTGGTATTTGGCAGGTGATTTGGTTATCTGTGCAACCATCATGGCACCTACGTCCCTTTTCTTGGACGTACCACAAGACTGTAGAGCCTTATTGGTATCTTGCATGGCTCCAATGTTCGTAATCATACCACTCTTGATACCTTCCTCGATTCTTTCTCCTAGCTTGATGATGTCAGAAAATTTATGATTCTCGATCAGCATCAATCTTTCATAATATTGCGGATCCTGAGCCTGGACGAAAAACTTGTTCATCTGTTCTTCCCCTAAAGCAGGCCGAACCTTAGCAGCCTCTGATCTCCAACGAGTGGCATACTCGCAGAATGTTTCTGTGGGTTTCTTCTTTAAATTCTGAATGTAAAACACACCCGGTGCATTTTCCATATTGAACTGAATTTTTCCATGAAGTCGGACGCCATACTCACCCAGTTTGACCACTTCTTTAGGTCTTGGCTAATGTACCAAGACAGAGCATCTCCTTTCAGGCTACTCATGAAAGGCTTCATGCGGATCTTCTCGTCTTTTCCTACTCCGACCAGCTTGTCGCAGTATGTTCTCAAGTGAACCCTGGGATCCCCTGTACCATCAAACATTTCGAGCTTGGGAGGTTTGTACCCCTCGGGCAGTTCGACATCGGGCTGTATGCATAGATCTCATAGTTTAGCCCCTCAATTACCTTACTTCCTTCAACGCCTTGAATTCTGGTGGTCAACTTCTTAAGCTCTTCGGCCAGATTTCTGATGAGCAAGTCCTTATCATCGGACTCGGGTGTGTTTGAGGTGGGCTTGGTAGAATGTGGCACAGTCTCCACGTAGATGGGGGTGTTGTGTTGGGTGTGGCAGTGGTCATTTGTGGAGTTCAAAGGTTCCGGGATGAGCAGTGGAGCATTGTTGGGAGTGTGGCAAGTACTGCAGTGGTGGTGAGGAGCGGGTTGCTTCGGGATGCTTTGTGGAGGTATGGTATTCTGAGTATTTGGGAAGGTAACTTCTGGAGTGGTAAGGGAAAATGACAGACTTGCCGAATTCCGGACTTGATCAAGCTCTTCTTGGAATTTCAGTAGTTTTTGTTCTATTTGAGAAGCATAGCATCTGCGGTTGGGAGGCCGCAGGTGCGATGCCCGCAGAAGCGGAAGGCAGCCACAGATGCGGCCAAGTAGAAATAAGCTGGAACCGCAGAAGCGATCAAGGAGGCGCACCTACGGTGGCGCAGGTGCGATATTCTAACCGCAGATGCGGAAATGGTCATTTAAGTGAAAATCGCAGGTGTGGTGGTCAAGANGTAGCTTGAGGACTGAACATAGGTACCACCTCGTCCAAATTGCCCGTCGAAAATTTCGTCGAATACCCATATTTTTCATCAGATTGTCATTGGGCTTATCTCGATTGTTACTGCTGGAAACTGGAACTATTTGCTTGGTTGAATGAACACCTTTTATTGTTGTTGAATTAATTACAACATCCTCCTCTGCTGCAAGTGCTCCTGTCACTTCCAGAGCGTTTGGATCGTCGCCAAGAACCATGTCTTTTGAGCCACTTACTGGAGCAGCTGTAACTTCTGATTTCTGCTTTTGTTTTACACTGTGTGGTGTTTTTGAATGACTGGTTTTTGGTGTTGCCTCACGTTCAAGCCGTTGCACTCTTTTTCCAGTATCATCCATGACTGGTTCCCTCACCAAAACACCAAAAGAGTTAGAGGTGATAACTCCCTTTGGTGTATTTACCCGACTTGTTTGAACTGGAGCATTCCTTTTATTTGGAGATGCATTTTGTCGATGCACAACTGACCAGCCTGCTGCATTTGTATTGTGTACTGCTTCAAGTGCATGCCGTTTGGGTGAATTAAAATGGTAAGGGGAGATCGTGGCCGTTGATCAGATTGATCAACGGCCTGGATCAAAAGGGGTTTGGGTCGGGTAATTAAAACGGGTTAAGGGTATGGAATTGGGCTGGTCCGGTTGGGATTCAAAATTGGGTCAATTAGGGGGGGTCAATGTGGCTATAATCGAAATGTAATGGGGCTGCAATTGAAACGAAATGAGGCCAAATTTTAAACAGCCAGTTTTTCCCCTTTTATTTTATAAAAATAGTATAAATAATTTTGAAAGCAAATTAAAAGTACTGGATCATTTAATAATATATAAATATTAATTTAAAAATATTGGAACCAATTTCATAATTATAGAATGCTATTAAATTCTTAAAATAGGCTAAA
>NC_031995.1:41620042-41625307 GCF_001879085.1 Nicotiana attenuata | reverse complement strand
CTTACAGTGTTGACTATCTGTTTAGTTAGTTTTGCTTTGCTTCTCTTTCCTTCTTGTTTACTAATTCTGTTTGTGTCGATCAATCAGGTACTATGGCTCTCAATGCAAACGACCCTCTTGGCAACGTGAATGCGGGGGAGGAGGTAGATGATCTTGAACCCGAGGAGGTTATACCACCTCAAGTTCCACGAAGAGGCCGTCCGGCCAACGCAAATGACAACAATCCTATTCCAGACCCTCCTCCGCCACCGCCAAGAGCAGTCCCATGAGTTCTTCCAAATCAAGGGTACGCGAGTGCCATTGTTCCTCCCCGAATCCGGGCGGGGAACTTTCAAATCACAAATGTCATGTTGACCTTGCTCGAGCAAAGGGGATATTTTACGGGCGCCTCCGACCAAAATACATACAAGCACTTGAAGGGGTTCGTAGATGCTTGGTGGGCCAGCAAACAAACAAACGTGTCAGAGGATGCGTTGAGATTGAGGCTTTTCCCGTTTTCTCTTCGGGGCAAAGCGTTGGACTAGTTAGAAAGGCTACCAAATCATTTTATCACCACATGGGATGAATTGGCGGACAAATTTATTGCCAAGTTCTTTTCTCCAAGTCATATGGCAGCTCTTCGGGACGAGATTCTAGCTTTCAAGCAAATTCCAACGGAACCATTGCACGAGATCTGGGAGCGATATAGAACAATGGTGAAGGAGTGCCCTAAAAATGACATGACTGAGGCGATGATCCAGCAGACTTTTTATAGGGGCATCAACACCACGAATCAGTGCATTGTGAACCAATTGGCCGGTGGGAACTTTATGAAACTTTCTTACCAAGAGGCATGTGATGTACTTGATGAAATGGCCGACACCTCTTCGGCATGGCAAAGCCGAGCGAATGTACCTCAAGGTGACCCCACGGTCATCCATTTACACAAGGAGTTGAATGACCATGGCCAAGCAATTGCCGAACTTACAACAACAATGAATCAATTGGCGAAGGCGCAATTGCAACAAGTTTAAAGCCCGCGCCAAGTCAATGCAATGGAGAATGTTTCTATGCTAAGAAGGAGGCAAAGAGGGCAACAACAACAACAAGGTAATTGTGAGCAATTTGACAACAACAATGATGGTGGTGGTTATTCGAACGAGTGTTATGATGATCAAAGTAAGGAATGTCAATATGTCAATAACTACCAAGGAAATAGAGGAAATCAAGGGAATCAACAATGGCGCCCCCAAGGCAATTGGGGCAATCAACAAGGTGGCGGAAATTGGAATAACAATAATCAACAACAAGGTGGTAACAATTGGAACAATAACAATCAGAACAACAATTGGGGTAATCAAGGTAACAACCAAGGCAATTGGAACGGGAACAACAACAATTGGAGCAACAACAATAGCAATCAAGGAGGGTGGAATAATGGTGGTAAGGGGAAAAGCTTTCAAAGGCCCCCCATGTTCCAACAACCAAACAATCCACCCCCCTTTCAGTCGCAAGGGCCTAGTTCTTCCGGGAGTGATATGGGACGGATAGAGATGATGTTCGAGCAGATGATGAAAAAGAACCAAGATTCTGACGCACAATTGGCTTCACATAACACATCTATCCGGAACCTAGAGGTGCAAATAGGACAACTTTCTCAAGCTTTAAATACCCGACCTAAGGGTGCGCCACCAAGTGACACGGTAGTGAACCCGATGGGGGGTAACAATCATGTGATGGCAGTTACAACTAGGAGTGGAAGAGGCGGTGATGTGCATGCCTCGGATGAGAATCGGGTTGTAAATGATGAAGTTGAGTCGCATGATGATGATGTGCCTTTGAATGTTGACAATATGGTTGAACCAATAGTGACAAATGATGTGCGGATTGATATTGATGATGAGGCCGGGGTAGAGACTCAAGATGCCGTGAACCCGTCTAGGGAACACATTATTGATATACCCGAGCCGGCGGTGCCCAAGGCCAAGGCACCCTTGCCTAGACCACCTCCACCATATCCTCAGCGGTTAGCAAAGAAAAAGAATGACAATCAGTTCAAGAAATTCATAGACATGATGAAGAGCCTCACAATCAATGTTCCTTTAGTAGAGGCACTTGAACAAATGCCTGGGTACGCAAAATTTATGAAGGATTTAGTCACCAAGAAGCATTCTATGGAGTGTGAAACAATAAATATGACGCATCAAGTTAGTGCGATTGTGCATTCTATGGCCCCGAAACTAGAAGACCCTGGAGCTTTCACTATTCCTTGCACTATCGGGAGAGCGGAGTTTACTATGGCCCTATGTGACTTGAGGGCTAGCATTAATTTGATGCCGTACTCAGTCTTCAAGACTTTGGGAATTGGGCAACCTAGGCCAACCTCAATGAGACTTCAAATGGCGGACCGGTCGATGAAGAGGCCTTTAGGTATAATTGACGATGTGCTTGTCTAGGTGGACAAATTCATATTGCTGGCCGACTTTGTCATATTGGATTGTGAAGTGGATTTCGAAGTGCCTATTATTCTTGGAAGACCTTGCCTAGCTACGGGGAAGGCATTGGTTGATGTGGAAGCAGGGGAGTTAACATTCCGTGTGGGTGATGAGAAGGTGGTATTTCATGTGTGAAAATCAATGAGACAACCCAATAGCACGGAGGTGTGTTCATTTGTGGACATTGTCACAACGGTGATAGTGGATGACATAAGTGCCTTGATCAATGTTGAAGATCCTCTTGAAGCCGTGCTTCTCAATATGGATGTCAATGATGATGCCGGTAGAGTGGAGTGCGTGAATGCATTGCATGGTATGGGTTCATATTCTTATGAGCCTAGGAAGCTATCCTTGGATCTTGAGAATCGCAAAACTCCGCCAACCAAGCCATCAATTGAGGAGCCACCGGTGTTGGAGTTGAAGCCACTTCCTCCACACCTCAGGTATGAGTTTTTGGGTTCAAATTCTACTTTACCTGTTATTCTTTCTTCGTGCCTAACTAACATGCAGGTTGACGCCACTTTGGCAGTTCTTCAAAAGCGCAAAAAGGCGATTGGATGGACATTGGCCGATATTCGGGGGATAAGCCCCGCATTTTGCATGCACAAGATCATTTTGGAGGAGGATGCAAGGCCCTCTCTTGAACATCAAAGAAGATTAAATGAAGCAATGCAAGAAGTGGTAAAGAAGGAGGTTATCAAGTGGTTAGACGCCGGTGTGGTTTACCCGATCTCGGATAGTTCATGGACCTCTCCGGTCCAATGTGTGCCAAAGAAGGGTGGAATGACGGTAGTGACCAATGCCAACAATGAATTGATTCCTACTCGGACAGTTATGGGTTGGAGAGTGTGTATGGACTATAGAAAGTTGAATAAGGCGACAAGAAAAGATCATTTCCACTACCATTCTTGGACCAAATGCTCGATCGTCTTGCGGGCCGGGCCTTTTATTGTTTTCTAGATGGCTACTCGGGATATAATCAAATTCTCATTGCCCCGGAGGATCAGGAGAAGACAACCTTTACATGTCCTTATGGCACGTTCGCTTTCTCGAGAATGCCATTTGGACTATGTAATGCCCCGGCGACCTTCCAAAGATGTATGATGGCAATTTTCACCAATATGGTGGAGGATATCTTGGAGGTCTTCATGGACGATTTCAGCGTGGTGGGGGATTCATTTGAGGAATGTTTGGTGAACTTGGATAGGGTGTTGGAAAGATGTGAAGAGACCAACCTTGTGCTCAACTGGGAGAAATGTCACTTTATGGTGCAAGAGGGTATTGTATTGGGTCACAAAATCTCAAGGCAAGGAATTGAAGTTGATAAGGCAAAAATCGAGGTTATCTCAAGGCTCCCTCCCCCTACTTCTGTCAAAGGGGTGAGGAGTTTTCTTGGTCATGCCGGGTTCTACCGGCGATTCATTAAAGATTTTTCAAAAATTGTGAACCCGCTTTGCAAATTGTTAGAGAAGGATGTCAAGTTTATCTTTGATGAGAATTGCATGGAGTCTTTTGAGCTATTGAAACATAAGTTGACCACAACTCCTATCATCACCGCACCTAATTGGGATTTGCCTTTTGAACTTGTGTGCGATGCGAGTGATGTGTCGGTAGGTGCGGTGCTAGGCCAAAGGATCAACAAAATGTTCCATCCTGTGTATTATGCTAGCAAGACGATGAATGAGGCCCAAAGAAACTACACAGTGACGGAAAAAGAGCTATTGGCTATTGTGTTCGCGATGGAGAAATTTTGACCTTATCTTATGGGGGCGAAGGTGATCATACACACGGACCATGCAGCCCTACGATATTTGATAACTAAGAAGGATTCAAAAGCAAGACTGATGAGGTGGGTGCTACTCCTTCAGGAATTTGATTTAGAGATTGTGGATAGAAAGGGAAGCGAGAATCAAGTTGCGGACCATTTGTCCCGGTTAGAGGAAGAGGGGAGACCATGTGATGGTATTGAGATTAATGATAGGTTCCCCGACGAGCAGCTTCTTTCCGTTTCTACTTGTGATATGCCATGGTTCGCGGACATCGCCAACTTCATTGTGGCTGGTAATGTCCCGTGTGAGCTCTCTTCCAACCAAAGAAAGAAACTCAAGCGGGATAGATTGGATTTCTATTGGGATGATCCGTATCTGTTTAAAATTTGCACGAATGGGGTGATAAGAAGATGTGTACCGGAAAGTGAACAAATGAACATATTGGAGGCTTGTCACTCTTCTCCCTATGGTGGCCATCATGGGGGGGTGAGGACGGCCTCAAAAGTTTTGAGTTGCGGATTCTATTGGCCGACACTGTTCAAGGATGCTAGTGACTTGGTGAAGAGATGTGATGCATGTCAAAGAGCCAGCGGTATTTCCAAGAAGGATGAGATGCCCCTCAATACAATTCTTGAGGTGGATATTTTTTATGTTTGGGGCATCGATTTCATGGGTCCGTTTGTGAGCTCTTGTGGTAACACTTACATTCTCGTGGCGGTGGACTATGTCTCAAAGTGGGTGGAAGCCGTGGCTCTACCCAACAATAAAGCCCGGAGTGTTGTAGCATTCTTAAAAAAGAGTATCTTCACGAGGTTTGGTACTCCTCGGGCCATTATTAGTGATGGGGGGTCCCATTTTTGCTACAAGGCTTTCGACTTATTACTTGCTAAGTATGGAGTTAACCACAGGTGACCACCCCCTATCATCCACAAGCTAGCGGACAAGTGGAAGTCTCAAATCGAGAAATAAAGAGTATTTTGTCCAAAACGGTGAATGCTAATAGGACCGATTGTTCGAAGAAA
>NC_031995.1:41575553-41617780 GCF_001879085.1 Nicotiana attenuata | reverse complement strand
GTCCAAGTCCCAAGCCAATGGTCTAGAACTTGCCCCGAGTGTTTGTTGAGGCGAAATCATAGGTGAAGTTTGACTTGAGAAGTGACTATAGGCTCTCCTTGAATCCGAGTGTAAAATGAACAATTCCATGGCCCACCACAAATGATCCCTAGTTAACCCTTTTGAGCCTTAAACCTTCTTCTTTCATGAACCAATGTTACAAGCCTATACCCATTTTTACCCTCTCTTGGTACCCACACTTCCCTTGAGCAATGGCAAAGTCAAAGTTTGGGGGGAGAGACAAGAAGGAAAACAAAAAGGGAAAAAGGTACTAAAGCAAAAAGAGAAAGGCAAGGCAATGAAAAAGAGAAAAAGAAAAAGACAAAAAGAAAGAACAAGGTGAAAAAGAATAAAAAGGGGTCAAGAAAAACAAAAGTGAAAAAGGCGTGGAAACAAAAGTAGAAAAAGGAGAAATGATTTGAATTGCCTAAGAAAGAGTGACAATATGTCCCTCTAGCCTTTGAAAAGAAGTGAATTACTCAAATGAGTCAAGAAAGTGTGCCAAAATGAATCAAAGAAAGTGCTTAAGGGAAGGTTGAACCCATTTGAACAAAACATGTCCTACCCTTACCCAAAAGCCCTCGCAATTGATTTCCCAAAAGCCTTATAAGATCTTGAGTCGAAGGGAACCTACATTAGTGGATACTTACATAAGGGACAAGCATAAGGTACCTAAAGCCGGACTTGTGACCTTCTTTGTGAGAAAAATGAGTGAAAGTCCTTCAACCTCGATTTGTGTGTCAATACTCTAAAAGGTGAGGTTCGCTTAGGGAGAGTTGAGGATGTTTGAGTTTGGGTTCCACAATGACCAAGGTATTTGAGAAAAGCCCTTTGATGAAATGTGTCAACCCTTGATGCTCTTGTGTCACACTTGATCCATAGTTTTCAAAAGCTTAAAATGTGTTAATGATGCATTCGTATTGAGGGCAATTGTTAGTCCCAATTGATGCTTGTTGAGGTTACTTTAGGATAGCTGGAAATTTTTGGATTGCTCTTTTTGGGGTGGGTCTTATCTTGTTTGCTTGAGGACAAGCAAAGGTTTAAGTTTGGGGGAGTTGATAAGCTAGGATTTTACTATAATTATACTCCTTACGTGCTATTGCTTTTGTTACAAATTGCCACAAAATAGTCCCAAAAGGCTTACAAGTTGCGCTTGATTGCAGGTTTGAGCGACAAGATGACAAATGTCAAAGATCGGCTCAAAACAGAGTGAAACCTGCCAAGTGTCAAGAGCAAGTGAAGTGGGGAACAGGAAGACCTAGCGCGGACCGCACTGATATGCCACGCGGCCACGCTAGGAGATTCAGAGATGGGTAACTTGAGGTGCAAGCCACATGACCGCGCCCCATTCCTGCGCGTTCCGCGCAAGGGAAGTTCAGAGAAGGCTTAAGTCTCACGCGGCCGCGCTACAAATCAGTGCGGTCCGCGTGAAGGAGATTCAGAACATGGAATTTTTGCCAAGTCAAGCTATGCGGCCGCGCCCCATTCCTGCGCGGTCCGCGCCGACCCTCCGCCGCGGCCGCGCTACATTTGTGCGCGGTCCGCGGCCCCCAACTTCAGAAGATGAAATGTTAGAGTTCAAAGAGCCTATGCGGGCGCGCTACCTTTTTGCGCGGTCCGCGCTGACCCCGCAGGGGTATTTTTGTCCAGATTATCCAGCTGGGTATAAATAGATCTTTTTACCATTTTTAGGTTAAGTTTTAGATTCTGAACAAGAGCTGCGCTCGTGAGAACTATTGTGTAGCCTATTTTGGCAATTTTCCTCTTCAATATCATAATTTTTAATTAGTAATCAATCATTATGTTATTTTCATCATCTACTTCTACTGTTTCTTCTTTAATTATGTCTAGCTAAACCCATTAGCTAGGGTTGTGGCTCAACCCTAGTGTGGGTAGTTAATGGGTGTTGCATTCTAGGGTGAGATTGAGATTGAGTATTTGTTATTTGGGTTGATTTTGTGTTTCAATCTAGAATTTGTGGTTGCAAACATGAATTCAAGCTTAGTGGGTCTAACTCTTCTTGAGAGAGAGTCATATGACCCTAAAAGTTAACCCAACAAGGAATTGGGATGGACCCATGAGAATGGTAGTCCCAATTAACTGGTTAAACCTCGAAAGAGTAACTACCCTACTTGAGCCCTAGTTGCCTGGTCTAATTGGCCTACCTAATTGGTCTCGAGAGAGTCAATTGGGAAAATCGTTCTCTCTACTGAGAGGTGTGAGAATGAGTGCAATTGTGAAACGGCAATAGCACTAAACCCGGATTTATCAATCTCCCCTTAGTAGCTTCTACCTGTTAGCTAGCCACCTAGGTAGTGTCACAACCGTAGTGCCTTTTTCCTATATTAAGCACAACTTAGCAATATTTCCTTAGCATAATTTAGCTTTAATAATTAGATTACAATAGTAGTTTTAAGTATAAAAACCCCCAAAAATCTTAGGAGTGCAATTAGAAGCACAACCGCAACTCTAGGCTAGACCGATATTATAACTCCTTTACTAGCTCCCTGTGGAAATTCGACCCCGATCCACTATTCGGGTATTAGTTATTGCTACCCACTTGAGACGGCCGCGATATTCCATGGAAGTTTACATTGATGATATGTTAGTTAAGTCCCTGCGCGCAGAGGACCATTTAACTCATTTGCAGGAGACATTCGACATCCTCAGGAGTTACAATATGAAACTCAATCCCGAGAAATGTGCCTTCGGAGTAGGTTCGGGCAAGTTCTTAGGCTTCATGGTATCAAATAGGGGGATTGATATCAATCCGATAAAATCAAAGCCATCGAAAAGATTACGATGGTGAACAATGTAAAGGTTGTGCAACGGCTGATTGGGCGAATAACGGCTTTGGGCCGATTCATATCAAGGTCGTCGGACAGGAGTCATCATTTCTTCTCCCTGTCAAAAAGAAAAATAGCTTCGAATGCACTCCAGAATGCCAGTGTGCTTTAGAAGAGTTGAAGCGATAGCTAATGAACCCACATTTACTCCACAACCCAAAGGAGGATGAAACACTATATTTGTATCTGGCTGTGTCCGAGGTAGTGGTAAGTGGTGTTCTAGTTCGAGAAGAGCAAGGTACGCAATTCCCTGTCTATTATGTAAGTCGGACCCTGGGAGACGCCGAAACCAGGTATCTGCACCTAGAAAAGTTAGCTCTTGCATTAATAAGTGCATCTCGAAAGCTAAAGCCTTATTTCCAATGCCATCGTATTTGTGTTTTAACAACATATCCTCTCCGAAGCATATTGCATTAGCCCGAACTGTCGGGCCGTCTGGCCAAATGGGCAATGGAACTCGGGGGATACGATATCGGATACCAACCCCGTACGGCTATCAAGTCCCTAATTCTGGCGGATTTTATGGCCGACTTCACACCTGCCCTCGTGGTCGAGGTAGAGAAATAACTTCTACTAAAAACGGGCACATCTTCGGGGGTATGGACTTTGTTCACCGACAGTGCCTCGAACGTGAAAGGGTCCGGACTCGGTATAGTCCTGAAGCCACCTACGGGCAGCATAATTAGGCAATCTATAAAAACTACGAAATTGACTAACAACGAAGCCGAGTATGAGGCTATGATTGCAGGTCTGGAATTGGCCAAAGGCCTAGGAGCAGAAGTCATCGAAGCAAAATGTGATTCCCTTCTGGTAGTAAATCAGGTGAATGGGAGCTTCGAGGTTCGAGAAGACAGGATGCAAAGATACCTAGACAAAATTCAAGTCACATTGTACCGCTTCAAAGAATGGACCCTGGTCCACATACCTCGAGAGCAGAATAGCGAGGCCGATGCCCTCACAAACCTAAGTCATCTGTCGAGGAAGATGACTTACTTCCCGGGGTTGTTTTTCAGCTATCCAAATCAGTGATCGAGGAAGGCCACGCCGAGATCAACTCAACCTGCCTGACATGGGATTCGATAAACAAATATAACAATTATTTGAAAGGTGGGAAGCTGCCCGCGGACCCAAAGGGATCGAGGGCTCTGCGAACCAAAGCAGTCCGATTCTCGCTCGACGAAAATAGAACTCTGTACAAGAGAACCTTTGATGGGCCTCTAGCAGTATGTCTGGGGGGAGACACAGATTATGTGCTCCGAGAAGTCTACGAGGGCACGTGCGTAAATCTTTCCGGTGCCGATTCCCTAATCCGAAAAGTAATCAGAGCAGGCTACTATTGGGACAGCATGGAAAAGGATACCAAAGAATTCATCTGTAAGTGCGACAAATGCCAGAGATTTGCTCCGATGATTCATCAACCTGGTGAGCAGCTACATTCGGTCTTGTCGCCGTGGCCGTTCATGAAGTGGGGAATGGACATCGTAGGACCTCTGCCGACAGCACCAGGTAAAGCTCGATTTATTTTATTTATGACTGACTACTTCTCAAAATGGGTGGAAGCGCAGGCCTTCGAAAAGATAAGAGAAAAAGAAGTCATTAACTTCATCCGGGACCACATCATGTGCTGATTCGAAATTCCTTCTGAGATAACATGTGATAACGGGGAGCAGTTCATCGGAAGCAAAGTAACACAATTCCTCGAGGATCATAAAATCAAAAGAATCCTATCAACACCCTATCACCCATGCGCAAACGGCCAGGCCGAGTCCACAAACAAGACCATCATTCAAAACTTGAAGAAAAAGTTAGAAAGTGCAAAGGGAAAATGGAGAGAAATATTACCCGAAGTACTATGTGCATATCGAACAACTCCAAAATCAAGCACAGGAGAAATGCCTTTCTCTCTGGTATATGGTGTCGAGGCTTTGATACCGGTCGAGGTCGGAGTACCAAGCGCCAGGGTCTGACACGCCACCGAAAGCTCAAAGAACGAAGCCATGACAGCGGATCTTGAACTATTGGATGAAAAGCGAGAAGCTTCGTTGGTCCGAATGGCCGCCCAAAAACAAAGGATCGAAAGGTAATATAACAGGAGAACAAATCTCCGACATTTCGGAGTTGGGGACTTGGTCCTGAGGAAAGTCACCCTGAACACTAGAAACCCTAATGAAGCAAAACTAGGGCAGAACTGGGAAGGACCGTACCGCGTCCTCGGAGTGATCCGCAAAGGATCCTACAAGCTCGGCACCATGGAAGGCGAACAACTTCCAAGCAATTGGAACATATCAATGCTCAAACGTTACTACTGCTAAGGTGTCCGAAGGAAGATGCCGAAACAACCCCGTGCTCGAAGACCTTGGGTTTTTAAAAGCATGCGTTGCACTCTTTTCCTTCGATCGGATTTTGTCCCAAGAAGGTTTTTACCGACAAGGTTTTTAACGAGGCAACATCTATATGCAACCTAAGGAGAACTCAACAAGTATTCAAGGCCTCTCTTCAATCAACCTCGAATACTGGGGGACATCCCCCTGGGAGATCACCCCCACGTGAGAAGTCAAGATGAGCCAAAAAGGGTCCCAATAGGAAAATAATATATCAGGCCAAACGGTCAAATGAACCGTGTCTGCATAGAATAAATTGAACCCTTGGCGACGAAAACATGTATACTTGTGCCAAGTAATCAAGGAATATTTTCCCATCAAAACACTTTGCGCCTCAAAAAAACCCGCTACTTTTACAAGATACGGCTTCAGAGCCAGAAAAATTTCCTGAATACTCGGGGACTGACGCCAAAAACTCGAGGCCATATGACCTCCGGGTTGGAAACTTCGAACTCGTAAGCCCTCAATGAGGCAACATCTAGTTTACAAAGAACGGCTCCAAAGCCGAAGAAACTTCAACGTCTCGGGGACTGTCGTCAATTATCATCCTATCAGACTATCAGAAACTCAAGGTTGTAAGATCCCAAGCGGGCGACCTCGAGCCCGAAAGCCCTCCATGCGGCAATACTAGGAATTACCAACAATATAAGACCATTATAAGGCAACACCAAAATGGTAAGACCTCGAGCAAGGCGTGAATTATACTAGTACCAAGTAACCAAATCTGTAAGACCTCAAGTAAGGCATGTTAAAATTTGTAAGACCTTACAAAAGGCATAATCTCGATCTTAAAAGTTAAGGCTATATATCCGAACTTGTAATACCCCTAAAAAGGCATACCCTCGATATAGACACCGAAACTACTTCACTCGGGGACTAAAAGGCTCCGGCCAAATATAATGACTACGGTCACAAGGCTGTACCAGCCAAACTAACGCGACTCGGGGACGCCCGACCGTCGCTATAAAATCTTAGGCCTTCAATTACTTCGAAAAAAACTAATCACGCTGCCCTCGACTTAACCGGAAGAGCTTCGATCATATCACCTCCAAATTACAGGCCTCGAAATCACTCAGCCATCGAGCGAAACCTCCCGAGACGCTCATCTATCGCCGCATAACGGCTCACAATCTAGGTTCTTATAGAACCGTCGAAGAGTCGGGCGAACATAAAAATTTCAAGATTCCTTAGCGAGGGAAAAGTAAATTCTATATAAAGGTTGTACCGACCCAATGCGTAAGAGCCACTGCCGCCAGCCCACAATAAAGGTTGTACCGACCCAATGCGTAAGAGCCGCTGCCGCCAGCCCATGATAAAGGTCGTACCGACCCAATGCGCAAGAGCCTAAGGGCCAACTCAAAATTCAAAAACTTAAGGGTCAAATGAGCTTGAGTCGAAATCCGACTCAAAAACTGAGCCTGAAAACAGTTGACTAAATACGCCTAAACGCAAACGCATAAGAGACACTGTCGCCAGCCTATACGAAAAGGTTGTACCGACCCAATCCGTAAGAGCCGCTGATGCCAGCTTAAATTAAAAGGTCGTGCCGACCCAACTCGTAAGAGCCATTGTCGCCAACCTAAAAGAGCCTCAGGGCCGATTAGAAGTCACACCAACCCAACAGCCGGCCCAAAAAATCTCAGGGCTGGTTTCTAAACCTAGAGGTCGGTAAACTCGAGTCGAGAATCCGACTCGGGGACTGGGCCCCGAGCGGTCGACCTTTGACTATTACGAATCACTCGGCAATAGCGAAAACCCAAGGGTCTAACCCCAGGTCCAAAAATCTCGGACCGATCGTCAAAAAACATCACAAACTATTCCTAAAAAGCAGAGGAAACACGAGAAGTGATTCTATATATATATTGCTCACAAGGGTACCTTTACAAGGCCTATAAAGCCCTTACAAGGGAGAGATCAAATAAACCCCTAATCTACCATCAGGTCTATGCCTTCAACAGTTCCCTCGGAGTTTGTGTCCCAACGGTTCCGGCTACGATCCCAGGGTCTTCAACGGCCTCTTTATATGTGGGGATTCTTCCTTCATTCTCATCATCTCCAGAGCCACTGCTCGACACACCTTCAGAAGCAAGCAGGGCAGCAGCTTTCTCCTCTAGGGTCTTCACCCTCTCGAGCTCGGCAAGCAAATTAATGTCCCCCGTATGTATATCCTCGAGAGTCCGCCTCCGAGATTCTAACCGAGCATGTTCCACGGCTCGAATCAATTTCAGTTCGGCCCCCTCAGGCACTCTTCTGGCTTGAGCATTTATAATAACAACATCCTCCTTGTGCAAGGATATGAGCGCCTCAGCTTCAGCTTTGATCCCGGATAGCGCAGCAACTAACTCAGTATGAAGACCTCTATACTTACTACCCTCCGCCCTCGCATCATGAAGTTGATGACCGACTAAGGACATCTTTTCCTGGAGGGTATCCCTCTCGGAAGCTATCTCGCTCATGTGTCGTTTGAGTTCGAGAATTTCGGAGTCTCTAGCTCAGAGCTCCTCCCTCATTAGGGCATCTTTCTTCTCAAACTGCGCAAATCAGATCAAAGATATCAAAATGCTGAGATATGGTAAACATCCAGACAAAAGCAAGCGGAAACTATGTAACCTGCTCAGCGAGATGAGTCTTCTCACGCTCGTAGCGGGTCACCTCAGCTTGAAACCGAGCGATTTCCTCGAGCGCAGCTAAAGGCCTTTCAAGCACATCTTTATCTCCTATGGGCACCCCAACATTGGAAGGATCTTTATTCTGGGCATCCTGCATTTCCTTAAGAGGTAAAGTCGGTCCCGAAGGAGAACCGCTCACGTCAATAACACCAACAGGATCAGTCGGGGTCGTCTCTTGTCTCTGAAGAGCTTCAGAACTGGGTCCCTCCGGACCACCTACCAAATGCGCCTCAGTGCGAGGAATATTTTGGCCGTCAACCGGCTCAAGGACATTACCCAATACATCCTCGAAGGCCTCTTCAGCCCGAGGTTAGACAACGACAGCACCAAGTTCCGACTTGGACGCCACTGTCTCTGTGGTATAAGGGGCGATCAGGTTTTCCCCTCCCTCGGATGCCATCGAGGAATCATCTTTTTCCTCGCCTTCCTCGGGGACTCCCTGCTACTCCTGGAGTTAAGGCTGCTGAATCGGCCTTAGGTTCCCCCACTTTGGCTTTCTTGGATTTCGAAGGCTCAGTCGACGATTCCCTTCGTCTTTTCTTCTCTTCGTCTGGTCTCGGGGTATCCGATTCGCCAAGCTGTGCTTCCCTCATTAGGGGGACCTCCCCCAGACCTGCACAAATGCAAAATATAAACACAAGGAGTGAGGATGCCATCAGCAGCATTTCTGTTAAGAGATATAATTGCACCAGAAGTAAAGGCTCACCGTGGTCCTTAGCTTCCCATCGAGCCTGAGACAGATCGCTCCACATGCGCTCAGCGTATGGGCATATCAAATCCAGTTGGTTGACCAAGCCTGAGAGGTCCTTAACCGCATTAGGGTACACGACGACGGCTGCATCAGCAGGGGAGGTCAGTTCGTAAGAAGATGTATCCAGAGATAAGCAAGAGAATATTTAACTAGCATATCTACTTACGATTCATGTTCCACTTTTCAGGGAACGGCATCCTCTCCGCTGGAATCAAGTTCGAGGTCCTAACTCGGACAAAATGGCTCATCCACCCTCCGTTCCTAACCTTGGCGGTACAAGCAAAAAGGGCCCTCGAGGCCCGACAGTGAAAGGCATCCCCTTGATCATGTTCGCATAATATCTGGTCATGTAAACAATGCGCTAGAACGAAGGATGAAATTGGCCGAGGGTTACTTGATTTCGTGTGCAGAAGTCGAGGATCATGGGGTCTATTGAAGGCGAGGATGGTTCCATCGGGCCAAGGGTGAATGGATAAGTATACACACTGATAAAGTCGGTCGTGTATGTCGTTATATCCTCCCCTCGAGAAGGAATCTCCACAAACATTATGTCCCCCCAACGACAGTCGGACTTCACCCTTTCAACGTCTGCTATTTAACTAACATATTAGGACATAGGCTCGCATCGTTCCGGCCTCGAAGAAGGTTTTTCAATCTTGAAGTCAGAAGTCGTTTCAAAGGCTCCTGGAACACATTCCCCGACGCGAGGAGGCATCGTTGCCTTATCCTTAGTCGAGCGCGAGGAAAAAGAAGGCACACCTCCCTGAGGAAGAGGGGTGGAAGTTTTCACCATTATTGTTAGAAGATCTTAAAGGGGAAAAAATTTGCGTTTTAGAGAAGAACGCAAGAGAGAGGTAAGAAAAATTCTTTTGAGGGATTGATGGTGCAGTGGAAAATAAGGAGCAAAAGAAGTATTTGTAGAGGTCTAACGCGCACATTGGAGCAGACCAGAGGACAGCCAACCGCTGCAATTAATTCAAAGGCTTTTAAGGGCTGTGTGGACGTGACCTTTGGACACACCATTCTGTCATATCAATCGTTTGATAGGGCGTGACTACCGTCGTGATAAAGGCACCAAAGGGGTAAGAGTTCGAGATCGTTTCTTATCGTTTCACTCTAAGAAACGCGGGGACTATCTGTATACGGAAAAAATCAGAAGGCCCAATTTTATGGCCATTGTAGCGCTTCGCAAGCGCGTCTCCAAAGGCTCGAGGCATGGCTCGAGGTTTGACCCTGAAGGTTCCTAACGGTCGACCTCGAGGCAGCGCAAATCGATGATTATCATGAGAAAGCGGGAAGTTCCCAAGTTATGTGACCAAAATTAACAATACCTGCAAGAGAAAAACTAGTCTGTACCACACTAGTGAATAGCTGTGCCAGCTATATTTCTTTGTAATAATTACTCATGTACTATGTTGGGATTTCCCTTCCTATATAAAGGGGCCCTTACCATTTTGTAGAGCATATATAACGTTATACACAATATAGAACACAACACATAACATTGAATACAAGAACATTCTCTACTCTCTAACTTAAATACATTCTCCCTTGATTCTATTATTTACATTTGCTTACATTTATTATGTGCTATTAGTTGTTCTTCATTTATTGTTCATTATTGATCATATAGAGCTAAGCTCTCAAAGCTGTTAGCCCTTTACCGGTTGTCCATAACTTAGCATCGAGCTCGACCTCGAGACCCCGTATAACCAGGCTCGAGGCCCCGATTCTCAGCCATTCGGTTTACTTAAACATACTATCTTCAAACTCTTATCTTATTCTCTAGTCTCTTAGCATTTATTGCTTAACAACTAGCATAAAAATAAATCACGTATTTTTAGAACCAAAAAATCAAATCTAATTGTTATTACCATTTTCACTGTAAACAAGGTGATTTTGGAGATGAGAAATTGTGAGTGTATCCTTGATCATTGTAGAAATCTTTAAATGCTCTGCTTCGAATTCTCCCCATGATCACTTTTAATGGCTGTAATAAGGTACCCATTTTCCCTTTCAACTTTCTTACACAAAATCTCAATGTATTTCAAAGCATCATCTTTGTGAGATAACAAAATCACCCATGTAAAACGTAAGTAGTCATCAATAATAACAAAAGCATATCGGTTTCCTCCTATGCTAGCAGTTCTAGTGGGTCTAAACAAATCCATATGGAGCAATTGTAAAGGCTTGGTGGTAGACACAATGTCTTTGCTTTGAAGGAGTTTCTGTTTTATTTACCAATTTGACATGCATCATTTACATGATTTCTAGAAAAATTGAGTTTAGGGAGACTAATAACTAAATCATGCTTGGAGTGTTTCTCAATTAGATGCATGCTTGCATGACCAAGTTTCTTATGCCACAACCATGGATCATCATATAGAGATGCTAAACAGATGTGACTATCTAGATTTTCAATACCATCAAGAATATAAACATTTCCATACCTTTTTCCTGGAAGTATTATTTTACCTGTCTCATCTTAATAGCAAAGCCTGTTTTCTTGAATTTAACTTCATAACCTGAATCACATAGCTAACTTATACTCAGGAGATTGTAGTTGAGTCCATCTACAAGATACACTTCAGTAATACTACAATTATTATTGAATGAAACTGTGCCAGTGCCAACTATCTTTTCTTTTCAGTCATCGCCAAATTTGACACTTCCTCCATTTATCTTTATAATTTCTTTGAAAAGGTTTTTTTTCACCTGTCATGTGACTGGAACACGCACTGTCTAAGTACCATTTTCCTTTGTGGCTCTTCCTGCGGTGTTCCTGCAAAATAGAATTATCACTTTCTTTTAGGTACCCAAGCTTGCTTGGGTCCTTGTTGGTTAGTTCTACTAAGATCAGGATTGTTTTTGGCTTTCCAAATCCATCCTGAAACATTAGATTTACGAAATTGACAGAAAGAATATTTATGTCCACTTTTGTTACAGTAGTGACACATAGGGGCTGATCCAGTTTTTGATCTACCACTTGTATTAGTACTTGTGAACTCAGTTCTAACCGGTCCTTTACCAGTTGACTTGTAAGTCTTCTGGTTAGACTTAACAGAACTGTGACTGGTGGACTCACGCATGCCATTAAGTTGCATTTGGAATTCTTGAACTTTATCTTGAAGTACATCTCTTTCAATTTCACATACTTCAAGCTTGAGTTCTCAGTCTTTCTTTTCCCTATTGAGTCTCCTTAGTTCGTTCATCATTTTTTGAGACTCTTATAGAGTAAGGTTAAGAATATCCTGCAGTTCATTACATCTATCACGGTTATAAGATCTTACCTCGCTTGTTTCACCTTGTGCCATGAAAAAAATTTCATTATCTTCTTTTCATTCATCGTCTGATGCATCTTCATCGGTCCAGCAGCCCGAGTATTTGTTCATGTCATTTTCCAGAATGGTCATGAAGCATAGATTTGCTATTTCCTCGTGTTCCAAACTGTCTTCATCACTCCAGCTTCCGAAAGATTTGTTTTTATTGAATCCTCTGGAAACCTTTCTTTTATGATCTGGACATTCCGTTTAAACATGCCCATATCTTCTATACTCATAATATTTTCCATCATTCTTGTCTTGCTCATTGTATTGCCCGGTTCGCTTGGGGGGCATCCTACCTCTTCTTGTGTTTTTGTATCTTCTCATTAAACCATCCTTGTTCCTTTATACCATGGCAATCTCTTCTTCAAGAGCTTATGGGTCGTCATCAATATCATTTTCTGGTCTTTCAGTGTAGCTTTGAAGGCAACTATTTTCTTCTTTTCTTCTTGATTTGTTTTCTTGAGGTGAGTTTTCTCGAATGCTATAAGATCTCCTCGAAGCTCATCATATGAGAATTTGTTTAGATCTTCTGGTTCGAGTGCAACTACTTTTGTCTGCCAAGTGGAACTTGATTACCACTTGAGTATGGTTTACCAAAAGCTTTTAGATTGCTAATAATTTTGCTGAACCTTGCAAACATTTCCTCAATGGATTCTCCTTCTTTCATCTGGAAGAGTTTATAGTCATGAACCAACATATTAATGTGAGTTTCTTTCACTTTGCTGGTTCCTTCATAAGTAACTTCTAGTTTTTTTCCACATTTCTTTGGCTGTATCACAACTTGAGATTGTCTCATATTCCTCTCCACTTATAGCATTATAGAGTAAGTTTCGTGCCTTAGCATTTACCTAAACAACTGCCATTTGCTCATCTGTGTAGTCATCTATATCTTCTGGATCATCAGGTGGTTGAGCTACTGCTGGTAGTGGATAGTTCCACTTTCTGATAACGCGCCATCCTTTGACATTATAGCAAAATTTTCATACACACTTTCCAGTGAGAAAAGTGTTGTCCATTGAAATATGGTGGCCTAACTTGCGATGTTCCTTCTTGAAATAGTGCTCCAACAATTACTTGATTTTCCATGATCTTTTCTCACAAGCTGTTAAGCGAAAATTGTGGGACTAGCTCTGATACCAATTAAAAGCACAAGAGGGGGGGTGAATTGCCGATTTAAAATTTGTATTATAAGTAGTTGACTAGTTTACCAATTAGTCGACTAGAGATAAGAACAGAGTAATAATAATGCAGAAATAAAATGTAGGAAATAAAAATACCAGAATTGTATACTAGTTCGGATTCAATGTGAATCCTACTCTAGTCCCCTTGGGTTGCAAGGGTGTTCTCTTTCAGTGATCGAAGTTTCTTGAGTACGGAATGATTGATGTATCTTTACACCAACAGCTCAATCTCTATGTCACTTTTCTCTTCTTGATACAATTATCACCAGTGTTTATCTCTTTTTCTTCTCTCATTAATTACAAAGAAGATCTAAAAAGAACTACAATGCTTGTTTAGAGTTGAACAAAAGGAGTGATAATGGTTCGTTCAAAGTATGTCTTCATTAAGTCTGGAGCATATGTATATATATACTTCGTGCGGCCTTCTTGACTCGTGAATCTTGATAGATAGCAAACCCAAGGGAGTTGATCCTTGAAAGGAATCGTAGATTGATTCTTAACAAGAATAAAGTTAAGTTTCCATTGATCTTCCTTGATTTGTGGTCTTGACAAGCTTTTCATCCGCTAGGCATATCTTTTCGTCACTTGATTGATTTGCAATAGATCGCTTGATTTATGGCTTCAACGATCTTTAGTGCAGCCATTTGCTATCTCGTTTCCCTTTGATTTTGGACCTTCCTATGATAGCTTCCATCAATCATTTATAGAATCATTGATTGATTCTTCTTCCGGATCTCCGCTGCTTTTTCCTTTTTCATCGCTACTCATTGATTCTTTTCCTTGTATTGCTTTTAGAGCTTCCGTTAATAGATTGTTCCCTTAATCTATTCTTGAATGATATTGCTTCTTGATTCCTTGTTTTAATCCTTGTGACCTTGCATCAAATGTGATATATTATTTTTCATCATTGAAACTCATAATTAACACGATTTCCCCAAGGTCCAATGATAAATTGCACCAAAGTATCTATCACAAGGGAAAAGCGCACCCGAGATATGTCCCAAAGGGAACCATTTCGTTCAACGACGAGAATGCTGAGGGCATCGTACAACCTTACAACGATGCATTGGTAATATCCATGCTTGTTAATAAATCTCGAGTTAAATGTGTGTTGGTTGATCCAGGTAGCTTGGCCAACATTATCAGGTCGAGGGTCGTAGAGCAGTTAGGGTTATAGGACTAAATAGTGCGGGCAGTCTGGGTGTTAAACGGATTTAACATGGCATCTGAAACCACTAAATAGGAGATAACCTTGCCAGTAAACACCGCTGGGACGATCCAAGAGATAAAGTTCTATGTGATTAAAGGGGACATGAGATACAACGCTTTATCCGGAAGGTTGTGGGTCCACAATATGAGGGTGGTACCTTCAACCTTGCACTAGGCATTGAAAGTCCCTATATAGGGAGGAGTCAAGACGGTCTACAAATAGCATCCAGCTGCAAAGGAGATGTTCGCAATCGACAAGGTAACCTCTGTGCCCGCAGTTTCGACATCAAAGAACATGGAGCTGATCAGAAAGGAAGAAACTAAATAGCAATAACTGATGTCGGTCTCGGCCGAACCGGAGGAACGAGAAGTGGACGAGGAGGATGATTACGGAGTTCCGAGATCGTTCATAGCTCCTGATGACACTGATACCACTAAATTGATAGTTGAAGAGTTGGAGCAAGTCATATTAATCAAACACCTACCGAATCGAAAGGTATACCTGGGAACGGGGTTAATCCCCGAGTTCAGGAAAAAACTCACTGATTTTCTTAAAGCTAACGTAAATTGTTTCCTTTAGCCCCATCTTGACATGATAGGGATCCCATCGAAGATAACCACTCATAACCTTAGTTTGGGTACGAAGTTCAATCCGGTTAAACAAAAGAGGAGGCCACAGTCTGAGGTCAAGCATGCGTTTGTCAAGGACGAGGTATCCAAATTTCTTAAAATAGGGTCTATCCAGGAAGTTAGATTCCCGAATTGGTTAGCTAACGTAGTGGTAGTGCCTAAAAAGGGTATAAGCTAAGAATGTGTGTAGATTACAAAGATCTAAACATGGCATGCCCTAAGGATTCTTTCCTTTTGCCTAACGTCGATAGGATGATCGACATAATGGCCGCACATGAGATACTCAACTTTGTCAATGCCTATTCCGGGTACAACCAAATTCAGATGGACCCGGACGATCAGGAAAAGACTTCTTTCATCACTAAATTTGGAACCTTCTGCTATAATGTAATGCCATTTGGTTTAAAGAATGCCGGTGCAACCTATCAATGCCCAGAGGACCATTTGAAACATTTGCAGGAGACCTTCGACATACTGAAGAAATATAATATGAAGCTGAACCCGGAGAAGTGCGCATTTGGGGTCGAATCAAGAAAATTCCTCGGGTTCATGTATCCAATCGAGGGATCAAGATCAACCCCGAAAAAATCAAAGCCATATAGGACATCACCATGGTGGACAACGTCAAAGTCGTTCAAAGGCTGACCAGGCGAATAGTCGCCCTGCGCCGCTTCATCTTGATGTCCTCAGACAAAAGCCATCGATTCTTCTCGCAGTTAAAAAAGAAGAATAACTTTTCTTGGATCCCAGAATGCCAACAAGCTTTGGAAGAAGTCAAACGGTACTTTTCGAGTCCGCCCCTATTGCACACTTCGAAGGCAGACGAACAACTATACCTCTACTTGGCGGTTTCTAAGGTGGCGGTAAGTGGAGTCTTTGTTCGGGAGGAAGAAGGTATGCAATTCCTATTTACCATGTCAGTAGAACTCTAGGCAAGGCCGAATCAAGGTATCCTCACTTGGAAAATTAGCGCTCGCTTTGCTAAACACACCCAAGAAGCTAAAGTCGTACTTTCAATGCCACCCCATATGTGTTGTTACCTCTTACCCGCTAAGGAACATCATGCGCAAGCCCGAGCTCTCGGACCGGTTGGCCAAATGATCCATGGAAATTAGCGGGTACGATATCGAATATCGACCCCGAACTGCCATAAAATCTCAGATATTGGCAGACTTCGTGGCTGACTTTACGCCGGCCTTAATACCCAAAGTCAAAAGGGAATTACTGTTAACCTCGGGGATCACTTCTGGAATCTGGACCCTTTTCACGGACAGTGCCTCGAACACGAACGGGCCCAGGCTCGGCATCACATTAAAACCGCCTACGAGAAATATAGTTAGGCAATCTATTAAAACTGTGAAATTTACTAACAACGAGGCCGAGTATGAGGCCATGATTGCATGTCTAGAATTGACTAAAAGCCTTGGGGCTGAGGTGATCAAAGCTAAGTGCGATTCCCTCCTTGTGGTAAATCAAGTTAACAGGACGTTCGAAGTAAAAGAAGAATGAATGTGAAGATGCTTGGACAAATTTTAGGTAAATCTGCATCAATTCAGGGAATGGACCCTGCAACACGTACCCCGAGATCAGAACAGCGAGGCCGATGCACTAGCTAACTTGGGATCGTTGGTCGATGCCGATAAATTTGGTTTGGGAACAGTAGTGCAGCTAATGAAGTCGGTGATAGAAGAAGGCTACGCCAAAATAAACTCAACAAGTTTTACTTGGGATTGGAGGAACAAATACGTAGACTACTTAAAGACCAGAAAATTGCCTTCGGATCCCAAAGAGTCAAGAGCCTTGCGCACCAAGGTTGCCAGATTTAGCTTGGTCAAAGGGGCATTGTTCAGGAGAACCTTCGACGGCCCGCTAGCCGGATGCTTGGGATCGAGAAAGACCGAATACGCCATGAGAGAAGTCCACGAAGGCACTTGTAGGAACCATCGGGGGCAGAATCTTTGGTTCGAAAACTAATTAGGACCAGCAATTACTGGACCGAAATGGAGAAAGATGCAAAGGACTTCGCACGGAAATGCGACGATTGCCAGAGATATGCCCCGGTGATCCATCAATCGGAAGAAATGCTCCACTCGGTGTTGTCCCCATGGTCATTTATAAAGTGGGGAATGGACATCGTGGGTTCCTGCCATGGGCACCCAGTAAAGTTCAATTCATACTATTCATGACCAATTATTTTTCCAAATGGGTCAAGGATCAAGCATTCGAAAAGGTCCGGGAGAAAGAAGTTCATCTGGGACCACATAATATGTCGATTTGGGATACTGACCGAGATTGTTTGCGAGAATGGAAAGCAATGCATCAGCAGAAAGGTGAATAGACTTTTCGAAGAGTACAAGATCAAGAAGATACAACCAACGCCTTATCGCCCTAGTGGGACTGGGCAGGAAAAATCAACAAACAAGACCATACTTCAAAACCTGAAAAAGAGGTTGACCGGTGCGAAAGGGAAATGGAAGAAGATCCTGCCCGAAGTCCTATGGGCATACTGTACGACTTTAAAATCCAGCGTCGGGGCCACCCCGTTTTCCTTGATCTAGGAGCTAAAGCCTTAATACCAGTCGAGGTGGGAGAAAGAAGCCTCAGTTTCCGGTATGTGATCGAAGATCCAAACGGCGAGGCCATGATCACGAGCTTGGAACTATTGGATGAAAGGCAAGAGGCTGCCCTGGTCCGGTTGGCCACCCAGAAACTGCTAATAGAAAGGTATTACAATCGAAGAACCAGCCTCCGACACTTTCAAGTCGGTAACTTGGTGTTGAGGAAAGTAACATTACACACCAGGAACCCGAACGAGGGGAAACTGGGACCGAACTAGGAAAGACCATATCGGACCGGCAAAGGCTCGTATAAACTCGAAGCGGGAAACGGCATACAACTACCGAACAATTGCAACGTGACACAATTAAAGCGGTACTACTGCTAAGGTACGAACTCAATTACTTTTTAATCATGTCATAAATTGGACTAACATATGCAGGCAATTGGCCAAGGACGGATGTGGCTTTTAGGTCCAAAAGCACATCTTGCACTCTTTTTCCCTTGAACCGGTTTTCTCCCGCAGTGGGTTTCTCAGCAAGCTTTTTAACGAGGCAACATTAAAATGTGCTAACTTAGATTTGAAGACCGGTTTCAATCCGGGGTCAATGATCATTTGCTTCAAGTCAACATTATCCGAGCCCTCACGAGTTCAACCTCAAATACTGGAGGCCATTACCCTCGGATTAAGGTCTATAGCAAGGGAAAAGAAAACTTTATGTGCTAAAAGCTAAGGCTTAGTAGTTAAGATTTACTGTAAGGGCCAAACGGTCGTATGAACCGTGCCCACATAGTACACTCTAGCCATGGCACATGTTTTTATGCGTTTTCAATCGTGTACCTTGCACACTAAGATATGAAATAAATTTCCACTTCCCTTATACTTTGTCACTACGCATTTTTGCTTCTTTGATCCCAGAACCTAAAGCCCACTGGCTACCCCTACTCGAGGACTATCAAGCCTACGGTATACCCCTACTAGGGGACTGTCGCCCAATGAAAATTTGGACGACCCGGGCTACCGAATCCTAGAGGCACCAAACCTATTAGGCGGTGCCCAAATATAAAAGGCTACGGCTACCCTAAAAATAGCTCAGAGACATCTGATGTCCGAAAGTAGAAAGTACGATCCTTACGAATATTCAAAACCTACTACAAGGTTACCTTCGGCAAGGACGTCGTCTAAAAAAATACTAAAGCATCTTGAAAACCTCCGGTCCCACCGAGGGTTCGAATCCACAAGCAAAAAAAGTTTCATCGAAGCCGGGCTTCGTTCGAACCTCCGAAAAATGAATGCCCCAGAACTACATCTAATGTTATGCTATGGCATCAAAAACAATACACAAATAGAAATTGAAAGAAGATGCTGGAAAAATAAAGACACGATATTGCCAAAAAGGGAATTTTTTTTATATATTCCAAAATACTTTTATAAAGGCCCGATAGAACGGCCTCAAAACAAAAAAGATATACATAAGAAAAATTAAAAGCCTAGAAAAATACTAAGCATCTACGCCTGTTCTTCACCGGGGCCCGACTCGTCGACAGAAGCGTTGGAGCCCTCAGAGCCCTTAGAACCCTCGGAGCCTTCGGGATCCTCAGGCTCGTAGAGTTCCTTTTCCTCGGCCTCGAGCCTCCTAGCTTCTTCAATCTCGATCGATAGGTAAAAACCTTGAGCGTGGATCTCTTCGAGGGTCTCTTTCCGGGATAGCCGCTTTATGTATTCAGTCTTCGTCCTTTAGCGGGTCTTGGCTGCCTCCACATTGGCCTTGTACTAGGACACCATTTCCTCGGCATCAGCAGAGGTTGTATCCAATTTGGACCTCACTACCACATATTCTCTTCCAAGATCATCCCGTTCCGTGACTGCCAAGCTCAGCTATGCCCAGAGATCATCATTTAGCCGAGAACAGTTATCGGCTTTGTCCTTCACCATCCAAAGTTGGTTCTCGACCAATGCTAGATCTGCCTTCACATCTTCCTTCTCCAAAGCCAGCAGGTCTATCCTACCCTTCCATACTTCGATCGTGGCCATGACCTCATCCATCGCAGCCCACAGCTGGTCGATCAAGTCTATCTTCTATTGGACCTGCGAAGTTTTGTTATTAGTTACCATGACTAGCTGCTCATTTTTAGCTTCAAAGACCTTTATCTTCTCAACCAGGTCGGCATGTTCCTGCTTCAGGGTCGAGGCCTCATTTTGAGCTTTCTCTAGCTCGGCATGGAGAATCGGGAGGTCTTTAAGAGCCTCGTCCTGTTGCTCACTAGGGGCCCTACACATGTCCTTTTTTTGGACCATCTCTTTCAGCTCGAACTCGAGCTGGCTAATCTACAAGAGGTACTAGAGGAAGCTCTCATGGTGAAGCACTGAAGCCTGTAAAACAATAAAATCAATAGGAGACATCAAAAACCTAAGAGGGATTCACGAAGGGGTGCAAAAGGGTTAACACCTTACCCGGTTCAACGGTTGTTGCACCTCGTTGAAGAGACTTGACGTGCCCACCTCGTTCCTCTTTGCCTGGTCCTCCTCGGTCACTAGGCATTGGAGATAGCTGGCTACGCCCACCGGAGCACATAGGACCCGGGCATCCTCCGGGATTGTGTTCTCTTGCGTCGGGGTTCATGCTAGAAGCGGGATATTGCTTCACTAGTTTTGGGATCGAACTCGGCTCACCAGCTCCCGAGGGCACGTCCTTCTTCGGGACCTCCAGGTGACCAAGCCCAGAAAAGTCCTTTTATGCGACCATGTCCATGCCGTCGAAAAACATGTTGAGGGCATTATCTGGACCCTACGCCCCCTCACTTGACTTTTCTTTGCCCACTTAGGCCTCTTTGAACATGGACTCGGTATATGAGGGAATCTCCACAATGTCAATGACACCGGTCGCCTCCTTCAGAACCGGAGCAGCTTCCTGGGAGACTGCAACCTTTATCTCCCCATCGGGTTCCAGAGTTAGAGGGGGATCGACCTCATGGTCATCTTTCTCAGTCGTCGCCTACTCCCCCTCATTAAGGGTCGACCCATAAGAGACGAAGAGGTCGTCTTCTTTGGACCCGTCCCTAAGCCGGTATAAAGAGTAAGGGTCCGGTACCCTGCACTTGGTGCTCTTCTTGGGTTTTCGGACCCAGGTGGCCGCTCTCTTCTTCCTCTTCACCTTGGGGTCTGAGGAACCCGAGGACATTCTCTTTCTCTTATTCTCCTCCTTCGCTGCAGCCCCAAGCTGTCCCAAAACAGAGGGCTCAATAGGTAAGGACGTATCCTCATCCTCATCCAGCGGTCTAAGTTCAGTGGTCTTAGGCAGACCTATAAGAAAAAAGAAAAGGTTGGCAGTGTGTAAGTTGGGAGTGTAGTGATAGCTATTCAGGGAAGAATATCACCATGAGAACGGGCCTCCCATTTGCCATTCAAAAGTTTACACCATGCATGCTCGGCGAAGTAAGCTAGTGGCAATGTTGTGTCTTACTACTATTTCGTTTTTCCACAGTGTCGGGTCTATGTACTGTCTATCGTTTTTCTGTTGCATCTACTTTCTCATTTTCATGATGTTATTTTTCCTATGTCTTTTATGGTGGTACTGATATTGTCTCTTTTCGTCTTCTTGAGCCGAGGGTCTTTCGGAACTCTCTACTTCTTCAGGGTAGAGGTAAGATCTGCGTACACACTACCCTCCTCAGACCCCACTAATGGGATTCTATTGGGTCATTGTCGTTGTTGTTGTCTCTGCTTTTTATTTACTCTATTAATATTCTAAGCTAATAGGTTACAATTTTGTTAACTCAAATAATACGGATAAGGTCCACTAATATGCATTAAAGTAGTTGATCACTTTTCTATGTTCCCCATTTTATGCCCTAAATATGGCTTTGCTTACAAACGATTGATATCTCCTCTGTATGATAGTTGCATTAGCACAAGATTAACGCATTATGCCGTATTTGAACTCGTTTGGAAAGACTACTTGAGGCTTAAGTACAATGATAATTCCTACAATTGACATTTCTTTGATTCCTAGGATTAATTAATGCTAAAACAATGATTGTTACTATAATTGAGATGTCTTTGACTCCTAAACATGGTACATCCTATTTGGACCCTTTAATTTGTAGTATATGTTTTACTGTTATATAGGATAATCTTCAAACTCTTTTTGATTCATAAGAAGACTTTGATTTTGTAATTTGTAGAAAAAAAATCCAATTAATTGTGCAGTAGGTGGATTTAGGAAGCAAAATTAGTTCAAATGAGACATGGACGTGGATTCGTGATGTGTGATTGGATTCACATCTGGTGGGGTCCATACATATTGAGCTCTCGACGTCTCAGGGAGGGGTGGACTAGGACGCAATTTGCATATGTCAATGACACGTGGCGACATTATGGAGATGGTCCTCACGTAGAAATCGCCCTGGTTTTTCTGATTTATTTAATCCCCGGATTTTACGCTTTCCGTGCAATCGTGATTTTATGATATTCTTACATTATTATCTTATCTTTTTCCTTGAGCTTTTTTCGTTTGGGACGAATACTTCTGTTAATGTCAAGGTAAATTAAAGATATATTCTTCTCGATCATACATTTATCTTTATTTTTATTTTTTGAGTAGAAGTTTATTCTCTTCGGGGAAGGAAATTCGTTTGCTTTTCAAATAATCTCTGAGGAATATGACACGCTGGTTCATTTACTTACACCTATGGAAAATGAAGCAAATGCAATAAATTTAAAACTGAAATAAAATCCGGGATATAATGTAATAATGGTAAATAATGAAGAAAATCATTTTACTCAAAATTTATTCATATTTAATGCTACTATTGATTCTTTTATCTCGACATTTAAATTTATTGTGGCTCATTTGTTATAAAGTTAAAGCAAGAAATTAATTTCATATGATTAAATAAAACAAAATAGTACATCTCAATGTCAATGTATGAAAAAGTGTCACAGAAGATCCAAAGTGGTCCATTTTTTTTTTCTCTTTAAATGCAAATACTTAACCGGCCTATTCTATATTATCTGAAACTTGAATCTTAAATGAAGTTACACCTTTAGTCTGGTAAATGAATATCAAATTTTAAGTCGCCTTTGAATTCCTGGACTAGAATTATGACAATGCTCTTGATCTTAAGTCTTGACCTTTGATTTGCTGGGGAATAAGGATATGATAAGATGAAAATGCGCTGTCTTGCTCATATTGTCTTAGTTCACATCTGAAAACTAGTAAAACAAGATAACTTTGAGTAATAATTGGCTAAATATAGTATTCAAATATTGTACGTACAAGGTTATCAGAATTATAATTTCCCTGACTAACTGATATAAAGCTGAGCAAGATTTGTTATCTTATGACAAGACAGTAAATATAAACTAAGGTTTTTGTTTCATAACATTGGTTAGTAGTAAGAGGTCAACATGTAATGTGTGGGTTAACCGCACGTAGGAGTGGCAAACGGGCGGGTCAGATCGGATATGGTTCGGATGAAAAAAGGGTAATGAAAAAATAAATAAATTATCCGGGCCGACCCATAATTAATACGGATAAAGAACGGGTTAACCGGCGGATAATATGGGTAACCATATTATCTATGATATCTTGCCTATGATTACTTTTGGGAGAATTCTTAGTCTCTCTAACTTGAGGAACCTCCAATTTGAGACTTTACAAATATAAAAGTTAGACTCATTGCTTAACCATTTTCTAAATGGATAATATGGTTCTTATCCATATTTGACCCGTTTATAAAAAGTTCATTATCCAACCCATTTTTTAGTGGATAATATGGGTGGTTGACTTTTAACTTTTAACCATTTTGGCACCCCTAACCGCATGTAACGAGTTCAAACCCTCTTACCATAGATAAAAACATGATACTATTTAACTAAAGACTGATAGAAGAACAAATTCATTATCAACCGAATTTACTAAATTTAAAATAGGAAAAGGGCTAAGGTACGCATCAGAAGCAGAGGGATAGTTGATAGGGTAATGGCAGTAACGAAAAAAAAAAAGAGGGAAACGGGTTGCATGTTGCCATGGTGCGATTGAAGGAAATATTTGAGTTGTTGAAAATGCAAAGAGAAGACAAATATAGATAATGATGATGATGATACAGTTGGTTGCACTACGGAAACACGAAAAGCCCAAAAGACTAGTAACACAACCCTCATCTGTCAATATCCAAAATCCCCACTCCACTCTCTCTTTTGTCACTCTCACACATAAGGCAAGAAACCAAAACATGCTTTAATTGTAGAAAAAGAAAATACAATACAAAGAAAGAGGGGAAAGCAAGAAAATCTCATGACTTTCATTTTCTTTGTGAAAATTTTGTCTCAGGACTTGTCTCTCTCTTTACTCTGGCCTTTGTCTTCAAAACAAGCATTGTCCACCAGCTGAGACCCCCTTCTGCTACTAATGTTTTTTGTTTCTTTGTTTCTTTCTTTTCAGAGGCATATATAACCCAGGGAACATTTTCTGAGTACAAAAATCATCATTATCTTAACTGTCCTTCGCTGCTACTACCCGTCCTCACTTGTATTAATACATGGACCAGTACTATTATATGCTTTTACACTATATATATATATATATATATATCTGCATCAGAGCTTTGTCTTTTAACCGGTTTTGTTAACTATCTTCTCTGGTCTTATTCCATGACCGCAGCAGCATCCCAGCCACTTTCCTCAGTCAAAGTTGCCAGCCCACTCTGTTTTTTCCCTCTTTTATGTAACCAAATTCGTACAATTACTCAGGAAAAAGAACCTTATGTGCTCAGATAATTATTTAAAAAACAACACCATGACTTTTCCATAAGACAAACTTAGAAGCAAAAACAAAATTAACTCAACAGGAACTAAACAAAAGCCTTTAATTATCAACTACTCCTAAGACGAGAAGATCTCAAATTCGTGTTAGTAATTTGTTATGCTCTGAAAATTATAAAAAGAACAGAAATAACGGTAATAGGCAATCAGCCTCTTCAGATACAGTTAATTATGATAATTGCCAAAAACGAAAAGAGAACCTAACGTCGGTATAAAGTTTTTCATACTAGTGTCTTTAAGACAATAATAATATGGGAAGTGATGTTGATTGATCCATTCCCGTTTTATGTTTACATATATTTTACTCAAACTTAATTAAATGATAACAAACACAATCATTCCGTAATTTTATTATTGACACTCTCTCTTTCTATACCCTTCCAAGGTAGGTGTAAGTGTGCATATATCTGTATTCACACTTGTGATGTTGTTATTGTTGTAACACCAAACTTAGAGGAGGAAAAAAAGCTCCCATGACTTGGTGAAACCAACTATAGCCTATATACCTCTTTTCGTGGCTGTTTTTGCAAAATTTCAAGAAGCTCAAAGTTTAGAATATTTATTAAGGAAATTTAAAATATAATGAAATAAACACACAAAGAAATCAAACACTAATAGTATATACATAAATAATGAAATTTTCTAATAAATGGGTGTAAATATACTCCCTTTTGGATAAGGATAACTCCGCCCCTAGCTCAAAGGATGATATAGCACCAACCAAAGTTGAGGTGTTAGTTAGAACTTGGGAACTTGTTAATGAATTTGCTCTTATTTTTTAATAGTAATACTCTAATGCAAAATAAGTGAACTCACTATTGGTTTATGCAGAACATTATAAGTTTGTCAATATGATTATCTATTTTCTTCCCGTATGTTTTTTTTTTTTTAATCAAAAGTCATTTTGGCAAATGGAGAGAAGCTTGGTTATTAGTCAAAAATCTCACTCTTTTATCTGGGTCCCTGAGTTCTTATTTTTTCTACATTGAGCCTTACGTCAATCGATCCACTTTTATGGAAGAAATTGACTGGAGCTGAGTTGGAGATATGTAGCCTTTAATCTTTTAGTTTAGTTTCACGAGGATTAAGATTAATTTAAGTGGTAGCTGAATTATAAGTGGCATAAAGTTGGTTTACTTTTCCCTGAAAATAATGCTATGATATTAGTAATGGTAGTGCTTTTGGATTAGGATAAATAAAGAATGGAAGAGTTAAACAAAGTTAGCTTTTCCCTGCAGTTATGTACAACCGTTTTGGGACGTGGGATCATGAGAGTTCAGTGGGCAGTATTCCTGCCCTGAAATAAGAAAACAATTCCCATAAAATGTGTGCTCAATTTGCAATGAGATAAAAGGCAGCTGTCGCCATGAGAGGTTGCAATTTAACAAAAGGTAGAAGCTTTTTTAAAATAGGGAACTGCTGTTTTTGTACATGGCTAATTTCAAGTTTCTACCATAATGAAGGACAAGTTAAATTCTACAAAGCCTTAATACCGAATTTACTTAAAAAGTAAAAAACCCCATAAAAATGGTTTGGGTCAACCTAAGCAGGATGATCTTAGTACTAAAATGATCCTCAGCGCATTCCGTTCCTAGCAGAGAAATCCGAGGCTTAGCCATTCAGTTCATGTTATTCCATTGCTTGAGGCCAGGAACCCATTTTGGGCATTTGGGGCTGAAGTAGCTAGACACCACTCTTGAATTCAAAAGCTCAACAATGGGTGCAAATTTGACGCACCGCGGTGTCTTGTACTGGTTTATTGAAGCACCTAAACTAATGGCATAGTCCATAAGCTTGTCAAAAGTACCACTTTCCACAATCTTGATTTCCAATGGGCCAATGGATTTGTCTGATGCACGACCCTGGCGGTAAACGCTGTTAAGGGACTCCTCAATAGTGAGACAACAATCTTCAAAGACTGATGGAGGAACTGGGGTTGAGCCATTGACATTCAGCTCCCAGAATAGGACATAGTGCCCTGGAATTGTGCTTGTATCAGCGTAGCTAGTGTACTCGGTCACATGTGCATCAAATGGCATCAGATGGCTCACTGCATTTTTGACCGCATTTTGTAGCTCTACTTCATCTGTCTTGTCTGAATCAATGCTTAACACCACATTTTTCCGGCAGATAAAGTTGAATTGAGGAGCGTTGTTCTTAAATCCAGCAACCCGAAGCACATCACCCACCCTATACCTGTAGAGTCCTGAAATAGATTTTTTTTTAAAAAAGCCATTAGCAAACATGTCTTAATAAATTGCCAAGAAAACTTAATACAGTATATTTCATTTGAAATTTACCAGCATATGTGGTGACAACAAGCTCGTACTCCTGGCCAATCTTGACATCAACTAAATCGACCAATTCTTGTTGTTCTTTCTCATTAAGTGATTTAGGCATAGAGATTGAATTAGTGACACCATTATTTCTATGAACAGGCAAGAACTCAAAATAACCCATGGTTGGAATAAGTGTGTAAGCAACTTCACTGGGCTTGCAAAGGGGATTAAGGTTGACACCAAAGTAGCATTCCGAGGAAGCATACATGGTGCAGACAAGAGGGAGGCCATTGCTGTAGTAATCAAGAGTGGGTATATATTGTGACATAGTTCCAGTCACAATAACATCAATATACTTAGTATTAGGCCACAACCTAGTGATAATCCCTTGCCATGAATTTTTGCTGCATTCAACCTCAATAAAATCAGCTAACTTATTATCAGGTTTAAGGATTTTCATCACTGCCTCTCTCACTGAAGGATCAGTAATTTGGGAGTTAATGGTTCCAGTTCTAATATCGTGACAAAGAAGAGGCCAGTGCTTCTCCAAGAATCGGATAGCACGGATAAAGCCTGAGGCAAACACAGCCCCAACACGGAGGACATCTTTGTTTTGGCAGAGGCCACAAAGCATTTGGGAATACATACTTTGGTAAGAATCTGAACAGAGAATGGTTTCATTTGGGCTGGTATAGTTTGTGTAAGGGTCAGGACGCCTGTTCTTGAAATGGGGACTCTTGTAATAACTTGTTAATACAGGACGAGCTGGTAATCCCCCTGGTGTCTTAGCCTCAGATTTTATGAACAAAAAGTACATTCCTTTGCCTTTTTCAAGGTCTGGAACAAATTGGCTCATCACAGGCATTAGAAGGCTGTAGAGCTTTGATCTCCTCTCAAGTTCTTCCTCAATGGTTGGCATCAGTTTCCTTTCCCCTCCGGATGTCCCGGAACTGCATATTCAAAATTATCATTTAGCAAACACTAGCTAGAAAATACCAAATACATGCAGTAACGACAAAATCAAGAAAAAGGGAGTTATTCTTTTGAGTTTTAGTACTTTGTACACCTTTATACTATTGAGATAAGGATGCACATTTTTCATCCAAAAAGAAAGAAATGAACAAACCTTGTCAGGAACTCAGAGATGGGTTGAGAGCAGAGGATCGGAGATTTATCACCATTGGCAATACGAGTGATATCAGACTGAATATCCTCGTAGGTGATAACAGGCATGGTTTTCTTGAAGGTGTCTCGGTCAGTATGACCATTAAGATCATGGCGATGCAAGTATTCAACATGGGCATTTTGAGACAGAATTTCGGCAAGAACTCTCTTTTGGACCTCATCGGCGTTGGTTGTCACCTCTTCAATGAACTGAAGAACTTTCTTGTTGTTTTCTGCAACAACACTGTATTCAGCTGATTTTGGTGCCTCAGGCATGGTTCTTGAACAACTGTGTTTCTGAATCACGTCAGTATATAAAGAGAGAGAGAGAGAGAGTATGGGATGGGTGAGAAGAGAGTTTGTTACAAAGGAGAAAGAAATATGATTTTCTGGTGTGGGTGTAGTTCATTGTAGAAGGGGGCTTTATATAGAGGATGTTTGGTTGAAGGTGGCTTGTCGCCTGTGGTCCAATTTCTGTATCGCTTAAAAGTGCAGAGAAACAAATACTGTACCAAAATCTAATTATTTTTTCTTATTTTTTTGGTGGCTGGATAGGATTTGGGGCTAATCCTTGATATATACATGGGCTTTTCTGTCAATTTGCCTCTGAAAAGTTGAAAACATGCTTTTGTGACTAGCAAAGGCATACAACTTTCATGCCTAATATCTGTGGTTACGATAATTGCGACTTAAGACTACTTATTTAAGATTCATCTAATGATGTTTATTGCACCTAATTAAGCTCTCTAATTGTTATTTGTGTAGCCGTTGTTGTTCTTTAATACCCAAACAAGCCATTTTGGATTTTTATTGTACAACTTCCGGACGCCTTATCCGTGTCCCAATTTCAATTGTACGGGTTGAAGATAAACATGTGTTATTACTGTTAAAATTTGGCTTTTATCCCCTCAGTTATAACTTTCCGCACTATTCCTCATTTAGACATAGACCTATTCTTGCCGATACTAAATATATTATATGGCTCTTTCTGTCAATTTGGTTTGTCAAATTATCTTTTCGCGTTGCTGGACAGAAAATGATAATTAAAAAAGAATTTAACTTATATATATGTTGATAAGGTAAAAAGATTTCTATACTCTCATGTCGCATAGAAAGATAAATGCATGTAAATGTACATACTAAAGTAATGAAAAATTCTTTTTACACTATCTACGTATTGAGATGAGAGAGTGTTAGCTATAGAACAAGGGGCTGTCACTTTATCAAAAAGCTTCCCAACATGATAACCCTGCTTATTATTTTAACCTTCAATAAAACAGAAATTTCCTCCCTTTTCTTGCCCCATTTCGCAACGGGTTTATCCGAACTTTCTTCGTACGCATGGGTTTAACCGAACTTTCTTTGTCGAAAACTACATTATATGTATATGTTTAAAATTATTTTTGTTAGTAAACTGTATTTGTAAAATAATTTTAGAGAAAATAAAAGGCGAAATACATAAATAGCCCCTTCAAGTTGTCCACAACGGTCAGTTGAACACTTCAACTGAGCCATGTTTCACTTAAACATATCACGTGTTTAAAAACTGAACTCTATAAACACCAGACCTCACCAGCCCCCGTCGCGTGTATTACACTTACCGGTGTCTTTTATAAGAACGAATTAGAAGCTGACACGTGGAAAAACAATAAGAAATAAAGAATTAGAAACATAAAACATAAAACATAACGTTAAATCTTCATCGTTTCTTCCGTCTAGTCCCTCTCTCTCTCTCTCACCGACTAACCCTTCATCTCTTCGATTAAGCTTGGTTCAATCGGCATTTTTGTTGCAAAATTAAAGATTTTTTTCACTTGCTAAGTATGATTAGTTGTTCTTTGTTCGAATTTTAAGTTGGTTCAAGATTTATCACCTGAAGGAAGGCCATTTTAGGGTTTTGGCAGTGGATCTTTTGTTAAAAGGGGAGTCAGTTGTAAAGGCTTCGATTATTGCATTAAGGTATGTTTATATTTTATTATTGCTTTTTTCTATTTTATCACAACTGGTTTTGTTATGGTGCTATTAGATTAGGGTTTTTTTGTTTTGAAAATCAGAAAATGTCGGGGAATATTGACTGGTTGCGTTTTGTCATTTTCAGTATAAAGTCACATGGACGAATATATTAGTGTTGTTTTTCATCATGGGGGATACTTTATTGATGAAAAGTATGTGGGGGAGGGTGAAGTAATAGGGCATGTGGTGGACAAAGACCATTTCTCTTTGCCCGAGCTTGTGTCCTACATAAAAGAGACCCCTGAAATGCGCTACAACTCTGTTGGTGGGTTATTTGTCCTATGTCCTAAAACTCAGAAGTTCTTTCCAATTGAAAATGACTACCAACTACTAAATTTTATTAAAGACCTGAAGGATGGGGATCGCTTTGATGTCTATGTGAGTCATGCAATAGAAAATTTAGAGGTTGTGGAGGAGGATGTAGTTGTGGGATATTTACCTTCCTCACAAGTTGGTGATAGTGACCAGGCTAAAGAAATTAGGGGTGGTCGAGGGGTTAGTGTAGATGTTGGTGAGAGGGCTGGTGTAAATGTTGATGAGGGTAGGGTATTGGAGTAACAGCTGATGAGGGCAATGGAGTAAATACTGATGAGGGCAATGGAGTAAATACTGATGAGGGCATTGGAGTAAATTGTGAGGAGGGTATTGGAGTAAATGCTGATGAGGATATTGAAGTAAATACTGCTGAGGGCAGTGATGTAAATGCAGAACAACCTAGGTCTACAATTTTAGAAGAGGATATAAATGTTGAAGAGAGTGCAACTGCAGAGCATGACAACCAGTTTAAGGAGACAAATCTTGAAGATGAAGATGCAGATTTTGGTGAAGATGACCTTGAAGACATTCCAGAAGAAGATGACAGTGAGATAGATGATGAGTTAAGATCTGTGAGGGATGCTGCTAGGGAAGTAAAGAGAAACAAGTTGAAGAGCAAGGTGAATGATGCTGGATCACAAAGTAATAGGAAACAGAGGAAAAAACCTGTTTTTACAGAAGAGGTAATACTTGGTGAGGCTGGAATTGATAAGGGGTTTGAAGATATAGGGATAAATAAGAAGGATAAATATGTTGGAAAGCTAGGTGGGGATGAAGAGTATGTGGACAGCTCAGATGTTGGGAGTGTAGACAGTGATGAAGAGTTAGACCCACTTGCTGAACATGGTGTTGATATTCCTCCTAGAAGAAGAAGTCAAAAGATCAGGTATGACTTTGATGCTAAAATTCCTCTGTTTGAGTTGGGCATGATCTTTGATAATGCAACAGAATTTAGGAAAGCTATTGCTGATTATGCTATTCAATATAAAGTGTTTATAAAGCTTAGACCTAATGAGAAAGATAGAGTAAGAGCTAAGTGTAGACATGAAAAATGTAAGTGGCAAATATATGCTAGTAAGGACAGGGATTCAGGGAACTTTACTGTGAAGACCTATATACCTGTCCATAAATGCCCAACAAAGAACAAGAACAAACTTTGCACAACCAAGTACATTGCAAGAAAGCTCCAAGATAGAATCATCTCAAGTCCAAACATCACAGTTCATGAGTTGCAAGAGGTTATAAGGGTTAAATGGGGTTTGTATGTAGGAAGATCACTTGTATATAGAGCCAAGATGAAGGTAATTAGCCAGTTTATGGGTGACTGGAACCTTGAATTTTCTAGGTTGCTGGACTATGCTGACATGATTAAGTCCACCAATCCTGGAAGTTCATGTTGGGTGAGAACTGATACAGAAACAGTTCCTGGGAAACATCTATTTAAATACTTTTATGTATGCTTTGAGGCTATGAAGAAGGGATGGATGGCAGGTTGTAGAAGAATAATAGGTTTTGATGGTTGTTTCCTAAAGGGAGCCTGCAAAGGTGAATTGTTAGTGGCTGTTGGAAAAAATGGAAACAATCAGATGTATCCCATTGCTTGGGCTTTGGTAGATCAAGAGACTACACATTCATGGAGTTGGTTCATCAACTATCTCAAAACTGATTTAGAGTTGAGGAATGGTGAAGATTTAACAGTAATGTCTGACATGCAAAAGGTACTGTAATCCATTTATTATGTTGTTTGTTTCTTACCATTATTATTCTTACTTCTGGATTGTCATCTCACTAACATTCTATGCTGCTGTTGTATTGATTAGGGACTGTCATCTGCTGTTGCTGATTTGCTACCTCTTGCTGAAAGAAGAATGTGTGCAAGACACATTTGGGCAAACTGGCAGAAAACTTGGAGGGGAGAGGAAAGAAGGAAGCAGTTTTGGAGATGTGCTAAGGCTCCATTTCAGGTAAAATTAAGAGAAGAAATGAAGAAATTGGATGAATTAGGTAATGGTATTTGTGAAAGTTTACTGTCCTATGATAAAGAATACTGGTGTAGGGCTTATTTCAATGAGAATGTTAGATGTGATATTGTAGAAACAACATGTGTGAAACATTTAATTCCTGGATATTAAGTCCTAGGCATAAATCTGTCATCACTATGCTTGAAGAAATTAGGCACAAAATGATGAGTAGGCAAGTTGATATGATCAAGTTTGTTGAAATATGGGCTTCTGATATATCACCTATGGCAAGACTAGTTTTAGAGGAGAACAAGAAAATAGGAAGGAAGTTAAAAGTACAGTGGAATGCTGATACTGGATTTGAAGTGAATGAAGGCATGTATAGGCACACTGTTGATATACAAAAAAGAGAATGCAGCTGCAGGTTATGGCAGTTAAGAGGTATACCATGTCAACATGCAATATGTGCCTTTTATAAGATTGGGAAGGAAACAGAAGACTATGTTGAACACTGGTATAGGAAAGATACTTTCCTGGCTGCTTACCAATACTATATTCAGCCAATTCCAAGCATACAAATGTAATTTCTATCTTTATGCTTCTGGATGATTCATTACTGACTATAAGTATTTTCTAGCCTGGTAGGCCAAGTGAAAGAGTTATTTCAACTGGTGCAAACTTGATGAATACTGCACAAACTAATGTAGATCTTGGATTTAGACCAAATGGTCTCAAGTGGAAAGGGAAAAGAGCCGTGACAGGGAATCAACTTCAAAAACAAAGGGATGCTGCGGTTTCTAACAAAAAAAATGAAAGTTGGGACCTCTACTTCATCTACACCAGTTGACTCTTATCAAAGTCAAATTTAGGAAGAATTTTCTTGTATTTTGTTGGTCATGTGTATGAACCATATTTTGTGAAGTATTTTGAACCTACTAATGTTGGTCATTTGGTCATATGTATGAACCATATTTTGTGAAGTATTTTGAACCTACTAATGTTGGTCATTTGGTCGTATGTATGAACCTTGTTTTGTGAAGTATTTTGAACCATTATTATGGCATGTATATGAACCTCCTTTTGTTAGTTTAGTACATTTCAAATTATTGAACCTGCTTTTGTTAGTTTAGTACATTTCAATATATGAACCTTGCTGTCTAATTTTTTTGCAGAAACTAAAACACATTTGATTATTGAAAAGTTCTTCATACACATTGAAAATTTCAACTACATTGAATAGGCAACATTGGCCATAAATCATAAACAACACTGCAGTAAAATAAAGGCGAAATACATTCCCATATACATATACCATACACCTAAATAATAGAAGATTCCCTCAAAAACCAAGTCACAACTACAATAACAAGCAGCCAAACCAAAATCCTCTGTTTCTTCATCAACTTCAACTTTTCTTCTTCATGATTTTTTACCCTCTTTAATAATCCATACATGACTTTGGTATAGTGTTCGGATAATTCAACATCATACCAACGAAAAAAATTGCATCCACCATCGCCAACTTTCCCAAATCTACAGCAATAGAATCTTCTACCCGGATATAATGGTGACCACGAAAGTTTTAAAGGAGCAATTTGGCCACAGTTGCAATTAACAACTGGTTCCATTGAAATAGAAGAGGAAGAGAGAGAAGAAAAAAAAATTTGCTGTTTTGCTAAAGAGGAAGAAGATACGCGGCTGGGTAGACTAAATATTTAGGGTTGGGTTTGGGTATTTAAATTAGGGAGTTCATTAAGGGTTTTTTAGGAATTTCACAAAAAAAACTGTTATATTACCGTTTGTAAATACTTACACACTTGCGATTTCGGAGGTGCAATACACGCGACGGGGGCTGGTGAGGTAAGGTGTTTATAGAGTTCAGTTTTTAAACACGTGATACGTTTAAGTGAAACATGGCTCAGTTGAGGTGTTCAACTGACCGTTGTGGACAACTTGAAGGGGCTATTTATGTATTTCGCCAAAATAAAATAACATAAAAAGAAATATAAATGAAACAAAAGTTAATCCGAGCCCACTGAATTCACAGTGTTTCTTTAAGGAATTTAATCCCCTCCTAGTACCCAAGGCTATGGATTATTTCCTCCCAGGATAGAACGAATTACACACTGGTGTAGTGGTACTTCAAACCCAGTGTTTCAGCGAACACAAAGTTCGGTAGCAAATCACACTTACTGTTACTTTCTTTGAAGTTAAAACAATGTAGAAGAAAGAGGATAAACTCAGAAAATCGTATGGAAAATCTGAGAGAATGAACTTGTATTTATAGCTAATGTTGGGCTGAAATCTGAAGAGGTGCAACTCTTCAGAATGGCTGTTTATGCAAAACGGCCATAGCATAAATGCCATAACATAAATGGCTATTTACTCAACAATAAAGAGGGAAAATTGAAGAGGGTAGTTAATTTTCTGTTACAAAAAAACGGGAAAATGGAAATGGTTGGATTTTAATATTAATATTTTTGGATTTAATATTAATATTTTGTTATTAAAATGGATATTTAATAACATTTCTATTAATATTTACTATTAACAAACAAATTTGGTCCAAAAAATTAATCAATCAATCATTTGACCAAATCCGAAGCCGAAGCCGAAGCCGAGCCGATCGAGCGACGACGACGACGGCGCGAGGCTTGCCTTCTTCTCAACTTTTTAAGAGCTAGAAGAAGAGCAATTGCTTATATACCCATTAAAAACCTCTTCCTCTTCCAATATGGGACAATGTCCCTTCATCAAGGAGGGAATCTCAAATGAAACTCAAATATTTCATTTTTCCTCCATTTCCCATTCACCCTCTTTTAAGCATTAATATACTTAAAAACCCAACAATCCCCCACATGAATGGGGAATGGCTATATCATTGAAATATGCATGAAAAACTATGTGATTCGCAAGCAAGGATTAATTGCATCTGGATAAGTAGGTTTTCCTTTGAACTTTCCGTAGTGAACTTTTGTCGGATATACTCGATCAATCGGTAGATTTGATATCATTGAACTGTCGAACTTTGGTGTATACCTAGACAACCATAAGTCACACAACCAACCCTTAACCGTCTTTGGTTCTCATTGTTGTGTTCGTTTCAGCCATGAACACCGCCTGGTTTTATAAGTGCATAGAGAACCGGCCTTGCAAAATTCCCCTTGAAGTGGCTAACACTTCACACTTACATAAGTGATTCCTAAACGTGTCATCCCATAGATACACTATTTGATATACCCCGTATTAAATTTAAAAATTATTAAAAAGCCTTAATATTTATCCTTGGTACTGAACATTGTCTCATCACGAGAATGGACCAAAAGTTTAGTTGACAATGTTGAACCGTCATTAATGACTTTGTTTGATCTTCTTGAACCTAGATATTGGGATCTCCAGTCTTCTAGGTAAAGTTACCGCCACTATGACTTGTTATCGGCCATAGTCCCATTCCCCTTGATGATTTCTCAACTACCTCTCTAGTTAGGCCTTTTGTAAGTAGATCCGACACATTATCAGTTGACTTTACATAGTCAATCGTGATAATTCCTCTAGAGAGTAATTGCCTAACGTTTTTATGTCTTTCGTCGTATATGACGAGATTTACCGTTATACATAACGCTCCCAGCCCTTCCAATTGCCGCTTGACTATCACAATGTATGCATATTGGTGCCAACGGTTTGGGCCAAAATGGAATGTCTTCCAAGAAATTCCTGAGCCATTCAGCGTCTTCACTGGCTTTATCTAAGGTTATGAATCCAGCCTCCATTGTAGAGCAGGCAATACAAGTTTGTTTGGACGACTTCCAAGATATCGCTCCTCCACCAATAGTGAATACATATCCACTTATGGACTTCAAATCAGCTGAACCGGTGATCCAATTTGCATCACAGTATCCCTCAATCACCGAAGGATATTTACTGTAGTGCAAAGCAAAGCCCTGGGTATGTTCTAAATATCCCAAAACTCGTTTTATTGCCATCCAATGAGATTGACCTGGATTGCTCGTGTATCGACTCAATTTACTTATAGCACAAGCTATATCTGGTCGTATACAATTCATGATGTACATTAAGCATCCCAACACACGAGCATAATCCAACAGTGATATGCTTTGGCCTTTATTCTTTGCTAATGCAAGATTCACGTCAATTGGAGTCTTTGCAACTTTAAACCCTAAGTGCTTGAATTTTTCAAGTACTGTCTTAATATAATGAGATTGTGACAATGCCAGAACTTGAGGAGTCTTATGGATCTTAATCCCCAGAATTGAATCAGCAACTCCCAAGTCCTTCATATCAAACTTGCTAGTTAGCATACGCTTAGTAGCATTTATGTTGGCAATGTCATTACTCATTATCAGCATATCATCCACATATAGGCAAACAATGACTATCTGATTGGAACATTTTTAATGTACACACATTTATCACATTCATTTATATTAAAACCATTTGACAATATTTTTTGGTCAAATTTTGCATGCCATTGTTTGGGTGCTTGTTTTAGTCCGTAAAGGGACTTAACAAGTCTACAGACCTTCTTTTATTTACCTGGAACCACAAACCCTTCAGGTTGTTCCATGTAGATTTCTTCCTCCAAATCTCCATTCACGAAGGCCGTCCTAACGTCCATTTGATGAATTTCAAGACCATACACAGCAGCTACTGCTACTAACATTTGTATGGACGTAATTCTTGTAACTGGAGAGTATGTATCAAAGTAGTCAAGACCTTCTCGTTGTCTATACCCTTTGACTACAAGTCTTGCCTTAAATTCATCAATAGTGCCATCATCCTTCATTTTCCTCTTAAAGATCCATTTGGAACCCAAAGGTTTATTTCCAGGAGGAAGATCAACCGATTCTCATGTATTGTTGTTCAATATGGATTATATTTCACTATTGACTGCCGCTTTCCAAAATAATGATTCCGAAGAAGACATTGCTTCTTTAAATGTTCGAGGCTCATTTTCCAATAAGAAAGTTGCAAAATCTGGTTCAAATAAAGTAGACGTTCTTTGACGTTTACTACGTCTTGGATCCTCCTGATTAAATGTACTTTCTTTTGTTTCTTCCCGAGGTCGTTTAGATCCTTCACCAATCGACTCACATTCCTTTTTATACGGATATATATTTTCAAAGAACTCAGCACTATCTGATTCTATAACCGTATTATTATGAATGTCGGGATTTTCTGATTTATGAACCAGAAATCGATATGCTTTACTATTGGCCGCATGTCCTATGAAAACACAATCAACGGTTTTCGGTCCTATTTGTACCCTTTTGGGTTTAGGAACTTTCACTTTTGCCAAACACCCCCACACTTTAAAATAATTCAAGTTGGGCTTCCTTCCTTTCCATTTTTCATATGGAATGGATTGTGTTTTGCTATGGGGTACTCGATTTAGTATTCGGCTAGCCGTAAGAACAGCTTCCCCCCACAAGTTCTGTGGCAAACCAGAACTTATCAATAATGCGTTCATCATCTCCTTTAACGAACGATTCTTTCTTTCTGCAATCCCATTGGATTGGGGCGTGTAAGGGGCCGTTGTTTGATGAATAATTCCATATTCTAAACATATTTGTTCAAAAGGAGATTCATATTCACCACCCCTATCACTTTTTATCATTTTGATTTTCTTGTTAAATTGTGTTTCAACTTCATTTTTGTATTGCTTGAATGCGTCTATTGCTTCATCTTTACTATTAAGTAAGTAAACATAGCAATATCGAGTACTATCGTCAATAGAAGTTATGAAATACTTCTCTCCACCGCGAGATGGTATTGACTTCATGTCGCAAATATTTGTGTGAATTAAGTCTAAAGGATTTGAATTCCTTTCAATTGACTTATAAGGATGTTTAACATACTTAGATTCCACACATATTTGACATTTTGATTTGTCGCATTCAAACTTAGGCAATACTTCCAAGTTAATCATTTTTCGCAAGGTTTTATAATTGACATGACCCAAACGTATATGCCATAATTCATTTGACTCAAGTAAGTAAGACGAAGCTGAAATTTTATTATTATTCTCAACAACCATTACATTCAGCTTGAAAAGGCCCTCAGTGAGGTAACCTTTTCCTACAAATATTTAGTTCTTACTTATTACAACCTTATCGGATACAAAAACACACTTAAAAGCGTTCTTAACAAGAAGTCCAGCAGAGACTAAATTCTTCCTAATCTCGGGAACATGAAGGACGTTGTTCAAAGTCACCACCTTGCTAGAAGTCATCTTCAGAAAGATCTTCCCACATCCTACTATCTTGGCGGTTGCAGCATTTCCCATAGAAAGAGTCTCTTCGGGTCCAACAGCAGATATGTTGCAAAGGCTTCCATAACAGCACAAACATGGCGAGTGGCTCCAGAATCAATCCACCACTCCTTAGGATTTCCCACCAGGTTGCATTCAGAAAGCATAGCACACAAGTCATCAACATCTTCATGCTTTTCAACCATGTTTGCTTGACCCTTCTTCTTGTCTTTCTTCGGAGCACGACACTCCGTAGATTTGTGCCCAGCTTTCCCACAGTTCTAGCAATTTCCGTTGAATCGCTTCTTGCTTGGGTTGCTTTTCGTTCCAGAAGCCTGCTTCCTCTTTCTCTTATTTTGAGAAGTATCCTCAATAACGTTTGCTCCCATTATTGTTGAGTTTCCACGGCCTCTCTTTTCAGCAGTTTTGTTGTCCTCTTCGATTCTCAACCGAACAATGAGATCTTCAAGTGATATCTCCTTGCGTTTGTGTTTCAAGTAGTTTTTGAAGTCCTTCCACAAAGGAGGCAACTTCTCAGTCATTGCTGCTACTTGGAATGCTTCATTGATGACAAGACTTTCAATGAAAATTCTGTTAGTAAAAATACTAATATTACTACTTTCAACATCAGTATTAATTCGATTTATACCTTCAGCAAGGAGATCATGAATAATCACTTGCAATTCCTGGACTTGGGTAATAACAGACTTGCTATCTACCGTTTTGTAGTCCAAAAATTTAGCGGCAATGAATTTCTTCAACCCAGCATCTTCAGTTTTGTATTTCTTTTCAAGCGCAGTCCACAATTCTTTTGACGTCTCCATGCCACTTTAGACGTTATATAAATCGTCCTCCAATCCGCTAAGAATATAATTCTTGCACAGAAAATCAAAATGTTTCCACGCCTCAATCACAAGAAAGCGTTCATTCTCTGGAGTTTCATCAGGCAGAACAGGAAAATCTTCCTTGATGAACTTCTGTAGACTTAAAGTAGTCAAGTAGAAGAACATCTTCTGCTGCCACCGCTTGAAATCAAGGCCGGAAAATTTTTCGGTTTTTTCTGCCGGTGCCAACACCGGTGTTCGGCTTGTCGATGCATTGGCAGTCACCGTTGGAACAGCTTGGTTTCCATTATCATTAGTTATTTCTGTAAAAGAATGACACAAGCACACAAAATCACGTAGATTTTAATCTCCAACGTAGTAGAAAACCACAAAGGTTTTAATCTCCAGAACAGTGAATATAACACAAATACAGAAAATAATTAAATTCCTTAAGCTTGTTAGTAAACTGTATTTGTAAAATAATTCTAGAGAAAATAAAATAACATAAACAGAAATATAAACGAAACAAAAGTTAATCCGAGCCCACTGAATTCACAGTGTTTCGTTAAGGAATTTAATCCCCTCATAGTACCCAAGGTTTTGAATTATTTTCTTCTCAAGATAGAACGAATTACACACTGGTGTAGTGGTACTTCAAACCCCAATGTTTCAGCGAACACAAAGTTCGGTAGCAAATCACATTTACTGTTACTTTCTTTGAAGTTAAACAATGCAGAAGAAGGAGGAGAAACTCAGAAAAGCGTATGGAAAATCTGAGAGAATGGACTTGTATTTAAAGCCAATGTTGGGGTGAAATCTGAAGAGGTGCAACTCTTCAGAATATTAATAATATTAATATTTTGTTATTAAAACGGATATTTAATAACATTTCTGTTAATATTTACTATCAACAAACAAATATCCGAAGCCGAAGCCGAAGCCGAGCGACGACGACGAGGACGACGACGCGAGGCTTGCCTTCTTCTCAACTCTTTAAGAGCTAGAAGAAGAACAATTGCTTATATACCCATTAAAAACCTCTTCCTCTTCCAATATGGGACAATGTTCCTTCATCAAGGAGGGAATCTCAAATGAAATTCAAATATTTCAATTTCCCTCCATTTTCCCTTTACCCTCTTTTAAGCATTAATATACTTAAAAACCCAACAATTTTTTATGTACATACAATAATCAGGGGTGGAGCTAAAAGCACAGATATTGGTTCGGATAAATCCTGTAGCTTTACTCATATAATATATTTATCTTAATTAATTTATTAAATATATACAAATATTAAATTGTGAACCCAATTATTACCACTTTAAGTCGTCGTTCTAAAATCCAGAACCTATAAAGTAGAATTCTGGGCTTCGCCTTTGATAATGACCATTGAATCCCCTTGACTTTTTTCTTGTATTTATGTATTTAATTGAATTGTTTCACTAGACAGAAGGAAAGATTGTATTTTAAAAAATAAGAATATAGATTCACAACAGAGTAACAAGTAGGGGATATACATAAATTAATAACGTGCGCAGGAGAAGGATGAATATGAGATGAGTGCTGCATATAAGGCGAGCACAGGGTATGCTTGTCGTATTTCATACAAGGAAAACCTGGAATTTTGTTAGGAAATAAATGGATGAGTATGAGTTTTGTTTGGCTTAAAAGTTGTTGATGCACTTTGTAAGCGATAAAACAATCAAAAAATAGAGGAAGGGTAAATCGTAATCAAATATAATAATCCTAGAGATGCAAAGATGATAATGTTTGTTATAGATCCAGTGTTAGAAGGATGACAATGTATGTTCAAAAGATATATTGATCGGAAGTAGAGATATAGAGGGAGAAAGATAGAAAATGAGAGAGTTGTATTAGATCAGATGGCTCTCCCTTTACAATGTGGAGGTCTCCTTTATATAATAGGAGACCTTCCTCGAAAGAATCAAAAAGTTACAGAGATAGGCAACGTCTTTCTAGTGTAGACGCTGAGTTCTAAACGACGCCGCTTTCGTCCTCACGGCCGAGTCGTACCCGCTACGTTGGTCGGTGTACACTCATTGGGCGCGCCCGCTGGCGTAGAGATACTGAGGGTTAAATTTGACCCTATACAGTTAGTCCCTCCGCTCGTTGGAGACGCGTTTGGTGGGCGTCTTCGGCGGGCGGAAATGCGAACCTCGTTGTAGGAGGATTTAACCTCGACTAGGGGCGGTAATATGAAGTGAAACGTATGACGCTATTGAGCTGCTGACGCGTGGCTCCCTTTTTGGAATGATGTCATCGCCTGTATGCATCATCATTATATATGCCCCCGAGGCAGTTCAGAGGATGAAGTGACGTTTTGGTTTTCGGCGCACGTTTTGAATCATGACCCTTCGATTTCTGTGCAATTTGTCCTTATAAGTATGAGAGGAATTTGATCCGATTCTACTTTCAAAACTCGGAAAAGTATTTTCTGATACATCCTATTGCCTTTCTTTCCTGTAACCATTATTTTGTGAAGGAATTTCCCATTTCTGTTGAAATCACACTTCCCTTTGTCAGTGCCTCTTTTCTCAAGTAGCGTTATTATGGAGAAACGCGGACAACATAATAAAAAGGCCAAGGATAATATCCCGTCTAGGGTTCCGCCATCTTCTGGTGGTGAAGGGGGAAAGGCGGAGAAGGCCCTCGTTCCCCTCAGCATAGACAACGTCCTTCCGAGGGAGATGCACGTTCGCAGGGATTTCCCGACTAAAAGCCCTGATCTTCCCTGGGAGCGCAGCATTTTGCTTCAATCCCATTTAGACGAGTTGCGAGAGACGCACCGCATTCCGGATCATGTGGATATGGTTCCGGCCGGAACGGATTACGCCAACGTGCACCGGCTTGGGTATTGCGCCTTCTACGAGTACCCGTTCTTGGTTGGTTACGACCTTCCTGTATATACTCTGGTGGAGGAGCTCTGCCGCTTATACAACGTGTGCCCGGCCCAGCTCACCCCTTATAC
>NC_031995.1:41548365-41565887 GCF_001879085.1 Nicotiana attenuata | reverse complement strand
GTGGTCCTCTTTTTTTGTGGACTTTACCAGCATGTCGTCGATATAGACCTCCATAGTCTTACCGAGTTGCTCTTTGAACATTTTGGTTACCAGCCTCTGGTATGTAGCCCCCGCATTTTTGAGCCCGAAGGGCATTACTTTGTAACAGTAAGTCCCTTGGTGGGTGATGAAAGTTGTCTTCTCTTGGTCCTCCTCGGCCATCATGATTTGATTGTAGCCGGAGTAGGCGTCTAGGAAACTCAGTAGTTCATGCCCTGCAGTGGCGTCGATCAGTTGGTCGATGTGGGGTAGTGGGAATGAATCTTTCGGGCATGCCTTGTTCAGATCGGTGAAATCTACGCACATTCTCCACTTCCCGTTCTTCTTCTTTACCATGACTACGTTGGCGACCCACTCGGGGTATTTTGATTCTCTGATGGAGCCGTTGGCTAGTAGCTCATCTACTTCTTTACCAACCGCTTCGTTGATAGCAGCGTTGAATTTTCTCCTCATCTGTCGTACGGGTGGATGTAGTGGATCGACATTCAGCTTGTGGGTGGCGATGTCTCGCGGGATTCCCGGCATATCTGAATGGGAAAAGGCGAACAAATCTGCATGGTTAGTTAAGAATTCACAATACTTACTTGGGTTGGCGAGACCTTGCCCGATATAGGCTTTCTTTGTAGGATCGACTTTGTCCAATTGGACTGGGTCGAGGTCTTCGACGGTTGCCTTACAGGCCTCCACGATGTCGGGGTCTTTGATCACGTCCGTTATAGGGTGGACCTTAGTTCCCGACACGGCTAATTGCTATGCCTCCGCGCTCGCCCCCTTTAGCTGTTGGGTGTGGGCGCAGTCTTGGGCTATTCTGTAGCATTCTTGTGCGGTGCGTGGCTCGCCTCGAATGCTGAATATTCCCCATGGGGTAGGAAATTTGATCACTTGGTAGTGGCTTGAAGGGACCGCTCGCATGGCGTGTATCCATGGGCGTCCTATGATGACATTGTACGCCGTTTCTTGGTTCATCACGTGGAAAGTTGTTTCCAGCGTGACTCCTCCTGCTAAGACGGGCAGTGCTATTTCTCCGGACGTCTGTTCTACTGCATTGTTAAAACCAGTTAGTGTTATGCAGCGCGGTATTACCTTATCCTCGAGTCCCATTTGTATAAGGACCCTTGGGTGGATAATACAGGCGCCGCTTCCGTCATCATCATGACTCTTTTAACATCCGTATCAGCGATACGTAAAGTGATAACTAAAGCATCATAATGAGGAAAAGACAAACCGTCGGCATCGGACTTATCGAAGGTGATACTATCTTCGAAGTCCTCATACCGTTCGTGGGCGATGGTCCGCTTTAGCCTGTGTGTGATGGCGAGTTTGACGTGATTGATCGCTGCCTCGTCGCCGCCTCCGACGATCATGTTTATCGTGCGAGTTGGGGAAGGTGGCTTTGGCGGTCCGTGGGACTGTTCCCGTCCGCGTGCAAAGTTTATTTTTCCTTTGTCACTAAGTAGCTCCCTTAGGTATCCCTGGTTTAGCATCCTGACCACTTCTTGCCGTAGGCCGATGCAATCTTCGATTTTGTGCCCTCGTTCCTGATAGAACTCACACAGGGCGTTTGATTTCCTTGTGGCAGGGTCTGATTTCATCTTTTGCGGCCAGTGCACCTTGGTGCCTAGCTTCTCCAGTGCGTACACTAACTCTGAAGGAGACAAACAAAAGTTATGGGCCGTTAGTAAAGGGGGCGTACCTCTTTCATTTTGTAGTGGGGCGACGTGTCGCTGTAGTGCGTCTGTGCCTTGGGGCGGATGGGAGGATCTGGTGTACGGCTGATGTCGCTCTCTGTTGGAACGAGGGAGTGGTTCCCGTCGTCCTTCGTTCCATCGATCTCTCCTCGTTTCTGAATGTATCGCCGTTAACCATTGGGTCGGCCCGTTTAGGTCATCCTCGTCCGCTCGCACCTCTGCGCAATAAGCGTTATGGATTTCCTCCCATGTGGTATGGGGATATTTCATGAGGCGGCTGAGTAGTTTCTTGGTCGCCCTTGAACCATTTCTGCTTAGCCCGTTCGGGAAAGCGGCAACTGCCATACCCTCCGATACATTTGGTAGGCTCATTCTTACCCTGTTAAACCTTGCCAGGAAGTCCCTGATTCCCTCGCCTGCGTTTTGCCTGATGGCGAAGATGTCGTTTACCCTGGCTTCTGCTTTCTTCGCGCCTGCATGGGCTGTGACGAATTTATCCGCCATTTCCTCGAACGTTGATATCGCTTTAGTCGGTAGCTGAGAGTACCATGTTAAGGCCCCTCCTGTCAACATCTTGCCAAACTTCTTCAGTAGTACTGAAGGTACCTGTTCTTTTGATAGGTCGTTGCCTTTCACGGCAGTGACGTAGTGGATCAGGTGGTCCTCGGTATCGGTGGTTCCGTCATAGACCCTCAAGTATGGAGGCATTTTGAAGGTTTTAGGGGTGGAGTGAGGAGCAGCTTCTTCGGTGTATGGTTGTTCGACGAATCTTCCTACGTCGCGTTTTGGTAGTAACTTGGGAGCACCGGGGATCTTGTCGACCCTCTCTTGATGTTCCTTCATCTGATCGCGGAGTGCCTCGTTTTCATTTTCTATTTCTTCCATCTTCTTTAAGATGGCTGTTAGCGTGCCATCGTTGGTTTGCGTCTCGATGGGTCTGTTATTTACCAGTGTAACTTCTGATTCACCCACTGCAGATGGTACCTACCGTTGGTGTAAATACGACGTTACTTTGCGGTGGCTTTTCAATCAAGCCACTTAAAGCGCTTGTTAGCCATCTTCCCAATAGCTCTTTGACCGCGGAGGGTGCTTCCGTTGCTGTAGATATGGAAGCTCCCTTGCGTAAGATCGTCAGACCTTCGGATGGGGAAGGAGAGATCTCTGCACTTGGTGTGATGCTTGGGGTTTCATTCAGGATGCCATCGTCACTGGCCTCGTTGAGAGGACCTAGGAGATTGGTTGTGACACCCATTATGGCTTTCGATCTGGCGTTGTTTTCGGCCATTTCCTGTTTTTGAGTGGTGTAGGGAATAGTGGTTGGTTGATCTCTAGGTGGATACTATGGTTTTGATTCTCGAAATCCCCACAGACGGCGCCAAATTATTTGGCTTAAAAGTTGTTGATGCACTTTGTAAGCGATAAAACAATCAAAAAATAGAGGAAGGGTAAATCGTAATCAAATATAATAATCCTAGAGATGCAAAGATGATAATGTTTGTTATAGATCCAGTGTTAGAAGGATGACAATTTATGTTCAAAAGATATATTGATCGGAAGTAGAGATATAGAGAGAGAAAGATAGAAAATGAGAGAGTTGTATTAGATCAGATGGCTCTCCCTTTACAATGTGGAGGTCTCCTTTATATAATAGGAGACCTTCCTCGAAAGAATCAAAAAGTTACAGAGATAGGTAACGTATTTCTAGTGTAGACGCTGAGTTCTAAACGACGCTGCTTTCGTCCTCACGGCCGAGTCGTACCCGCTACGTTGGTCGGTGTACACTCATTGGGCGCGCCCGCTGGCGTAGAGATACTGAGGGTTAAATTTGACCCTATACAAGTTTTTCGCCACAAGAAATTATAGTGCTGTAATCCCGCTTCTCTCTTTCTGGTAGGGATGTTCGTTGGTCGGTACAGTACGGTATTTAGATATTTCGGTTCGGTATTTTTGGTATTCAGTTTCTTAAAATTAAATACCAATACCATACCTAATTAAATTCGGTATGATTCGGTTTTTCTCCTTTCGGTTTCGATTTATTTGCTTTGGTAACTTCGGTTTATTCGATTTGAATACTAACTAGTGCATATAGTCATAGAATGTAATATTCTGAATTAAAGTACTCAAAAGTACAAAACTAAAAACATTAGTTGACAAAAGTTTTGTCCAAGAACTAGCATATATCAACTAGAGAGAGAAAACTGTACATAAAAAAATAAATTTGATCATTAGAAATATTTTGTTACTTACTTAGAGTTAATTGATGAACTTAGAGAATAAAGGAAACTAAAATTTTAGATTTTTATATTTATGTTATAATTAATAATATGTGTATTGTGTAATATAATATATATTTCGGTACGGTATCGGTATTTCGGTATTTTATTTTAAAATAACAAATACCATGCCTAATACCGATATTTTCTAAAATTTAAATCAAATACCATACCGAATAACAAAATATCAAATACAAAATATTAAAATTTTCGATTTCGATACGGTTATTCGGTATTTACCAAATTATGCACGGCCCTACTTTGAGGCCTGTTTCTACTCTTGTTCCTTTCTTTGACGGCAGCTCGTCTTTTACCTTTCCTTTTGATATTGAATTTAAATTATACGTATTTTTTGTATAAAAAAATTTACGAATTAAATTAAACAGATAATTTTTCATAACGGGTTAAACATGCATTATCGATGGATAGAAGTCAAACAATTTTAAAAAAATACATATATATATATATATATATATATATATATATTTGGTTTTACTTACTATCATAAAGTAATACTCTACTAATAAAAATAAAACGGTGCAAAGCCTTGCTTATTTTTTACAAATTTATCTGAACATTTTTTCCTTCTTAATTTTGACCGAAAATACAGCTACGTGATCTTCTTCGTTACAAAAGAGCATGGCCTAAGAAGCCAATAATCACTTGTCAATTTGGGTTATCAATTAATTAATGTCCTTGTACGGATGTGAGCTTCCCGAGTACATTGTCCAAGGTGGCGATAACAGCTGGACAGAAGACACGTGCGGTATCAGGAATGTATTGTGTGCTTCTTGACAGCTGGTTCCCACGTCAGATGTTTGACACGTGTAGGAATAGGAGTCATTGGGTAAATGCTTTTGTGGGATACTAGTTTCTCATTAAAACACCACTTTCTTCTCCCTTCACGTACTTTAGTACTACTAATATTAGCGTTTTACATTATATTTTAGTTTTCTTTTAACAGCTGATAACTTTTCTTTTTTATTTTTTCACTTAATAGGGAATTCTACAATTCCATATTATTACTCACTAGATACCACATATATAAGTATAGTTTTATATTATTATTTAGAGCATAACAATCAATTACATGCATCTTAACTTTTATATAATTATATTTATGCACCACTAGACCCATTGATTGTTCTTTTTCCTTAGAAATACTCATGGAAGTCAACACGAATATTACTGCAACTAGAGGTTACGCCGTATAGCTTTAATTCTTCATTATTAAATAAAACAAAAGCAAAAAAATCAAAGAAAAGTGAGTGTGAGACTTTAAATACATCCCAAGAGAACCAGAGTTTGTTTGACCATACATGAGATGGTCGACAGTTTAACAAAAATCTTACTAGCTAGCTATGATCACCTAATTTTAATAAATGGATATATATAACCCATTCAAAATGTCAAGGGTCTCCAAACTCGTATTGGTATTAATCAATCAATGATATATATACCATAAAAGGAAAACAATTTAAAACGTGGGGTATATGTGTTGTCGAAAACTCAATTTCAAATTGATAAGTAAGTTAAAGACACCTGGCACCGGCAAGCAAAATTAATTAGACTGAAAAGTCTTGTATAATAACCCTCCAACATTAGGGAGCAAGAACTAGCATAATGCATTAATTAATGTGAACATTATTTGAACATCGTAAACAATATTCGTGTTAACTGAGGAAAGCAGACGTCTGGAAAACAAAAACAATTTTGATTTAGTCTATTAATATAAAACATATAAAAAAGTTCAATGTAGTAGATACACCAGTTCCGACTCTAGTTGAGTCATTGGTGATAAAACTTCGTCGTAAGAACTAAATTAAATCAAGTATAAACAATGACACCTACTTATTAATTGTCTTTTAGTTAGGGACTTAATTCTGATGTTTCCTTTTCTTATTGGTTTCACAAAATTTTAAACCTAAACATAAAATTCAGGCAGCAGTTTTTCTTTTGGTTGTTGCCGTCACTTTGAAAAAAAAAATGGAAAGAAAAATAAAACTACTCTCTATACGGCGCTAGATTCTTAAACTTTTCGCTGTTGCTTGTTTCAGTTTTGCTTCACCTCATTAGTCAAATTCTTTGTTATCATCCATTAAATTTGTGGTTGTCAATTTTACCATGACTTGTCAAAACAAGTTTCTTGAGTGCATAAACCAAGTATTATTCTATAATTAAAAAGAAACTTTCGTAACATTCGACAAAGTTAGGGCTTTGAAAAGCAGCAGAACCAATGTAAAACTCATGCAAGTCATAATAATTAGGGTTTCCATACGTTATCTCATATCTGGGGTCAAACGAAGCAACTCCATTGGTGATTTTGTGAATATTCCCTAAACACTTCACAAATATCAAGACTCTTGCACCAATTATTGGTGAAAAGTCCCAAAATCCCTCACAACAAAACGAAATATAACTACTCCTGCTGCTTTTATTTATATGATAAAAACATTAAAAAAAATTGGAACAAGTCAACATGGTGGTAAGTATAAAAAAAAGAGATAGCCAGATAATCACTTCATCGCCGAAAGTTGCAACTGCCTTACTTCTAAATTCTAATCTATCCATTTATTTATTTTTAATTTGGTCTTCCTTCCTTATGTTAACTTATTCATAAATGAATGAATTAATGAAACAGAGGTAGACATATCAAAGCAAGCAAACAAGAAAGAAGTGCTTAATTTGTTTGGACAGGTCATCCACACCTGGTCGCCAAGTGTCCAAATAGTTGTCACCATGTATTGACTAGTCAAACAGCTGACTAATGTGGACGGTTGCAGTTTGTCCATCCTTAAAGACAAGTCAACTCATCTGATGGACAATAGGTGGACAAGTTTAGACACAAAACAAAACCATATACGTACTAAATTATATCTACCACTTCCAATAATCCAAATTGCAATAGATATTTTCCTACAGTTAGAAAAAATAGGTAGTTTGAAGAAAACTTTGAATAAAAAAAATATTATATGCATTAATTTGTTGTTGCTTTAAAACACAAGAACTTAAATTAATAAAATTGTTCGTATAGTGTTAAATTTATACATTTTATAATATTTGACTAATCGTAGTAGTAATGTGTAACTTGAAAATAAAGTTATAAATGACTTGTCATTTTATAATATATTAAATATTCCAAAACCGATTTAATTGATCAAAATATATATTATATATTCACTAATTATTTTTAATTTAAGTAGATAGGTTGACATCTATTTAGGTTATTTTCATTTTATTTTTAAGTAGGCATAGATGAACAAAGAGGGAGAAAAAACAAAAAATGGGCGGGCGCACCAAGGTAGGTAGAACCGCGAGGCAGATGGAGCGCTTAGTGCTTGGTGTTGGGAGTATGTGAGTCGAGGATTTTATGGGAATGTTTACGAACAAAGAGAAGAAATATAGGAAAAGAATGTATGTATTGAGATTTGAGAATACCTACACTTGATTTAATTAATATTTCTATACTAGTGTTTGTAGGTTGAAGAGGGAGACAAAGACAGTAATGCAAATCTTTGACCGCTGACTTCGATCGCCTCTTTGGAGATATTTTTCTTTATTGTCATTATATCAATTTTTAACATCTCGAGAACTAGGAGTTCTATTTTTATATTTAATAATCAAGCACTATTGCTAATAAAATATGAAATCAAAAGACGTGAATGTGTAATGTTTAAGTTGACAAGCCCATTGGAAATTATCCTCTCTCCCTCAAATCCCTGCTCTTCTATCTTGTCCCCCATTATTCCAGCTTTCAACTGTTTCTTCTCCTGCTTATGTTATTTATTTATTTATTTATTGTTTCGTGTTTAAAAACCTTGAATATGTCTGTGTAGTGTTTTTTGAACTTATATGTATATTCGAATTATGACTCGAGAGGCTCGGGGTGTTTCAGCATATTTGGAAGCAAGTTGAAATTGCTGATCAAGTTAGCTGGGGAGATTCAACCTTTATATTTATCATGCATTTTATTATTCTTGGCTTATAATATATATGTATCAATAAGTAAATTTTTTGTGGAAGGGTAAGGGTATCAATTGAATTCCTTGCTTCTAAGTAAGGGTGTACGTAGGTCGGACAGCGGCGGAACAAGAATTTTTATTAAGTGGTATCAAAATATAAAATAGTAAATATACACGAAATTAAGGAGGTCTTCAACGCATAGTATATCTACATAATTTTTTTTTACGTATTTACACAGTATAAATTTTTGGCAAAGGGGTGTCTGACACCCCTTGGATGTACGTGGCTCCGCCATTGAGGTCGGGTTAGTTCGGGATTTTTCGATTTTCAAACGAAATCAATTGTGTCGGGTTATTAAATATAAAGACCAAAATAAACCAATAAAAGCCGAGTTTTTAATCACGATTTTCTCGATTTTTCGGGTTTTATTAATAAATTCTTCATAGCACAAAACATAAAATTTGTACTCCAAATATTTATTTAATCCTAGTAAGACATAACTATATAATGTGTTTTCAAGAAAATAACATAAAATATGAGATGAGTCATGGCATTGTACTAAAATATTCAACAATAAAGATAATATAATCGCATAAAACAAACTGTTAATAAGCCATAATAAATATAAATATTGTTTACCCTCAAAATCGTATAACAATTGAATTTGTAAGTGATTTTAAGGATATGCGGATTAACTTGACACAAAGCGATAAATTAAGTTGCCATTGAAATAAACAATGATAAAGCAAATTCAAGCCATACGAATTAGACACTTATAGTCTTGGAAGGTCAGTCACGCTCGAACTGGATGCACTTCGATCGGTATAAAAATACAGAAGAATAAGAGCTTAAAGAGAGAATAATAATATATTACCTTGGAATGTGTGTTACAACGTCTTTTATGAATTGCAGACCCCTTTTATATAGTAGAGGAGTCCTACTTTGGGTACAATTCTATAAAAGGTAAAAAATCTCTTGATTTACTGATTGCGAGTTCCTTATTGATACGTGCCGAGATTCCCACCGTAACATCCGAGCGATCACGGATATTTCGGTCTTCTGTTGGCTATGCTAATAATGTTTCTTCGAGCTCGTTTGAGGCTAGGATCGATTCCGGGATCACGGCCTCGATATTCTTGAAGGCAGGCGTTCTGCCCCCGGATTCTAGCCCGGTGGGATTTGATGCCGATCTTCAGTCCTTTATTGCCATGCTTCGAGCTTGGCCTACCATCTGTGTAGGCGAACTCGATTTTGATCGTATACAGATAGTCCCCTCATTTTTCAGAGAGTAGACGACGAGAAACGACACGAGCCTCTGATTCTTGCTTCGATACTCCGTGACAGAAACGACAAAACAAACGAAATATCTCGCCAGGTAAGTCTTAGTGGCATTAAATGCATGTTAGTCGCCGGTCGGCCATTTTTTGATGCGAACAGCCGCTGAAATACTATAAATACTTCATCCTTTGTTCATTTTTGCTTTACATCCAAACCTTCTACCCTCGTATCTTTGAAATTTCAATACTTTCTAGCAATTATACTCTGGTTTATTTGAGATCCTTCGCAAGAACTTTTGTACATCTCCATCTCGAGCCAACAAGTGCACTTCTTCAACTTCCTCTCTTCCTCTATTTTTCCTCCATATTTTAAAGAAATGGCAAAGACTTCCACAACCGTTCCCCAGAAAAAAATTCCTCAACTTCCCGGCCCGCCACTGGGGCCGAGGCGACCTCCCCGAACGTGACAGTTGATGAGCCGGTGGCTGAACGTCCTTTGAAAATGTTCATTCCCGGGGGGTGCTCGGTAAATAACAATTTTAAGGTTGAAAAAATGTCTTCCGTACCGAGTCGGTGCGAAGACTTCTCGAGATACATCTGTTCGATTACCGAAGAGATCCTCCTAACGGTCCGGATACATTGTAACTAGGCCAACAAAATTGTATGGTCCCCGACCCCGAGGAGGCCATTACCACCCATGTCGAGGGATACTTGAGTGTTTACACTTATCCCTTCACGCGGGACTGACGGACTCGATCATCATAGATTTCTGCAAGAGGTATGAAGTTTGCCTCGGTCAGATCCATCCTTCAATGTGGAGGATCGTGATCCTCCTCCGGTTCTTCATGAGCAAAATTGATGATGCCGGTTTATCATAGATCACCTACTTCGTTTGTATAGTCCCCGACTATTCGAGGGGGACTGATAAAGCTCGTGCGTCGGGCCAGCAAGGCCCCGTTCTCTAGTATCGATGAGGATCGGGATCGAGGCTGGCAAGGTCGTTTTGTCTAAGTGAGAACTTCGGACCTGATCCTGACGGAATGCATGCCATTCCCCGAGAAGTGGAATACAAGACGTAAGTGGAACTTTCCTTTGAATGTTGATTTTATGTTTACTTCTCTTTTTGTTATTGGCGTTTGTGGTGGTGCAATCGTTGCTCGGGTACCAAATGTTGTTTCTCGACTCAAGGAGTGGGTCGAGGATATCGTTTCCCAGATCCCCTACTTCGAGCATTTGTGGAGCGAACTCTCGAAGGGCCATTGGGAGGCCCGTTCCCATGGTAAGCTCCCTTTCCCGATTAGGTCGTGTTAGGCCTCTCCTTTTCCTATCAAGTTCTTATTCCCCTTAATTTCTTTCTCAGGTTTGCCTAAGGATGTCGAGCTTAGGCCTCTGGTTGGCGACGAGGACTTACCCGTCGAGTCTCCTGCTCCGGGGCAAGCCAGAGAAAATAAAAGGAGGAGGGCTCCGAGCTCCCCAAGCTCAGAGAAAAAGAATCCGAGGAGGAGGCTGGTCCGCAAGCCAAAGGAAACCTCCAGCTCTCGAGTGCTTGACTCGAGCTTACTCCACCGGCTTAGAGACGAGTCCGAGGAGGATGAAAATTTAGTGGCTCGAGAGCCATCGGCCCCCAAGAAATGGGTGCCATCCGAAGAGGGAACAACAGAGGCTAATCCCTCACAAATACAAGAGGCCGATGCAACAGTGGGGGTAGAGAACCCTCAAAACGCCGGCTCTGCCCCACCTGGTGTTATTGACATAACGGGATCGACTTCGTACAAGGACTTGATGTTTGTTGAAGCTCAAATGATGAAGAAGCGGTCGAATTATGGGGTCCATGGAGTGGACGATCCCCTCCAAAGCTTTTTTGATAGCATGGACTCTACCGCCACGTAGGATGTCACCGGATTGGGTGACTTAGAAGTACCATGGAAAAGTCCGCCCTCGGGGGCAGGTGGATCTAGTTTGAGCCCGAGACTAGTCAACCGGTTCCCTGCCTCGAGTGCCGATCTCGGTCGGAAGTGGTCGATCATTATTTTGGTCTCGGAGGATGCCTGGGTCCTTTCCGCACCCATTGGGGTAGCTAGTTACCTTCGGTGCCTGGTGATTGAAGAGGACCAGACAAAGATGAACGAGGTGGATTCCCCATGCATGTTCAACGATACACACCAGGCACTGAATCGGGTAACCAAACCTTTTCATTTTCCAGCTTTGGTTACTTAGTGATCTTAATATTTCTCCTTATATTCGTAGGCCTTGGTGCTTCATCACGAGACCTTCCTCTGATATCGAGAAGAGTTGAGCCTCCTCGAGGCCGGAGCAAAAGAGCTTACTAAGAAGAAAAAAATGTACAAACTTCTCAATGAGCAATACGAGGAAGAGGCTAAGAGTCTTCGGACCGAGTTGGATGCAACTCAGAAGGAACATGCCGACCTGGTGGAACGGGTTAAAGTCTTTGAGGTTAGTGACGATGAGCTAGACTCAGTGACTAATAATCAGAACCCACAGGTCCAAAGAAGATCGATCGGATCGACCAACTTTGGGATGAGATGGACGTTATCAAGGTTGAGGCTGAGGAGTGGAAAGGCAAAATGGACCGTTTGGCCTCGGAAAAGGAAACTGCCCGGGCGCAATTGGCCTTGGCGGAGGCTCAACTTTGAATGATGAGGGAGAAGGCTGAGACATAGTCTCCGAAAGCAGAGGAACTCAAAAAATTGGGCTCGGTTGTTGCCGATCGGGAGACCCTCGCTAAGGAGCTTAAAACAGCCAAGTCGGTGGTTGAAATAACCAAGGTTGACGCCGAAGAGATGGTGGCCAAGTATAGAGATGATGCTGAGGTGGACCAGGACTGCTTGAAAGACATTGATGAGTATAAGAAGTTGCAGTCCCGAAGGGAGGCCCTCGAGGAGGTTCATGCTTAGGGTTTCGATTTGTCGGTCGAGATCGCAAATGCTAAGGGGTTCGAGGTCGAGGCCAAGAAGTTTGCAAAGATCGAAATGCCTTAGCATAAAATAGATAGGTCATGTTCGTAGGTTCGAAGAAGCCTTGCCTTCGACATTATTTTATTTAACTTATCGTGGGGGTTCGGTATGATCGGAAACGTTTTCCCAAAGTACTTATAATTTTTTAGATTATAGTTTTCCGAGGATAGCCTTTAGAACCGGTTAAGAAATTTTGTAGGCCTTGTTTTTTGTTACGGGTCTCGGACGTCTCCGAGCCGTTTTAAAATGGTCGTAGCCTTTTTAGTTCAGGTGTTAACCAGTGGGCTTGTTACCCGAGTTATCCAGGCTTGCCTAAGATAACAGTCCCCGAATGGGGATGGCCATAGCCTTTAAGGTTCACGCACTACCTAATAGGTCTTGTGCCCTCGGGATCTGATAGCCCGGTCCGTCCAAGTTCGTCTTTAGAAGGCAGTCCCCGAGTGGGTATGATCGTTTGAACTCGGATTAAGGCGGCCCTTGGTCTCGATACCATTAGGAGATCGGATGTAGGAAATTCTTTAAGAAAAAAGAAAAAAATTTAAGGAACAAGATATTTATCCGCAAGGTAGAGACTTCTTTTTATTCTTGTGCATAATAGTTACACATGTGTACAAGATTTGTGCCAGGGCTCGAGCAGTCTATGTGGGCACGGTTCATTTGAGCGTTTGGCCCTTACAGTAAATCCTATCGATCGAGCCGAGACCATTAAATCACAAAGTTTCTTTCCTTGCTAAAGTCGTTATCCGAGGGTAATTCCCTCCATTGTTCGAGGTCGATCGTAGAGAGGCCTCGAATACTGCTGTCGTGATCTTCTATACCGGTTCATAACCGACCTTCAATTCTAAATTAGCATGATTTACTGTTGCCTCGTTAAAAACCTTGCCGGATAAAACCCTTTTGGGACTAAACCGGTTCAAGGGAAAATAGTGCAATGCGTGCTTTCAGGCCTAAAATTTATGTCGTTATTCGACGGTCGCCTACAAGTGTTAGTTCAAAATGCAAATAAGTAAAAGGAATGAATGGGGTCGTACCTTAGCAGTAATATCGCTTCAAGTGAGTTATGTTCCAGTTGCTCGGTAGTTGCTTGCCGTTCATTGTTCCGAATTTGTACGATCCCTTACTAGTGTCTCCGATAATTTTATAAGGACCTTCTAGTTAGTTCTCAACTTCCCTTCGTTCGGGTTCTAGGTACTTAGCGTGACCTTCCTTTACATAAAGTCCCCGACATTAAAATGTCGAAGGTTGGCTCTTCGATTGTAATACCTCTCGATTCGCTACTTTTGGGCGGCTAATCGGATAAGGCCGGCTTCGCGCCTTTTATCTAATAGCTCCAGGCTTGTATTCATGGCCTCATCGTTCGATTCCTTGGTTGCATATCAGAACCTGAGACTTAGTTCTCCGACTTCGACCGGTACTAGAGCTTCGACGCCGTAAACCAGCGAGAATGGGGTGGCCCCGATACTGGACTTCGAGGTCGTACAGTAAGCCCATAGGACTTTGGGCAGGATTTTATTCCATTTTCCTTTGGCGTTGGTTAACCTCTTTTTGAGGTTTTGGAGTATGGTTTTGTTGGTCGATTCTGCTTGTCCGTTCCCACTAGGGTGATAGGGTGTTAATAGGATCCTTTTGATCTTATGGTCTTCGAGAAACTTTCTTACTTTGCTGCCGATGAATCATTTACCGTTGTCGCACATGATCTCGGTCAGTATCCTGAACCGGCACATGATGTGGTCCCAAATGAAATCGATGACTTCCTTCTCCCTGACCTTCTCGTATGCCTGGGCTTCCACCCACTTAGAAAAATAGTTAGTCATAAACAATTTAAATTGAGCCTTATCGGGTGCCCATGGAAGGGGGCCAACAATGTCCATTCCCCAGTTCATGAATTTAAATTGTTTATGACTAACTATTTTTCTACGGTGACAAAACCGAATGCAGCAGCTCCTTGGGTTAATGAATCATCGGAGCATGTCTTTGACATTCATCACATTTTCGTACGAACTCCTTCGCGTCCTTTCCCATATCGATCCAGTAGTATCCGACTCTGATTATTTTTTGAACCAATGATTCAGCGCCTGAATGATTTCCACACGTGCCTTCGTGGATTTCCCTCAGGATGTACTCGGTATCTCCTGGTCCTAGACATATCGCGAGCAGGCCATCGAATGTTCTTCTAAACAGGGTTTCATCTTTGGACAAACTAAATCGGGCTGCCTTCATATGCAGGGCCCTCGATACATTTGGATCCAAAGGCAGTTTTTCGGTCTTCAGATATTCTATATATTTCTTTCTCCAGTCCCATGTTAGGCTCGTTGAGTTTATCTCGGCATGGCCTTCTTCCACTACCGAGCTCATGAGTTGTACGACTACCCCCGAGTTGAACTCGTCGTCCTCGATCGACGATCCTAAGTTAGCAAGGGCATCGGCCTCACTGTTTTGATCCCGAGGTACGTGTTGCAAAGTCCACTCCTTGAACTGATGTAATGTTACCTGCAACTTATCCATGTACCATTGCATTCGTTCTTCTCTGACCTCGAACGTCCCACTAACTTGGTTCACCACGAGAAGGGAGTCTCACTTAGCTTCGATCATCTCCACCCCAAGCTTTTGGCTAGTTCGAGACCTGCAATCATGGCCTCATATTTTTCCTCGTTGTTAGTCAATTTCACAGTCCTAATAGATTGCCTAACTACATTGCTTGTTGGTGGCTTCAATACGATGCCAAGTCCGGACCCTTTTGCGTTTGAGGCGCCGTCCGTAAAGATGGTCCAGATCTTCGAAGACGTCCCCAAGTTCACCAACAACTCTCTTTTGACCTCAGGTATTAGGGCCGGCGCAAAGTCGTCCACGAAGTCTGACAAAAGTTGAGATTTAACGGCGGTCTGGGGTCGATATTCAATATCGTACCCGCTGATCTCCACGACCCATTTGGACTATCCTCCCGAGAGCTCGGGTTTATGCATTATATTTTGCAATGGGTACGTAGTCACAACACATTTGGGATGACATTGAAAATATGGTTTCAGCTTCCTAGAGGCGCTTAGAAAAGCGAGCGCCAATTTTTCAAGGTGAGAGTACCTAGTTTCGCCCTCACCTAGAGTCCTGCTAACATAGTAAATTGGAAATTGCGTACCTTGATCTTCCCAGACCAGGACTCCACTTAACGCTATCTCCGATATTGCCAAGTACAGGTATAGTTGTTGGTCTGTCTTTGGCGTGTGAAGCGGTGGTGGGCTCGATAGATACCGCTTGAGTTCCTCCAAGTTCCTTTGGCACTCCGGGGTCCATGAGAAGTCATTCTTCTTCTTCAGTAGTGAAAAGATTCGGTGGCTCTTATTGGAGGACCTCGAGATGGATCACCCCAGGGCAACTATGCATCCGATTAATCTTTGCACGACCTTCACGTTGTCCACAACCGTGATATCTTCCATGGCTTTGATCTTGTCAGGGTTAATCTCGGTTCCCCGGTTGGATACCATGAATTCGAGGAATTTACCTAATCCGACTCCAAACGCACATTTCTCCGTATTCAGCTTCATATTGTACTTCTTCAATATGCTGAAAGTTTCCTGCAAATGTTTTAAATGGTCCTCTACTCGCATGGACTTAACCAACATATCGTTAATGTAAACCTCCATTGATTTTCTTATTTGTTCCTCGAACATCCGGTTTACTAGGCATTGATAAGTGGCGCCAGCATTTTTTTAATTCGAATGGCATCATGTTATAGCAGTATGTGCCGTACTTAGTGATGAAGGATATTTTTTCTTGATCACCCGGTTCATCCGTATTTGGTTGTACCCGGAGTAGGCGTCGAGAAAATTGAGGATTTAGTGGCCGGCCGTGGCGTCGATCATGCGATCGATGTTGGGCAAAGGGAAGGAGTCCTTGGGACATGCCTTATTCAAATCCTTATAATCTACATGCATCCTTAATTTATTCCCCTTTTTCGGATCTACCACTACGTTTGCTAACCAATCCGGGTATTTAACCTCCCGAATGGACCCTATTTTAAGGAGTTTAGATACCTCGTACTTGATGAAAGCATGTTTGACCTCGGACTGGGGTCTCCTCTTATGCTTGACCGGGTTAAACTCTGGGTCCAGGCATAGCTTGTGAGTGTTTATTTTTGGCGGGATCCCTGTCATATCGGGGTGGGACCAAGCGAAACAATCTTCGTTAGTTATAAGAAATTGAATGATTTTTTTCTTGAGCTCGGAGCTTAACCACGTGCCCAGGTATACCTTTCGATCAGGCGAGTGTTCACTTAGTACGACTTGCTCTAGTTCCTCGACTGTTGATTTGGTAGCGTCAGAATCATCGGGGGCTATGAAGGATCTGGGAACTCCGTTGTTTTCGTCCTCGTCTACCCCTCGTTCCTCCAATCCTGTCGAGGCTAGTATCGGTGATTGCTATTTGGCCCCGTCTTTGACCATCCGATTCGGGCCCCCCAATGTCAAAAGTATGGATGTCGAGATCACCTCATCGACCGCGAACATCTCCTTGGCGGCCGGTTGTTTCCCATAAACTGTTTTGACTCCTCCAGGTGTTGGGAATTTTAGCACCTGGTGCAGTGTCGAGGGTACTGCTCTCATGTTGTGAATCTATGGCCTCCCGAACAAAGCATTGTATATCATATCCCCTTCGATTACATAGAACTTGGCCTCCTGCGCGGTTCCGACGATGTTTACCGGTAATGTTATCTCCCCTTTAGTGGTCTCGCTTGCCATGTTGAACCCGTTCAGGACTCGGACCGTAGGTACGGTCTGGTCTTGTAGGCTATTGATACCCAATTTTTCCCTATATATTTTCAAAATAACATATGCATGCATATATAAGCTTGCCAAAGTGTTTTAGTATTTTTCCTAATTTCTAAAAGATTTTTAAAATCAATTTATTGCCTATTTTAGAAGTATAAAAACCAATAATTATTCCCAAAATTATCATTTTGGTGGATAATTTGTTTTCTTTCCCATATTTATACCAAAATATAGTTAAGGTAATTTTTGTATATTTTTTACAAATTTATTTGGTATTTTAAAAGCTAAATTGCATACAATTGCAATTTTAGCCTATTTTAAGATTAATAGCATTTTATAATTATAAATTTGGTTCCAATATTTTTAAATTAATATTTATATAGTATTTACTGATTCAGTACTTCTAATTTAATTTCAGAATCATTTTTACTATTTTTTATAAAATAAAAAGGGAAAAACTAGCTATTTAATATGTAGCCCCAATTTATTTCAATTATAGCCAAATTGACCCCTCCAACTGACCCAATCCTAAACTCCCAATTAGGCC
>NC_031995.1:41435317-41548126 GCF_001879085.1 Nicotiana attenuata | reverse complement strand
AGAACACAGATATAGCATAGATCTAAGAAAACAACCAGAGAACCTCGAATAGCTTAGGGGNAAATCCTCTCAGATCCATGGCTTTCAGGCCTCTCCGGCCTCGCTCCGGCGTATCCAGGCATCAAGAGCCTATTCTGACCTCTCCGACTCAAGATCGAACTTTCTTCCAAGACTTTCTCATTTATAGGGTTTCTCTGAAACCCTAAGCTATTCGAGGTTCTCTGGTTGTTTTCTTAGATCTATGCTATATCTGTGTTCTACTGGAGTTTTAAAACGTTTTCCCCAATCTTTTCTTTCAAAGTTTGTTTCTCTTCGATTTAGGGTCTCTGAAAAAGTTTTAAAATGTTTTCTGACTCCTCTTCTTCCTTTCTTTCTGTGAATCTGTCTATGCTATGTTTTTATGTTCTCTTTTCTACCTCGCATGTCCTTCTCCTGTGTTATTATGTTTGCCTTATTATGCATATTCTTCTATTGTGCTCCGTTCTTTCTTCTACTGGTTTCTATATTATGCTTTCACACGTTTATCTTATGTGTTCATTTACCCCTATGTCCCTTTACTGTATTTTCTACTAAGCTCTTAGTTCTTTATTTGCCTTCTTCTGGACTTTGTTTGAGTTCTTTCTAAACATGTTTCATCTACTGTTTCCTTAAGTTTATACTACCTCTTTGTCTTCTGAACTTGTTTAAGTTCCAAGCTTTTCTTAAAACATGTTCTTTATGCTTTAAATCAGTTTCTTCACTCTATTTGTTTCGAACCTGCTATTTTAGCTGTGTGTTTTCTCATGAGTCTCTGAAGGAGACCTCTGAGCCTGTTTCAGTTATTTGTCTTCTCGTCTCTGCATCTGATTCGAGTTGAAAACCCTAAGATTTGGGGTTTTTGGCGAGTTTGATCTTGTGTGTGGACTAGGGTTCTATTATGGAACCTCGGATTCTCTCAAACTAAGTCTGAGTCTATGTGCTGAATTTGAGCCTCTTTGTTTGTGACTCTGAACTTTTCTATACTAGATTCTTTCTAATTAGCATGACAGTTCTTTCTTGTTTGACATGTCTGTATGCTTTATATATGAGGAATACTTCCTTAAAAAAAAGTTTTTGCCAATTTGTGATTGATTCAAAATTCCTTTTAATAAGGTTCGATTGATTGTTACTGATTTTCTTTAATTAAATCTTTCTTCACCTTTTCTGGTTGGATTCATTCATACCAAAACTCAATTTCTGATTTTTACTGGCTGTTGATTTATTGCCTTTCCTTATTTGCACAAACCGTGTTGCTATCAAACTCTTTCCTTAAATAGTTTCTGTGTATTTGCCCTTCTTGTATTACTTTGGAAAAGATTTTGATCAAATTCCTTCCTTATTTATTCTGCCCGTTTGAAATCAGAATCCCTTAATTAAAGGGAGACCTTATGTATTGATTTCAGAACTATTTTCTTACCTTTTTCTTACTTGCTTTCTGCACTATAAAGGGCACGACCTTTCAGCACTTTAAGACACCTTGAGTTCAATACTCTAACACACATTACTTACTTTCAATACTCTTACGCTTCACCCAACACTCTACTCTCTTCTGAGATATTCTGACTATTTGCTTGCAATTTGGCTTTACAAGACTACTGCTTTTACTTTCTTGTTTCCCTGAAACTGGTATGTTCTAATTTAAGTTTCAGCCTCATCCCAATGTGTTTATTTCACAGCTTCTATCATCCTGCCTACTTTGCTGTCTATGCTTAGTGTTAAATATGTGTGATGTTCTCTTTGCATCTGTTTTCTGCTGTGAATCCCCATACCCCTATTCCCCTCTATGTGATTGAGTTAAGGTTCAGGCATGGCAGCATCCAAATTGTTGTTCATGTCTGTGCTTGATCCTTTAAAGGATCCTAACTCCCAAACAATGTGGCTAAGAGGCTGGTTGGGGCGTGCCAGCACTTCCAATTGCTGGGTATGACTACCAGCCTGTCTTGACTTTCCCCTAAACCCCTTTCTCCACTTACACTTCCTCTTAGTTTCTAAGTTTTGCCCCTCTCCTATGAGCCTTGCTTTAGGGACCTTGAGTTCCCTCTGAACTTGGACATTTGAGGGCTGACCCTTCCACACTGCACTATAATTCAATTCTATAATGAATTTGGGTGTAAGCACTGCCCGGAGTTCATGAGGCTCTTGGGAACTCTGACACACCCAGAAAATGAGAAAGGCTTTGGAAATTGGATCTTTGGAGTTGGATTATTTCATATTTCAGACCTGGAGTCTGAATGAGGCTCTCCTTGGTTGTACTCTAATTTCTGATGTAATTTTACTCTTCTTGATTCGTTCTGGTTTGTAATAATTTTGTAATAACTTATGGGGGTTTTAGTGAAAAGGGAAGGGTCACTCATGTATGCATAAGGGTAGATATCATGCTCTTAGGTATTTACTTCTGCAATCGTATCTTGCTTTCATTTCTGTATTCTAGAAATTCTGCCTATAGATTTTCTGCACTTCTGCATTTTAGAAATCATGTCTATAAGTTCTGTCTTTCATACATAGATATCATATCAATAGTTCCTGCATTTCTGCATCTCATATAGAGAACATGTCAATAGGATTCTGCATTTCTGCATCTCATATAGAGAACATGTCAATAGGATTCTGCATTTCTGCATCTCATATAGAGAACCTGTCTATAGGATCTCTTAAATTCTGCATAAACATCTATCACTAGGCAAACAGTTTATAGGTTTAAATAACAAATTGCCTTCTAGATACCATGCCTATAGGACTCCTGCATTTCTATAAACGTTTTTCAAACCAACCACGCTTAGAAAGCATGCCTATAGGAGTAATCAGTTGAATCTGAATCGTCTAGAAGTCAAAAATCAGTGGTAACGATACTTAATACCTGCAAAACTTATGATTTTCTATAATCAACAAGCCTTCTTTAAAATCAGTGTACTCCTGCATTATTAGATATCATGCCTATAGGTTTCACCTAGGCAAGCCATTAGGTAATTAATCAACTGCACCAATCTTTGATAATTACAACCAGCAGGCAGGCCTAATTCGGACTTCTTATCTGAAAATATGTGATAAATCAGCCTGCCTTAACGCTTTAAGTTAATTCAGACCATAACTAATACGTGCAAGACATGCTAAACTATATGTTTCTTTTTGTTTCTTTAGGAGGCCTGTTTGAGCCTTTAATTGTTATGTGTTTCCCCATATCTGCTCTACATGTTTTGATTGTCGCCTTAGAATTTTATCCTTTTAAACCACAAAAGCCAAATCTACCTTCCCCTTAGGACTAGTAGTCCCAAATACCTCTGGGACTGATAGGATTGGGACGGGTAGTAGCATGCAATAGGAAAACAAGACCATTCCGCGCTTTAATACCTTAACGGGGTGGGAAAGGGTAGATATGGATATGATGACCACGCGATAACACCACGTGTATAAACAGTTACCGGGTGTTGTGTGGGATGATCCATATTATTTATAAACCTAGGACCTCCCCCTTCCCTTACTTGTTTATTCTTTCAGAATTTCTTTAAAAAAAAAGAAAAGAAACTGCTCAATTTTCAACTTCTTTAACTTTTCTTTTACTTCAATTACTTGCATCAATTACGTAAACACCTTCCTTTTACTTGTTTATTTTCAGAACTTTAAAATTGCTTTCTTCCCAACTTTCAGCTTCTTTAATTTCTTTTGCTTCAGTTGCTTGCAACCGTAATGTGAAAACTATCTCGTATTTGCAATTCTTGCTTGTTCACTTGTCATTTGCACTTAAAGTCACAATTGTAGCATGGCCAGGAACCACACTAGTGGATCTTGAGGAGTGCCTAACACCTTCCCCTCGAGATAATTTAAGCCCTTACCCAATCTCTGATTTTTCTAAATCAAATTTCTTTAGTGTCCTAATGCACTTAATCATTAGGTGGCGACTCTCCAATTGCAAACCCAACTCCCAACAAGGAACGAGTTGTCTTCCCAAATGTCATAAACCCGATTTCGTGAGAAAAAGGGGGCATCGACAGCATGGCGACTCTGCTGGGGATTTCTTTACGGCTTTTACCATTTCATGCTATTTGTGACTTTATGTTTCTTTACATGTCTTTACTTGTTTAAATGTCTTTAAGTATTTATTCTTTCTTCTACTATGAAACTAACTTGGCTCTTTGTTTCTTTTCTTAATGCTTTCCTTTATCGCTTTCCCTTAATACTGTTGTGAACTATGAGAAACTGTTGTAATTATTACTCTATGAACGTGCAAATACATGACAATTTATTTAATTATTGTAACTGCATATTCAACATCATATTCCACTCGTGCCAAACAAAATACCATAGCAATGCTTATAATGAGTGGTTGCGCTCTTCCGATATTATCACCCCCTAAATTCGGCAAAGGCATATTTGCGGTAAAACCAGTCGATCAACGGTGTAGTCGACGGTTCCGTGCCTTTCCCTCTTGAGTTGTCCGCTCAAGGGTACCAGTCTAATACTCCATAGAAACCCTACTTTGTTTAATTGTGCATGTATCATTGTCAAACCTAGCCGAGTCAGTTATGTTGTCCGCATAATGACTCTGTAAGATAGCCTTGTCCAAAGTCTACTAGGTTTCCTTGAAACCCAAACGGACACTACCACATTCTGTGCATTCATTTGGAGAACTAAATGCTTCTTATGCTAATTGTTGATATTAAATAGTCGAGTCTGGTGGGGGTAAGGGTCTAACACTTTTGTCTTGCAGAAATGAGGCACGAGGTCCCCAGATTCGGCATGGTCACCAACATTCACCCCAGATTGTTAAGATGGTGGGAAGATCTTCATTCCAGTGATCAAGCTCTTGTCCAAAAATATCTAGGAAACCTACCTTCCCTCATAGAAATTCAACCCGACAACAAAATCATAGAAGCTGCCACTCTATTCTGGGACTGTGATAGATCGGTATTCCGCTTCGGAGACATTGAGATGAAACCTTTGCTTGAGGAGGAGGACTGGCTGGAATACCGTGGAAAACTCCGGGTTTGTTGATGCCGGAAAACCGCAAAGGTAGAGGTTTTCTCAAAATGATGGGTCTAAAGAAGAATCCTGACTTGACATGTTTGAAGGAGTCGTACATTCCCTTTGACTATCTGTACGAAAGGTACGATCACAACAAATCTTACCGTACTTATCCTGACGAGTTCGCCCTTACATCATTGGGGCATATACATCGAAGGGTCTTTGTCTTCATGTTCTGTTTCTTGGGGATGATGGTCTTTCCAATAAAGAAAGTAAGAATTCATACCAGGCTAGCTATGGTCACCAAAACTCTAATGGAAGGAATTGACGGACAACCATTCAGTCTCGTGCCAATGATCATTGCAGAAATATACCGAGCCCTAGAAAGGTGTCAACAGGGAGCCAAGCATTTCGAGGGTTGTAATCTGCTACTTCAATATGGCTCATGGAACACCTCCAAAAGGGTGAATACCGACAGGAAATCCATCGTAGAGACTGGGACGATCATATCGCCTTTCATCACCCGAAGCGAATGAATTACATGCCCAACATGTTCGCCCAACCGGAGAATGCTAGAGAATGGGTCGAACTCTTTGATAATCTGACTGAGGACCGAGTGCAATGGATGTTCGAGTGGTTCCCTACTGAAGAATTCATCGTTCGATCTAGGGATGCGCCATTTCTGATATTGATCGGTTTGAGGGGGACCTACCCTTATGTCCCTCTTCGAGCTATGAGATAGGCTGGTAGGAAACAGGTTATACCAAGGGTCGACAAGATGAGTCACTTCCGGGCTGACTTCCAGAACGACGATAGTCCGCACAGGTGCAAGGCTCAGCATATGTGGCACTGCAAAATTGTCTTGGGAAAAGACACCATCGAACCGGATCGCTACCATGCTGGTTGTACCCCACATTATTCAGGCTGGCTGGAGGACAATCACAATGGTTCGGGTCAACCTGGGTTTGTTCGAGGTCACAGAATCATCGATGAAAAGGCTGAAGCACAAGTAAAGTACAACCAACTGCGCAAGAGGATGCGGGAATGTGAAAATGAGCACCGTGAAATACAAGAAGCCAATCAAAAATTAATTGAAGAATGGAAGGATATGGCTGTCAGCGCCAACAAACGACTGATCTGCTTGGAGCGGGATATAGTGGAACTGGAGAAGAAGTTTCTGAAGAGGGTCGAAGACTGCCGAGTTGCTGAATGGAATGAAGGAGGACATCTGGCCAGAGCTTACCTGCTGCTAGGATTGCGCGAGCTGGGAGAGCTGTTCGAGGGAGCTAACACTGCCGAGTCTGGGGAAGGTCCTTCTGGGACCAAATAGATAGGAGCTTTTCCTTTTTGCTTTGAGAAATGTAATAAGGCCTATGGCCACTAGTGACATTTTTATTTCCTGTTATTTAGTGTCGTTTTGGGATTCGTCTACTTTTTTATCAATAAAATGAGGCATTTAGCATTCCAAGTTCTCCAAATTTACTTGTCGCTAGGCCTACCTCGGGCACAACGAGGTCCCCAAAATTAGGACACGCTTTATATTTCCTGCACTACGTGTTTAAATATCGACATTTTTCCTTATGATCCTTACTAACTTATCACCTTTTGTTTTACTTTTTGTTTATTCCCCTCCCCAAAGGTTAGTTCGTGAACTCTGGCAACATCAGCATACTTTACCAGATCCAGGGGCCCTCCACCTACTCCTCCTCCCAGTCCCGTCAGGCACAAAAGCAAAAGAAAAATGGAAGATTCAAACAACTCAGCTGAACGGGTAGAGGTCACTCGTGGTGCTATGGTCCCCAAGGAAAATGCCTCTCAGATAGAACAAAAACTACTGAAATTCCAAGAAGAGCTTGATCAAGTCCGGAATTTGGCAAGTCTGTCATTTTCCCTTACCACTCTAGAAGTTACCTTTCCAAATATTCAGAATCCCATACCTCCACAAAACATCCCGAAGCAGCCTGCTCCTCACCACCACTACAATACTTGTCACACTCCCAACGACACTCCACTGCTCATCCTGGAACCGTTGAACTCCACAAATGACCACTGCCACACCCAACACAATACCCCATCTACGTGGAGACCGTGCCACACTCCACCCAGCCCATCTCAAGCACACCCGAGTCCGATGATAAGGATTTGCTCATCAGAAATCTGGCCGAAGAGCTTAAGAAGTTGACCACCAGAATTCAAGGCGTTGAAGGTAGTAAGGGAATTGAGGGGCTAAACTATGAAGACTTATGCATACAGCCCGATGTCGAACTGCCCGAGGGGTACAAACCTCCCAAGTTCGAAATGTTTGATGGTACAGGGGATCCCAGGGTTCACTTGAGGACATACTGCGACAAGCTGGTCGGAGTAGGAAAAGATGAGAAGATCCGCATGAAGCTTTTCATGAGGAGCCTGAAAGGAGATGCTCTGTCCTGGTACATTAGCCAAGACCCAAAGAAGTGGTCAAACTGGGTAAGTATGGCGTCTGACTTCATGGACAGATTCAGGTTCAATATGGAAAATGCACCGGATGTGTTTTACATTCAGAATCTAAAGAAGAAACCCACAGAAACATTCCGCGAGTACGCCACTCGTTGGAGATCAGAGGCTGCTAAGGTTCGACCTGCTTTAGGGGAAGAACAGATGAACAAGTTTTTCGTCCGGGCTCAGGATCCGCAATACTATGAAAGACTGATGTTGATCGAAAACCATAAATTTTCTGACATCATCAAGCTAGGAGAAAGGATCGAGGAAGGTATCAAGAGTGGTATGGTTACAAACTTTGAAGCTTTGCAAGCCACCAACAAGGCTCTACAGTCTGGTGGTACGTCCAAGAAAAGGGACGTAGGTGCCGTAATGGTTGCACAGAGAACCAAATCACCTGTCAAATACCAAACTTACCCAATACCTCCACTTACATATCAGCCCACTCCAAATTTCCAAACACCCGCACCCTCCTACCAAACACCACCGCCTACCCATCAATCGCCTCCACCTCCTACATACCAACCTGTTTCACCCAGATATTCCCAGCCCGCACACGTCTACCAAGCTTACAACACTCAACAATCCCACTATCAATCACCTCCCCCTCGCCAAAACTTTCCTAGACCCCGACCAAATTTCGACCGCAGACCTCCCAAACAGTATACCGCCATTGCCGAACCAATCGGCCAGCTGTATGAAAGACTCAAAGCTGCTGGTTATGTCACCCCTATCCCTGCTATAACCCCTGAAAACCCTTCCCAATGGGTCAACCCAAATAAAACCTGTGCATACCATTCTGGCATGAAGGGGCATACCATTGATGAATGCCGCTCCCTGAAGGATAAGATCCAGGCTTTGATTGACAACAAGATCATCGTGGCAAAGGAGCCAGCCCCGAATGTCCGCAATAACCCTCTACCAGACCACAAGGGTGGAGGTGTTCATATGATTGAAATAGAGGATGATTGGGATCCCAAGGGATCAATCGGTTTGATCACCGAAGGTGGCGATCCAAAGAAACCAACAGTCACCCTTAATCCGATTGTAGTCCAGATTCAGCCTTCTGAAGATGCCGAGGTGAACATGTCCATACCACTTGAGTTTGAAACACCAGCCTCTGCAAAGACGCCAACACCAATTGAGGTCGAGTTTGGGTCCCCAAAGGCGCTTGAGCCATTTGAAGTTGCTGTATTACCTTCCAAAGCAAGGGTGCCCATTCCAGTAGCAATGACAGTCGTAACGCCATTCCACACCAAAGCCATTCCATGGTACTACACAGTCGAGGGAAGAAGGAAGGGGAAAGCCAAGTTCGGGGGAAACGGTTGCGGCACAGGGTATGACAAGAACCGGCAGGGTTTATACTCCGGAACACTTGGCTGAGTCAAGTAAGCAGACCTCTGGGCGACAAGCCATCACTGAAACCGGGCCCGATGATCTCTGGAGAAAGATACAAGCGAAGGAATACTCAGTCATTGATCAGTTGAACAAAACACCGGCGCAGATTTCTATCCTGGCTTTGCTACAGAGTTCCGATGCACACAAGAATGCCTTGTTAAGGGTGCTAAGTGAGGCATATGTACCAAGCAATATCACCGGAGGAGAAATGGAAAACATGGTGGGTCAGGTATTGGAAAGTCACAAGATCACTTTTCATGAAGATGAGCTACCACCAGAAGGGTTGAGTCACAACAAGGCATTGCACATCACCGTGCAGTGCGAAGATTATTTTATCACCAGAATCCTGATTGATGGAGGGTCCAGCCTCAACATTTGTCCATTGGTAACACTTAGAACATTGGGAAAAGGGCTGCATGAAATCAAGGACGGGGCCATCAACGTTAAGGCTTTCGATGGTTCTCAAAGGTCCACTGTTGGGGAGATTAGCTTATGTTTGCAGATGGGACCAACTTGGTTTGATGTTGATTTTCAAGTGATAGACGTGCCGGTATGTTACAATCTATTGTTGGGACGACCATGGATTCATGCTGCTAGGGCCGTAGCATCAACACTACATCAGGCAGTGAAGTTTGAGTGGAATCACGAGGAGGTGATCATTCATGGCGACGGTAGCAATCCCATATACAGTCGCCAGACCATCCCAGCAATTGGAGGAAGAAGAAGGATAGGCGGAGAAACTTACCACCACATCGAACGAGTCAACGCCGTCGATAAAGATAAGTGGTGGGATAACAAAATTGAAAGCATATTGAACTGGAGCGGGTATGAACCTGGCAAGGGACTTGGCAAGAATCTCCAAGGAATCGCTAAGCCCATCAAGCTCAAGAAACACGGCACCACCTTCGGATTGGGATATGAGTATACCTGGAAGGAATTCAATGAACGGTCGCCACCTTGGTGCGGTCCTTACTATCCGTTGGAACAACCAATACCTCGCTTAGAGCAGACTTTCCAGCCGGCCAAGGTTATCTATGGGTCAGAAGAAGAGGAAGCACTAGCAGCAATGAGGAACTTGTTCCTAGAAGATGATGACATGGATTGCTGTGTCATTTTTTAGGAGGAGGGGAGGAAGGCCCTTCCATACAGGCTGTAAGCAGAGGAGCATGCCTCAACAACTGGACCGTCAGAACCACCAGAGCCCGGCGTGCCTCGGGGTAGCAAGGATGAACAAGCACCATGCACTATTTTATTTTACTAGTTTACTTTCCTTTCGCATTTTTGTTTTGGCAAGAAAGAGCTCCGATGTTCAAAACATTTATGGAATTTATCGAAGCACCTCAATTTTCTTATAAATCTTACTCTCATTATTTTCTCTCATTACTTTACTTATACAACATTACTATTACTTATCTTGATGAACCGTTGACTGTTACTTGCAACGAGACAACACAACAAACGGACATAGATTCAGAGGAAGATGATATACCGGAAGAAATTGTTAAAGAAGTTGAGAATTTTGAGAATAGACCTAAGTCCAACCTGGACGAGACCGAAATCATCAACCTGGGAGATGCAGAAAACATCAAAGAAACACGAATCAGCGTTCATTTGTCACCATCAGAGAAGGAAGAATATACAGAGTTTCTAAGAGAGTATGAGGACATATTTGCCTGGTCGTACGACGACATGACTGGTCTGAGTACATCTATTGTGGCACACAAACTGCCGACTGATCCAACCTGTCCGCCAGTAAAGCAGAAGCTCAGAAAGTTCAAGCCAGATATGAGTTTGAAAATCAAGGAAGAGGTCACTAAGCAGGTCAAAGCTAAGGTTCTCAGGGTAGTAGAGTATCCGACATGGTTAGCCAACATTGTGCCAGTACCGAAGAAGGATGGGAAGGTCAGAGTCTGTGTCGACTACCGGGATCTCAACCGGGCCAGTCCAAAAGACGACTTCCCCTTGCCGAATATACACATCTTGATTGACAACTGCGCCAAGCATGAGCTGCAGTCATTTGTTGATTGTTTTGCTGGGTACCATTAGATATGGATGGATGAAGAGGATGTTGAGAAAACAACTTTCATTACGCCATGGGGGATGTATTGCTACAAGATGATGCCGTTTGGGTTAAAGAATGCAGGGGCCACCTACATGAGGGCCATGACCACCATTTTCCATGACATGATACACAAGGAGATCGAAGTGTATGTAGACGACGTCATCATTAAGTCCAAGAAAGTCGTTGACCACATGGAAGATTTGAGGAAATTTTTCAACAGATTGCGAAGGTACAACCTGAAATTGAACCCCGCAAAAATGTGCATTCGGGGTTCCAGCTGGAAAATTGCTTGGGTTCATTGTGAGTCACCGAGGGATAGAATTGGATCCATCAAAGGTCAAAGCTATTCAAGAATTACCACCGCCAAAGAATAAGAAAGAAGTAATGAGTTTCTTGGGGAGACTTAACTACATCAGCCGGTTCATTGCACAATCTACTGTCATCTGTGAGCCAATCTTTAAGATGCTGAAGAAGGACGCCGCTACCAAATGGACCGATAACTGCCAAAAGGCCTTCGACAAAATCAAGGAGTACTTGTCAACACCGCCAGTTTTGGTCCCGCCCAAGCCAGGCAGACCCTTAATACTTTACCTTGCTGTATTAGATGGAGCATTCGGATGTGTTCTGGGGCAACATGATGAAACAGGGAGGAAAGAGCAGGCCATCTATTATCTCAGTAAGAAGTTCACCCCATACGAGGCCCGGTATTCTCTGTTGGAACGCACCTGTTATGCTCTGACTTGGGTAGCTCAGAAGTTGAGGCACTATTTCTATGCTTATACTACGTATCTCATATCAAGGATGGATCCTTTGAAGTACATCTTCCAGAAGCCCATGCCCACTGGCAAGTTAGCCAAGTGGCAAATCCTGTTGAGTGAATTCGACATTGTCTACGTGACTCAGAAGGCAATCAAAGGACAAGCACTAGCGGATCACCTTGTGGAAAATCCTGTGGACGGAAAATACGAACCCCTGAAGACGTATTTTCCTGATGAGGAGGTATTATTTGTAGGAGAAGACATTGCATAATCCTATGATGGTTGGAGGATGTTTTTCGATGGTGCAGCAAATTTCAAAGGAGTTGGCATAGGAGCAGCTCTAGTGTCAGAAACCGACCAGCATTATCCGGTATCCGCCAAGCTCAGGTTCCCCTGCACTAACAATATGGCCGAGTACGAAGCCTGCATCTTAGGGCTCAAGATGGCCATTGACATGAACATCCAAGAGTTGCTAGTGATTGGTGATTCAGACTTGCTTATACATCAGGTCCGAGAAGAATGGGAAACCAAGAACTCCAAGATACTCCTATACCTACACCATGTACAGGAATTGAGGAAAAGGTTCGCAAAGACGGAATTCCAACATGTCCCCAGGGTCCAGAATGAGTTCGCCGATGCATTGGCTACCCTGGCTCTATGATACAACATCCAGATAAGAATTTCATTGATCCTATTCCTGTGAAGATCTACAATCAGCCAGCTTACTGTGCTCATGTCGAAGAAGAAGCAGACGGAAAGACTTGGTTTCATGACATCAAGGAATAATTGGCAAAAGGAGAATACCCAAAGCTTGCAAATACTACTCAGAAGCGCACGTTTCGAAGATTGTCCAATAATTTCTTTCACAGCGGAGGAATCTTGTATAGGAGGACTCCAGATTTGGGATTACTAAGGTGTGTCGATGCAAAGGAAGCATCCAAGCTGCTAGAGGAAATTCATGCTGGGACCTGCGGTCCACATATGAACGGTTTTGTCTTAGCAAAGAAGATACTCCGGGCTGGTTACTTTTGGATGACTATGGAAACAGACTGCATCCAGTATGTCCGGAAATGCCATCGCTGTCAGATACATGCAGACATGATAAAGGTACCTCCAAATGAGCTAAATGCAACAAGCTCACCGTGGCCGTTCGCCACTTGGGGAATGGATGTGATTGGACCAATCAAGCCTGCCGCTTCCAACGGGCAAAGATTTATCCTAGTAGCGATCGACTATTTCACCATGGGTCGAAACAGCATCTTACAGATCAGTAACTAAGAAAGTCATGGCAGACTTTGTCCGGGACCGTATCGTTTGTCGGTTCGGGATTCCAGAATCAATCATTACTGATAATGGTTCCAACCTCAACAGTGACTTGATGAAGACTATGTGTGAAACCTTCAAGATCAAACACAAGAATTCCACAGCTTAAAGGCCTCAGATGAATGGAGCCGTAGAAGCCGCCAACAAGAACATCAAGAAAATTCTAAGGAAGATGATAGAAAAGCATAAGCAGTGGCATGAGAAATTATCATTTGCTTTATTGGGGTACCGCACCACCGTCCGCACATCAACCAAGGCAACTCCCTACATGTTGGTTTATGGTACAGAGGCGGTCATTCCCGCCGAGGTAGAAATTCCTTCCTTGAGGATCATACAGGAAGCAGAACTCGGCGATGCAGAATGGGTAAAGAGTCGCTACGAGCAGTTAGCTCTTATAGATGGAAAAAGAATGAATGCAGTTTGCCACGGTCAGCTTTACTAGAACAGAATGTCTCGAGCCTTCAACAAGAGAGTCAAACCAAGACAGTTTACACCGGGGCAGCTGGTGTTAAAGAAGATTTTCCCGCATCAGGATGAGGCCAAAGGGAAGTTCTCTCCCAACTGGCAGGGTCCGTACATGGTTCACCGGGTTCTAACAGGAGAAGCCCTCATACTTGCAGAAATAGACGGAGAAGTTTGGACGAAGCCGATCAATTCAGATGTAGTGAAGCGATACTATGTGTAACCATTTATGATTTCCTTTATGATGTAATTTGAACTACGTCTGATCTGATTCCCGTTTAAGAAGGGATACGTAGGCAACCTTATGGGTTCGGTCACAATTCAATAAAATTTTCATTTCCCCCCGCAATTGGAAACTGGGGCAGAATTTTGAGGGGGACCCTCAAAATTCCGAAGCAAGAGAGGTTGCAATGTCTTGAACCGAGTCGCAGTCGTCGGTTCGGCTAATGAAAAACTACTCTCAACTATATATTTATGTCATATTTTTACTAAATCATGCATGTCTATTATCAAAATTGTTTTGTTAGTAACGCTACCCCAAGGATATGCACAGTATCACCAAAACAGAGCCGATCGGGTCAAGCAAATGTCAGCGGGGATATGAACTAACCTTTTCCCCTTTAAAGAACTCATGACTTTTCTTTGGGTGCAGGTACCCGAGTCGCAAACCATCGAATACATTTATACACTCATACAACTTTCAGAACCATCACCTATCTACAATTGCTATCCGCACACAATATCCCCAGTAGCCACAATATTGCAATCAGCTATCAGCTAAGAGATTTTACTACTATTCGCCTTTTATTTCTCTGCATTGCATAAGGCTACCTTTCTGCCTTCCGAGGTTAAGCTCTACCTCCATCTGCATTTCTCTGCATTGCATAAGGCTACCTTTCTGCCTTCCGAGACTAACCCTGTCTCCGTCTGCATTTCTCTGCATTGCATAAGGGTACCTTTCTGCCTTCCGAGGTTAAGCTCTACCTCCATCTGCATTTCTCTGTATTGCATAAGGCTATCTTTCTGCCTTCCGAGACTAAGCTCTACCTCCATATGCATTTCTCTGCATTGCATAAGGCTACCTTTCTGCCTTCCGAGACTAAGCCCTGTCTCCATCTGCATCTCTCTGCATTGCATAAGGCTACCTTTCTGCCTTCCGAGACTAAGCCCTGTCTCCATATGCATTTCTCTGCATTGCATAAGGCTACCTTTCTGCCTTCCGAGACTAAGCTCTGTCTCCATCTGCATTTCTCTGCATTGCATGAGGCTACCATTCTGCCTTCTGAGGTTAAGCTCTACCTCCATCTGCATCGGCTGAAATATCGCTACTTCATTTAAATCCTGCATCGGCTGAAAGATCATCATTTTACTTACATTTTTTGCATGGCTGAAATATCGCCACTTCATTTAAATCCTGCACCGGCTGAAAGATCACCATTTTACTTACATTTTTGCATGGCTGAAATATCGCCATTTTATTTACATTCTTGCACCGGCTGAAAGATCGCCATTTTACTTACATTCTTGCACCGGCTGAAAGATCGCCATTTTATTTACATTCTTGCACCGGTTGAAAGATCGCCATTTTATTTACATTCTTGCACCGGCTGAAAGATCGCCATTTTATTTACATTCTTGCACTGGCTGAAAGATCGCCATTTTATTTACATTCTTGAATCGGCTTAAAGACCGCCACTTATTGCATTTCATGGGCAGAAAGATCGCCAAATTGTCCAAGGGCGTCATTGTTCGAAGACACCATTCGCATAGCCCGAGAACGCCATGCCATGGCCTGAGGACTCCTTTTATCTCTTGCATATCATTATTCAAAGGCATCATCGCTCGGAGGCATCATTCTCATAGCCCGAGAGCATCATTTCATGGCCTGCGAATCCTTTATTATACGCTTCATGGCCCAGGACGTCATGGTCTGAGGACATCATCTTAACCGTCCAAAGACAGCATTCATGGTCCAACGGGAACTTGCATCACGTTTAAATTTATGCACAATATATGTTCATATTGCTCATTTGCAGGTAAACCGGCTAGCAACGGCCGTCTCAGCAGGAGCGATCTCGCTCCAGTTCCCGCAGCCCTACTAGACTATAACCATCCACCCCAACCCGAATATCTCGTCCGTTCTTGAAAAAATCTCCATCGGCATATTCCGCCGACGGATCCTGAACTACATATGTCCTGATTCCTGTAAGACCAAGAATATGTAGGTAGCTCAGGAACCAGAGCACGGTCAAATTCTTCAAGCCGTTTCGTTTGGTCAAATTGGCCATCATATCTTTACCCGACAAATCTTTCATCCTTCCCGGGTAAAGAGGGGCAACTGTTGATACCCAATTTTTCCCTATATATTTTCAAAATAACATATGCATATATAAGCATGCCAAAGTGTTTTAGTATTTTTTCTAATTTCTAAAAGATTTTTAAAATCAATTTATTGCCCATTTTAGCAGTATAAAAACCAATAATTATTCCCAAAATTATCATTTTGGTGGATAATTTGTTTTATTTCCCATATTTATACCAAAATATAGTTAAGGTAATTTTTGTATATTGTTTACAAATTTATTTGGTATTTAAAAGCTAAATTGCATATAATTGCAATTTTAGCCTATTTTAAGATTAATAGCATTTTATAATTATAAATTTGGTTACAATATTTTTAAATTAATATTTATATAGTATGTAATGATTCAGTACTTTTAATTTAATTTCAGAATCATTTTTACTATTTTTTATAAAATAAAAAGGAAAAAATTGGCTATTTAATATGTAGCCCAATTTATTTCAATTATAGCCAAATTGACCCCTCCAACTGACCCAATCCTAAACTCCCAATTAGGCCGGCCCAATCTCAATTGTAACCCGACCCCCCGGCCTAACCAATTAACCGACGATCAACGGCCACGATCACCCCTTACCATTTTTAACCCACCAACCATACCCTAATCCCCCCATTTCCATCTCTCAGCCTCCTTCAAACACTCTCCTTTCTCAAAACTCTCTCGAAGGTTCCTCGGAACCCTAGTCATCTTCTGCCCTTTTCAACCGCACTTTCACCGGAATCCATGACTTCTCAGGCCATGGATGACCTATACTCACCCCCCTCCACCTTTAAACCCTGGGTGTTCGAAGTTTCGAGGTCTGACCTCGATGGTGTTCTTTTAAATCTTCTCAGATCCATGGCTTTGAGGCCTCTCCGGCCTCGCTCCGGCGTATCGAAGCATCAGGAGCCTATTTCTGACCTCTCCGACTCAAGATCGGACTTTCTTCCAGGCCTTTCTCATTTCTAGGGTTTCTCTAAAACCCTAAGCTATTTGAGGTTCTCTGGTTGTTTTCTTAGATCTATGCTATATCTGTGTTCTACTGGAGTTTTAAAACGTTTTCCCCAATCTTTTCTTTCAAAGTTTGTTGCTCTTCGATTTAGGGTCTCTGAAAAAGTTTTAAAATGTTTTCTGACTCCTCTTCTTCTTTTCTTTGTGTGAATCTGTCTATGTTATGTTTTTATGTTCTCTTTTCTACCTCGCATGTCCTTCACCTGTGTTCTTATGTTTGCCTTATTATGCATATTCTTCTATTGTGCTCCGTTCTTTCTTCTACTGGTTTCTATATCATGCTTTCACACGTTTATCCTATGTGTTCGTTTACCCCTGTGTTCCTTTACTGTATTTTCTACTAAGCTCTTAGTTCTTTATTTGCCTTCTTCTGGACTTTGTTTGAGTTCTTTCTAAACATGTTTCATCCACTGTTTCCTTAAGTTTATACTACCTCTTTGTCTTCTGAACTTGTTTAAGTTCCAAGCTTTTCTTAAAACATGTTCTTTATGCTTCAAATCAGCTTTTTCACTATGTTTGTTTCGAACCTACTATTTTACCTGTTTGTTTTCTCATGAGTCTCTGAAAGAGACCTCTGAGCCTGTTTCAGTTATTTGTCTTCTCGTCTCTGCATCTGATTCGAGTTGAAAACCCTAGGATTTGGGGTTTTGGCGAGTTTGATCTTGTGTGTGGACTAGGGTTCTATTATGGAACCCCGGATTCTCTCAAACTAAGTCTGAGTCTATGTACTGAATTACCTCTTTGTTTGTGACTCTGAACTTTTCTATACTAGATTCTTTCTAATTAGCATGACAATTCTTTCTTGTTTGACATGTCTGTATGCTTTATATATGAGGAATTCTTCCTTCAAAAAAGGTTTTGCCAATTTGTGATTGATTCAAAATTCTTTTTAATAAGATTCGATTGATTGTTACTGATTTTCTTTAATTAAACCTTTCTTCACCTTTTCTGGTTGGATTCATTCATACCAAAACTCAATTTCTGATTTTTACTGGCTGTTGATTGATTGCCTTTCCTTATTTGCACAAACCGTGTTGCTATCAAACTCTTTCCTTAAATAGTTTCTGTGTATTTGCCCTTCTTGTATTACTTTGGAAAAGATTTTGATCAAATTCCTTCCTTATTTATTCTGCCCGTTTGAAATCAGAATCCCTTAATTAAAGGGAGACCTTATGTAATTGATTTCAAAACTATTTTCTTACCTTTTTCTTACTTGCTTTCTGCACTATAAAGGGCACGACCTTTCAGCACTTTAAGACACCTTGAATTCAATACTCTAACACACATTACTTACTTTCAATACTCTTACGCTTCACCCAACACTCTACTCTCTTCTGAGATATTCTGACTATTTCCTTGCAATTTGGCTTTACAAGACTACTGCTTTTACTTTCTTGTTTCCCTGAAACTGGTATGTTCTAATTTAAGTTTCAGCCTCATCCCAATGTGTTTATTTCACAGCTTCTATCATCCTGCCTACTTTGCTGTCTATGCTTAGTGTTAAATATGTGTGTTGTTCTCTTTGCATCTGTTTTCTGCTGTGAAACCCCATACCCCTATTCCCCTCTATGTGATTGAGTTAAGGTTCAGGCATGGCAGCATCCAAATTGTTGTTCATGTCTGTGCATGATCCTTTAAAGGATCCTAACTCCCAAACAATGTGGCTAACAGGCTGGTTGGGGCGTGCCAGCACTTCCAATTGCTGGGTATGACCACCAGCCTGTCTTGACTTTCCCCTAAACCCCTTTCTGCACTTACACTCCCTCTTAGTTTCTAAGTTCTGCCCCTCTCCTATGAGCCTTGCTTTAGGGACCTTGAGTTCCCTCTGAACTTGGACATTTGAGGGTTGACCCTTCCACACTGCACTATAATTCAATTTTGTAATGAATTTGGGTGTAAGCACTGCCCGGAGTTCATGAGGCTCTTGGGAACTCTGACACACCCAGAAAATGAGAAAGGCTTTGGAAATTGGATCTTTGGAGTTGGTTTATTTCATATTTCAGACCTGGAGTCTGAATCAGGCTCTCCTTGGTTGTACTCTAATTTCTGATGTAATTTTACTCTTCTTGATTCGTTTTGGTTTGTAATAATTTTATAATAACTTATGGGGGTTTTAGTGAAAAGGGAAGGGTCACTCATGTATGCGTAAGGGTAGATATCATGCTCTTAGTTATTTACTTCTGCAATCGTATCCTTTTTTCATTTCTGCATTCTTGAAATTCTGCCTATAGGTTTTCTGCACTTCTGCATTTTAGAAATCATGTCTATAAGTTCTGTCTTTCATACATAGATATCATATCAATAGTTCCTGCATTTCTGCATCTCATATAGAGAACATGTCAATAGGATTCTGCATTTCTGCATCTCATATAGAGAACATGTCAATAGGATTCTACATTTCTGCATCTCATATAGAGAATATGTCAATAGGATTCTTCATTTCTACATCTCATAAAGAGAACAGGTCTATAGGATTCTGCATTTCTGCATCTCATATAGAGAACCTGTCTATAGGATCTCTTATATTCTACATAAACATCTATCACTAGGCAAACAGTTTATAGGTTTAAATAACAAATTGCCTTCTAGATACCATGCCTATAGGACTCCTGCATTTCTTTAAACGTTTTTCAAACCAACCACGCTTAGAAAGCATGCCTATAGGAGTAATCAGTTGAAACTGAATCGTCTACAAGTCAAAAATCAGTGGTAACGATACTCAATACCTGCAGAACTTATGTTTTTCTATAATCAGCAAGCCTTCTTTAAAATCAGTGTACTCCTGCATTATTAGATATCATGCCTATAGGTTTCACCTAGGCAAGCCATTAGGTAATTAATCAACTACACCAATCTTTGATAATTACAACCAGCAGATAGGCCTAATTCGAACTTCTTATTTGACAATATGTGATAAATCAGCCTGCCTGAACGCTTTAAGTTAATTCAGACCATAACTAGTACGTGCAAGACATGCTAAACTATATATTTCTCTTTGTTTCTTTAGGAGGCCTGTTTGAGCCTTTAATTGTTATGTGTTTCCCCATATCTGCTCTACATGTTTTGATTCTCGCCTTAGAATTTATCCTTTTAAACCACAAAAGCCAAATCTACCTTCCCCTTAGGACTAGTAGTCCCAAATGCCTCTGGGACTGATAGGATTGGGACGGGTAGTAGCATGCAATAGGAAAACGAGACCATTCCGCGCTTTAATACATTAACGGGGTGGGAAAGGGTAGATATGGATATGATGACCACGCGATAACACCATGTGTATAAATGGTTAGCGGGTGTTGTGTGGGGTGATCCATATTATTTATAAACCTAGGACCCCCCTTCCCTTTACTTGTTTAATCTTTCAGAATTTCTTTTTAAAAAAAAAAGAAACTGCTCAATTTTCAGCTTCTTTTAACTTTTCTTTTACTTCAATTACTTTCATCAATTACGTAAACACCTTCCTTTTACTTGTTTATTTTCAGAACCTTAAAATTGCTTTCTTCCCAACTTTCAGCTTCTTTAACTTCTTTTGCTTCAGTTGCTTGCAACCGTTATGTGAAAACTATCTCGTATTTGCAATTCTTTCTTGTTCACTTCATTTGCACTTAAAGTCACAATTGTAGCATGACCGGGAACCACACTAGTGGATCTTGAGGGGTGCCTAACACCTTCCCCTCGAGATAATTTCAAGCCCTTATCCAATCTCTGGTTTTTCTAAATCAAATTTCTTTAGTGTCCTAATGCACTTAATCATTAGGTGGCGACTCTTCAATTGCAAACCCAACTCCCAAAAGGGAATGAGTTGTCTTCCCAAATGTCATAAACCCGATTTCGCGAGAAAAAGGGGGCATCGACATAGGCCGAATTGTTCCACGACCCTTGATCTGATGATGTTGGCTGAGCTACCTGGATCAATTAACACACGCTTATTACCTGTGTGTCGTTGTGGGGCTACACGATTCTCTCAGCATCTTCGTCGTTGAAAGACAAGGTTCCTTCTAGTACGTACTCTTGAGTCCATTTTTCCCTTGTGATGGATACTTTGGTGCGCTTTAGCATTGGCCCCTGGGGAACGTCGACCCCACCGATGATCATGTTAATGATGTGCTGAGGTTCCTTTTGTTCGGTCTACTTATTAGAATTCCTGTTCCTGAAATGGTTTTTGGCTCGATCACTCAGGAACTCTCGGAGATGCCCGTTGTTGAATAGCCGGGCGACCTCTTCTCTTAATTGTCGGCAGTCTTCTGTTCTATGGCCATGAGTGCCGTGATATTTTCATATTAGGTTGGGATCCCTCTAGGATGGATCGGACTGTAATGTCTAGGACATTTGGTATCTTTGATGCGCCCGATGGCAGATACAATAGCGGATGCATCGGTGTTGAAGTTGTACTCTGATAATCTTAGCGCTTCTTTAGGCCCGACGGGCCCGTCGAAGCTGTTTTTGCTCATGAGTCCCCGGTTGCTTTGACCTCGATACTTCTCCTTTCATTTCTTATAGAGTTGCTCCTAGACCGACTGCTTCTCCCGTCTCCGTTATATGGCTAATATCGATCCCTGCTTAATGTCACGATCGATGTCTCTCTTGACTCCGTCGATGGCTCTATCGGGATACACGAACCCGGGTCCCCAAGCTGATTATTTTCGACCCTAATTTTTGATTGATACCGGTTATGGACATCAGCCCAGCTGACAGCCGGATATTCTACCAAGTTTTGTTTCAACTCATGCGAAGCCAACGAGCTCCGAATGTTGAGTCCTTGGGTGAAAGCCTGAACTGCCCAATCCTCAGCGACCGGTGACAGATCCATCCATTCTATTTGAAACCAGGACAAGAACTCTCTGAGCATCTCATTATCCTTCTATTTTACTTTGAAAAGGTCCGACTTTTTGGTCTCGACCCTGATAGCCCCGGCGTGTGCTTTCACGAAAGAATCTACAAGCATAGCAAATGAGTCAATAGAATTAGGAGATAAGTTGTGATACCATATCATAGCTCCTTTTGACAAGGTCTCTCCGAACTTCTTTAACAAGACAGACTCGATCTCATCATCCTCCAAGTAGTGCTCCCGGGATTCGGTCGACCCTGGAATTAAAGGTTTCTACCTTTTTGTCATTAGCTTCAATTGTCTTCTCCCCTGATTCTACCCGTTTTGTCGGTTCTTCGAGCATCTTTATGATCTCGGGGTTAGTTCCCAATTCGTTTTCATTCGACCTCTCTACGACTGGTTCATCCCTGCGGGTGATTTCCAGGGATGGATCGGGTTCAATTATGGTCGGTGCGCGGCTTTGGTTCTGTAACTGAACTATCGCCGCCTGTTGAGCCTGTAACATTTCGAAGATCATCAGTAAATTGATCCTGTCTCCTCCAATGTTTTGTGTATTTTGGGCTGCCAATCAGGCTCCACCGCGGACGCTATTCTCAGGGTCGGTAGGAAGATTTGTGTCTATAGCCACATGCGAATTAGCGTCATTCGGGTCCGCGATCGGAATTCCGACGGGATCGACCGGCAGTACCCCGTCACTGGGCACTATATTGTTATTTTCACTGTGATGGTCAGACTCGTTGTCAACATATAGGGGTGCTGATTGTGAGTTTGACATTTTGAGCTTTAACCTGAAATTAGAGGCACTTCAAAGAACAAGTGTAAAGATTTGTATCAAATAACTACTATTATCATTAGCCCCACGGTGGGCGCCAAACTGTTTACCCTCAAAATCGGATAACAATTGAATTTATAAGTGGTCTTAAGGATATGCGGATTAACTTGACACAAAGCAATAAATTAAGCTGCAATTGAAATAAATAATGATAAAGTAAATTCAAACCACACGAATTGAACAATCACACTAGAGTTGGATGCACTTCGATCGGTTCAAAATACAGAAGAATAAGAGCTTTAAGAGAGAAATAATAATATATTACCTTGGAATGCATGTTACAACGTCTTTTAGGAATTACCAGACCCCCTTTATATTGTAGAGGAGTCCTAATTTAGGTACAATTCTATAAAAGGTAAAAATCTCTTAATTTACTGATTGCCAGTTCTTTATTGTTACGTGTCGAGATTCCTGCCGTAACATCCGACCGGTCACTGATATTTCGGTCTTCTGTTGGCTATGCTAACAATGTTTCTTCGAGCTCGTTCGAGGCTAGGATCGATTCCGGGATCACGGTCTCGATATTCTTGAAGGCAGTTGTTCTGCCCTTGGGTTCTAGCCCGGTGGGACTTGATGTCGATCTTCAGTCCTTTATTGCCATGCTTCGAGCCTGGCCTCTAATGTTGTAGGCGTCGTATACAAACATAATCTAAAATTACTAAGTTGTTAAAATAAGTACGACTAATAGGTACTATTATATACATGACTAAACACTAAAGAAAGTAATAAGTTATGCATTTTATCTAAACCATGGAAAAACTAAATAAAATAGATATCCAACACTCATGTCGTTCCTAGTACAATTGAATTGAATGTCCTTTGTTGGCATTAATATTGGTTTGGGATTTAGTTGAGTTACTAATATTTATGGACTATAAATCTTATTGGAGCATTGAAATAATATTTATGGATTATAAATAGTTAAAACTTGAAATAATACGTTAAAAGATAAAATTATGAAAAAGTGTAAAAAATATTTATAAACTATACTATAATAAATATTTTTATATAATAAATATATTTAAAACTGCTATATTTTTACGCGACCATTTGAATTATCGGTTTGGTACAATTTATCGATTTCCCTTGTACACCCGTACTTCTAGGTTCTAGGCGGCTCCGCCAGCCGATCGAATCTTCTATGAGAAACGTTTGCTAAGATTTATTTTTTCTTCTTCTTTTCATCGTTAATACTTATAAAATACTTGTAACATGTAGCAGGTTCATTAATTTTCCGGCAACCTCTAAATGTAAAGTTTCATAGTGGATGTGGTCAATGTTTCAGCTGAATATAATGTATTCTTTCCGTTCACTTTTACTTGATGATGATAGGCTATAATTGCATATTTTAGTTGCTTATTATACTCAAATTTACTGCACTTTAATTGAGTTTGCGCTTTAATCGCTAGTGTTTTGCACTAATTGTGTGTTTTATGCCTTGTAGGTATGATTCCGAGCTATATATATGTTATGGAATGAATTTAAGTGATTTGAAGCTTTGAAGTCTGAGTAAAAGCTCAGAATTAAGCCGGGATCGTGTTCGGAGGTCAAATTTGATAATTAAGTACGAACGAAGACTTGAGGAGGCATATTGCATACTGTCTAGTAAAATAGACATAACTTTTTGCTCAGAACTCCATTTGGGTTCCAAAATATATGGTTGGAAAGCTAACTCAAAGGGCTACAACTTTCATGTTTTACGTTTTTCCAAATTCCAAACGAAACGGGGTGAAAACCCGCGGTTTTGCCGCAACCTCGGCAGAACCGCGGCAGAGTGTACTCGCGGACAACTGAAGAATCAGAGGGCATGTTTGGCCGCGGTTCCACCGCGACCGCGGCAAAACCGCGGCAGGAAGCGAAAATTTCAGGGACTAAAGTGCAAAACATGGGACTTTAAGTCCTATACCCTATATTAAACAAAGGAGGCCGGCCAAGAACAAGAAGGGGACATATTTTGGATACAAATTAGACCTAAGGAGGCGGAGAGACACTACTGTAGGGTTAGACAACACCCTTGGAGGCAAGAACACATTGGGAGCAAGGCGGAGAATTCTTCTACAAGTTTTTCCTTCCTCTTCCTATTTTTCATTGTTGGTTATGACTTTTAGTATTGTAGTTTTACATACTATTATGAATAGCTAATTTGTTATCTAGAGTTTTGATAGAACCTTTTGTAGGATAAATTCTTGTTATGTTTTTATATAATTGAGCCATTGTTTTTCTCTATTTGTTCAAGTACGTTTATATTCTGGTTGATTGAAGAGCTTTCAATTAGCTGTGCCTATTTAGTATGCATAACTTGGGAGAGAGTGCATATTTAGGTAATTGTTGAACAACACCACTCCCAAAGTATATGAGGGATCAATAACCGAGGGTTTAAAGGCGGGATTAGGGATAACGAAGCCTTGGGTGCGATCTAAAGTGAGCTGTATTAAAAGCCAGCTAGCGTATCTCGGGAGAGTGCGTCTAGTAAATTGTCGTAATTACTCGGGAGAGATTTACGGTAATAAGAGTGCTCATGATCGGTAGAGAATACTTAGGCGAAATTATAGAAGACATAGCAGGAAGGATTCCGATAATTGGGGAAATCATAACTCTAGACCTCCTTAATCTTTTCTCTAGCCCTCAATATCTTTAGTTGTTAATTTACTATTTTAATTTGTTAGTTAAGTAGTTAAACACAAGAATCTTAATATCTATAAGTTAGGAATTGTTCAAGCTTGTCTTCTTGGTGATAGTGAACAACTGTAGCTAAACCTTAGTTCTCTGTGGGATTCGACTCCGGACTTGTAAACCGGATTATATTTGCAACGACCGCATTGTCCTTTTTAGGACTAGAGTTGGGCGTGATCAAATTTTGGCGCCGTTGCCGGGGAACTAACGGTGTAGTTGTAGCTGTATATATTGCTAGGGTTCAAGTTTGAACTTTTATTTTGTTTTATTTTCTCTTGGTATTTTTTTTTATAACTGTTGATTTGAGAAACATGACATCTTGGAATTATGGGAATTTAGGTGTAGATAATTCTACTATTGATCTCCATACATATTGTAAAGGAAACCACCCGTGGCAAAATTTTCAAAACGTTCCTGAGAGCGAGTTATGTGCACCAACTCAATCTTATTTTTGGAATGTGTGTGATGTGTGTGGTGGTAAAAATGGTCACCTTCATGGTTGTGCTTATATTTCTTATTTTCCCCCAACCCCTTACTATGATGGTTCTACCTTTTCTTGTGAAGTTAATAGGAACAAAGAACCTGGGAATGCGGACTTGAAGGAGATCAAGGATATGCTAAACTGCCTTCTGGAACAAAACAATGAGAAACAATTGCACATAGAAAGGCAAGAGGCAACTATTCGCAAGTTGGAGGCTCAATTAAGTCAAGTGGTTGGAGCTTTTAATGCTCAACAATCCAATATTGATGATAGTAGCCAAGAAGAGCATGAATTTGAGGTATTAATTGGGGAGGTCAAAGCAGAACATCAACAACCTAGCCAACTAGAATTTGAAGATGTCAATGTTGAAGAAGTGAGACTAGAGTCAGCCAAGGACATTGAGGATACAAATTTTGTTGACTCTAGTATCATTGATGTTGAGGATGCTGAAAATCCTGAAGTTCATGTGTGTGAGCGCATTGGTCCTCACTCCAAACATTTTTCTACATTGTACTTGGATGACGATATGAAAATAGAGTCATCCGAGCCGATTGAGAAGTCAAGGAATGAAGACCAAGGTGCCTATATTCTGGAATTTGACTACATACCTCATCTAAAAGCCAAGAAGTGTAGAATAGTACAATGGTTGCTTGGACCAATTAGATTTGTTCCTCCACCCCTGGAGCATAGCCGAAAACTTGATGCAAAATTGGGGGTTCAATTCATAAGCTCGAGGTGGAGGCAAAAAGTGATTCGCGTCGTGCCGCGACGTTAAATCAAGCGCTTGTTGGGAGGCAACCCAGCTTTATTGCTTTCTTTTATTTATTTTTTATTTTTATTTTTTTTAATTGTATTATTTTTGTAGTGTCAAATTTTTTTATTTTCTAGGAGCATGGAAAGTAAAGGTATTGGAAGGATGCATCAGCAAACCAAATGGTTGGAACTAAGTGTGAGGTACCCACACGAAGGACCAAGCTTGGGAGAAGTCTGAGTACCCCATGAACTGCTAGTGCTTCGGCCTTTGGCCTACCAGGGAGTTTCTTTTACCCTCTTGTATGTATGGGTGTGCATTGGGGACAATGCACAATTTTAAGTGTGGGGTGAGGAGATTGTCTGGGTGGTTTTTCATGCTACTTTAGCTGTGTTTGTTTTTTTTAAAAAAGTGGACTTTTCCTGATGACGGATCTTCTAGACAGTTTTCTTGAGGGAAGTAAGTCTAAAGAAAATACCAAAAAGATTTTTTGTTTTGTGTTAGGTAGTGTAGCAATTACCCCTTGGTTTTTCTTTAAACCACGGCTCTTTTCCAAGGGTTTTATTTGAACCGGGTGTAGTTAGTTTTTTTTTTGGGAGTAGGAGCCATTGTGTTGTGCTTTGAATTGAAGCAATATCTCTTGACTTGGTTATGCCTTGAGAATAGTGAGTACTTTGGTTGTGACGCTTAGGCTCAGTTTTTGACTCTTGTATAAGTACCTTAAATTGTATGATTTTAAATTTGCTTAACTGCTTTGACTAGAATGTCTTGATGAAACCAATCCTGAGTGAGTTATGTGCCATGTGTGTGTAAGTATTTGTTATATTCTGTGCATTGCATTTGATGCCTATAACTTGCCCCGTGTGTTTGCAAAGCGAAATAGTAGTTTTATTCAGTCTAGGAAGTGATATAGGCATTTCTTTGTTGAGCCAGATATGTATATTTTACCCGCCTAATTATTATGTATCGTAGTTAACCCCTTTGAGCCTGTAATCCTGTTTCTTTGGCAACCACATTACAAGCCTTACCCTTTGTTCGAATTAACCATCTATTTGAACCATTGAAACCTCTCATGAGCACGTGAATTATTATAAACTATGTAAAAGTTAAAGTATGGGGTGGTTGGTTTGGCTCTTGAGTGGAACTAATGAAATAAGGAGAAAGGTGCACTGTTTTGAAAAAGTAAGAGCTACTTGAATTGGAAAAAAAAATAGTTGGATTGTTGTGAAAAAAAAAATTCCTTGATAAGTGGTGGTTCTTGATGTAAGTGTGCTTAAAGAAGAATGGGGTAATATACATTGATGTGAAGGTGGAGTTTGGTTTGACATAAGTATGGGGTTTGAATGTTAAAGTATATGTATTAAAGTGCTTAGGGAGGTGTAGTCACTCTTATATCTAAATGTATCCTACCCGTCCCGTAGCCTGCATCACAACCAAATAAAGTCCTAATTGATCCAAGATTGAATGAGCTCGATTAGTGGAGTAGTACACTACGGGCAAGCTTATGGTGCATCTTTTTTGGCATATGAATGTTATTTCTGAGAGTGAGTGAATTCTTTCTATCTTGAGTTCCTAAGTGTTCTTAAATTTTATTGTGTGGAACTACTCTCTTTTGTTGTGTGAGGGCACTTAATTCATGAAGGAAAGGTAATGTCAGTCACCTCTATATTAGAGTAAGTGGGTGAGTTGTGAATAACGTGTGGTACTTGTGAGTCAAATCTTGAGGTGAAGATGTTACGCTTTTGTGCTTAGTCTATTCTAAATACTCTTGGTGTGATGAGTTAGGAGAATTGTTTAAAAAGGTCGTGTCTATAAAAAAAGTGGAGTTTGATTGCTCGAGGACGAGCAATGGTTTAAGTGTGGGGTGTTGATGATAGGCTATAATTGCATATTTTAGTCGCTTATTACACTCGAATTTACTGCACTTTAATTGAGTTTGCGCTTTAATCGCTAGTGTTTTGCACTAATTGTGTGTTTTATGCCTTATAGGTGTGATTCCGAGCTATATATATGTTATGAAATGAATTTAAGTGATTTGAAGCTTTGAAGTCTGAGTAAAAGCTCAAGGAATTAAGCCGGGATCGTGTTTGGAGGTCAAATTTGATAATTAAGTACGAACGAAGACTTGAGGAGGCATATTGCGCACTGTATAGTAAAATAGACATAACTTTTTGCTCAGAATTCCATTTGGGCTCCACAATATATGGATGGAAAGCTAACTCAAAGGGCTACAACCTTCATGTTTTACGTATTTCCAAATTCCAAACGGAACAGGGTGAAAAACCACGGTTTTTCCGCGACCGCGGCAGAACCGCGGCAGAGTGTACTCGCGGACAACTGAAGAATCAGAGGGCATGTTTGGCCGCGGTTCCACCGCGACCGAGGCAGGAAGCAAAAATTTCAGGGACTAAAGTGCAAAATATGGGATTTTAAGTCCTATACCCTATATTAAACAAAGGAGGCCGGCCAAGAACAAGAAGGAGACATAGTTTGGACACAAATTAGACCTAAGGAGGCGGAGAGACACTACTTTAGGGTTAGACAACACCCATGGAGGCAAGAACACATTGGGAGCAAGGCGGAGAATTCTTCTACAAGTTTTTCCTTCCTCTTCCTATTTTTCATTGTTGGTTATGACTTTTAGTATTGTAGTTTTACATACTATTATGAATAGCTAATTTGTTATCTAGAGTTTTGATAGAACCTTTTGTAGGATAAATTCTTGTTATGTTTTTATATAATTGAGCCATAGTTTTTCTCTATTCGTTCAAGTACGTTTATATTCTGGTTGATTGAAGAGCTCTCAATTAGCTGTGCCTATTTAGTATGCATAACTTGGGAGAGAGTGCATATTTAGGTAATTGTTGAACAACACCACTCCCAAAGTATATGAGGGATCAATAACCGAGGGTTTAAAGGCGGGATTAGGGATAACGAAGCCTTGGGTGCGATCTAAAGTGAGCTGTATTAAAAGCCAGCTAGCGTATCTCGGGAGAGTGCGTCTAGTAAATTGTCGTAATTACTCGGGAGAGATTTACGGTAATAAGAGTGCTCATGATCGGTAGAGAATACTTAGGCGAAATTATAGAAGACATAGCGGGAAGGATTCCGACAATTGGGGAAATCATAACTCTAGACCTCCTTAATCTTTTCTCTAACCCTCAATATCTTTAGTTGTTAATTTACTATTTTAATTTGTTAGTTAAGTAGTTAAACACAAGAATCTTAATATCTATAAGTTAGGAATTGTTCAAGCTTGTCTTCTTGGTGATAGTGAACAACTGTAGCTAAACCTTAGTTCTCTGTGGGATTCGACTCCGGACTTGTAAACCGGATTATATTTGCAACGACCGCATTGTCCTTTTTATAAGGCATAGTTGGGCGTGATCACTTGACATATATATTAAAAATAGATTTTCATTTTTACTTGTCATTATACGCATATCAAGAGAAGACAATTTTTTTTCCTGTTATACCCATATTATTTATTACCCATTTCAAATTATTTTCTCAAATCCAATAAAATATGCATCATTTAATATGGGTATCATGATAAATTACGCATTTCATTTATTATTTCTTAAAAAGTATAAAAAGTCAAAACGTGTCAAGTATAAGTGAACGGAGGGAGTAATAAGATCTTACTCGAGCCCCTCTTAATCTTTTTCAACTCCAACAACTCATATAATACTACTGAAAATTTGATTCTTTAATGTAGTACACGTTTATTTTTGTAGTAGAAACTTGGATGAATCATGATAATAAAACCTCAAATGAAATTAGTAGTGGGTGGTAATTGTCAGAGAAGGTGATTATTAGACTGCCAATTTCTTCTTGTAGTTCGTGCTCAAATAATACACTTTGTAGAATGCATGTCAAGATTCTATACCCTGTAAAAACAAGCTACTTTCAATTTTTTCAATGTGAACCTGAATTAATAAAGGTCGACAAGTGGAATCACCTTTGTGCAGCATCACTACATAGAGAAATTGTTCGACTCTGAAAAAGAGATCTTGGATGGACTGATCATAGTTTACTACTGTAGTCATGATTTGACTCATTAAAATTACACCTTCATCATATTCTTTTAGGAGTACCCAATGTATAAAATCGTGTAACTTGATAAAGGTATATAGTCTAATGTGTAAAAATAATTATTATTCCGATGCGCCCTCATCTTCAAATTAAAACAACTTAATTAATTACTTCTCTATTATATTATTATTATTATTATTTTCCAGAGGTTTTTACTTAGCACATCCAAGTTTTGAAAAAACTAAAATAAAATATATAGATATTATTTGTCCAGTTCTAGGGAAACAGACTCCAATACAACACCCACAAAGTAAAATTGCAAAGAACAATTATAGTATATATTAATTATACTATCAAGTAATTAACTTTTTTTCAAGTTTTAATTTGATAATGTAAAGATTATTGTACACTTTCAATCTTATAAAATACATTGTTAGTATATAAAAATGAAACTTAAACGAAAAATTGGGGGTTAGGGGAGGAAAGAAGCAGGAAAGAAGGAAAGGTTTATAGTCTCCCATGCAAATTTTCAATTACGTAAATGACAAAACGCAAGCACGTGAAGTACAAGTTGCTCAAAGGAAATCTCATACCATGTTAGACCTATAATTATAATGCACAGCACGTTTGTAGAAGATCTTGTTGCACGAGCAAAACATAAGAGCCATCACTAATGGAACTAGCTAGCTTGTGTAAAATAGATCTACCATCCATAAATTCAACCCGACAGCATAAAAGAACAGACACACCATTAATTTTCTTACTTAGTTCTTACTTAAGAGACCAATTATGTGGTCCCTAATTTTATGTTTCCCTTTCGGTATGGCATGCACCATTATTAAATTTGGATAATCTTGTTTACTGTTAACTTTATTCCTTGAAGTGGTAATCACTGCATCGTTAAGCCAGGATCCTGCTTAATTGTGACATTCTTTTCGTCTAATTATTGCTGTTTAAGAATCAATCCTATACGTTGGGCTTCACTTTGATTACGTAACATTCAATCTATGCAAATTATCTACTCTTTCTTTTTCTTAATCACATGTACAGACCGAACTATTGATGTCGTTTGGGTAGAAGATATATATTTCATTATTACACCAATACCGCAGTGACTCCGAATGATGTGTAGAGTGAAGTTTTTTGCTTGTTGGCCGTTGAAAACGCGTATCGAATCTCGTGCTTCTGACCCTATACTCTTATCCCAGTAACACAAGATTTCGATTCAGTAATATTTGATAGCCTGGTTGGTTTTCCTTCTTTATACACGTGAATACGGGTAAAACCGGGCTGATGAACACTTTGATTTTCCGGAGGGGCAAACGAAGCAAGGACACCTATATGGAATCGGATAGGAACCTCTCGTACTAGGGCCCGAGCAAAGCGCTTACCACCGGAGCCATCGAGACGATGCCCCCCGAATTCGGTTCGAACACCAATACCTCGGAAAGCATTACCAAACGGTTGCACAGGACTAACGAAGGACCGTGATATCCGCGCTCAACCGGATATCACGGCAAAGATATCGGCCCGTATCGGAAGCAAATCAGTAACTAACGAAAAAGAATTATTTTTACCTTTCTTAGAGTTATACTAGGGATGAAACTCTCCTACTATATAAAAGGAGTGGTTTTTATTCAAGAAACACATGGTAGCACGTATATCAAGGCAGTATAGACTTGTTTTCTCTGCTTCTAAGCTACTCAAAGGTTCTTATTTTAGTTCATAGCTCTTTATATATATATATATATAATATATTATATATATATATATATATATATATATATATATATATTTGGCCCCGAATCGAGGGCAGAACAATTGTTAAGCTCAGACCCGAGCCCAGACCTAACACCACAACTGGTTTGGTTATTTATTTTACCCTTAATTCGCTTATCTAACGTTATTGTCGCTTGTATTGAATCAATCCACCTATCCTTAAAACCGCGTCTAAATTCAATTGTTATCCATTTCTAAGGGTAAACAGTTTGGCGCCCACCGTGGGACTAAGGATTATAGTGGTAATTTGATACAAATTTCCATAACACACTCTATTTTATGCTTGTTCTTTAAGTTTTCAGTTTCAGGTTTGCTTGAAGATGTCAAACTCTCAGTCTGCTCACATGAACATTGAGGCTGAGTCTGGCCATTATGGATAACAACTTGGTGCCTAGCAATGAGGTATTCCCTATTGATACTAACAGAGTCCTAGTTGCTGAACCAATCTACACCAATTCACAGGTTGCTATTGACGCCCACCTGCCAACTGACCCCGAGAACAGCGTTTGCGGAGGCCCACGAGTAACGGTTCGAGAAACACCTGAAGGCAAAGGTGATGGGATAAGCCTGCGTCTATTCTTCGAAATGTTGCATCCTAAACAGGCGGCGATAGTGAAACTACAAAATCAAGGCCACACTTCTTGTAGGGCGAGCCCGAACGGTCCGGGGGAGTACCCAAAGAAGTGAGCAAAACACCGGGAGGGTGGATGAGGCTGAGCTTGGGACCAACCCCAAAACAATGAGATGCTTGAAGAATTGACAAAGCGGGTTGAATCAGGGGAGAAGAAAATTGAGGCCAACGACAAAAAAGTGGAGACCTATAACTACATGGTCGATTAAATCTTAGGAGCGCCTCCGATATTGAAAAGCCTAGACTCCAAGAAATTTTTCCAAAAGCCTTTTCTCCGAGCGCGGTAGCCAATCCCGAAGAAGTTTTGTATGCCCGATATTCTAAAATATATCGGAACCACGGATACAAATGAGCATGTGACCTCCTACACATTGCCATCAAGGGGAGCGACTTGGAAGATGACAAAATCGAGTCGGTTTTGCTGAAGAAGTTCGGAGAAACTCTGTCAAAAGGAGCAATGATATGGTATCACAACTTACCCCCAAATTCTATTGAGTCGTTTGCTATGCTTGCAGATGCTTTTGTGAAAGCGCATGCTGGGGCCATCAAGTTCGAGACTAGAAAATCGGATTTTTTCAAGGTAAAACAAAGAGAAAACGAAATGCTCAGGGAGTTCGTATCAAGGTTTCAAATGGTACGGATGGACTTGCCTCCAATTGCGGATGATTGGTCTGTTCAGGAATTCACTTAAGGACATAACCCCCGAAGCTCCTCGACTTCATAACAGATAAAATAAAATTTGGTAGAGTACCCGGTGGTAAGTTGGGTCGACGTCTACAATAGGTGCTTGTCAAAAATCAGAGTCAAGGACGATCAACTCGTGGGCCCTTCTGGGTCCGTTTATCCTATTAGAGCCAACAACAGGTCTAGGAAAGTTGTCGATCATGAGACGAGACCGAGCAGAGATCGGTACCAACCGTATAGCGGAGATAGAAGGTGTAACGGATCTGGGCGTCACCCTACGAGGAACGAGAAGAGTGATCTAGGCCATAGTAGCCGGGGACTGATATGCAAAAACAGTTTCGATAGGCCACTCGGGGCCAGGGAGCACCAAGGTTATCGGAATATAATTTCAATGTCGATGCTGCCAGCATCGTATTTGCCATCGGACGCATCAAGGATACCAAGTGGCCTCGACCATTGTTGTCTGACCCTACATAGAGAGACCCTAACTCGATGTGCAAGTATCATAGCACTCACAGCCGCAGGACCGAGGACTACCGATAATTAAGAGAAGAAGAGGCCAGGTTATTCAATAACGGGCATCTCCGGGAATTTCTAAGTGATCGAGCAAAAAATCACTTCAGGAACAGGGACTCCAACAAATAGACCGAAGAAGAAGAACCTCAGCACATCATCAACATGATCATTGGAGGGGTCGATATACCCCAGGGACCAATGATAAAGCACACTAAAGTGTCCATCACAAGGGAAAAACGAACCCGAGATTATATCCTAGAGGGAACCATTTCGTTCAACGATGAGGATGCCGAAGACGTCGTACAACCGCATAATGATGCACTGGTAATATCTGTAGATATAAATAAATCTCGAGTTAAGCGTGTGTTGATTGATCCAGGCAGCTCGGCCAACATCATTAGACCGAGGGTCGTAGAGCAGTTGGGTTTACAAGACCAAATAGTGTTAGTAGTTCGGGTGTTGAACAGATTTATTATGACATGCGAAACCACTAGAGGGGAGATAACCCTACCGGTGAACACTGCCGGTACCATCCAGGAAACAGAGTTCTATGTGATTGAAGGGGATATGAGATATAACTCTCTATTCGGAAGACTACGGGTTCACAACATGAGGGTGGTACCTTCGATATTGCACCAGGCATTGAAGTTCCCTACACCGAGAGGGATCAAGACAATGTACGGAGAGCAGTCGGCTGCAAAGGATATATTTGCAATCGATGAAGTACTCCCGGTACCCGCTGTTTCGACATTAAAAATCACAAAATCGACTAGAAAGGCTGAAGTCAAATAGCAATCATTGATGCCAGTCACGATCGGACCGGAGGAATGAGGAATTGACGAAGAGGATGATTACGGAATTCCGAGATCATTCATAGCTCTTGATGATACCGACATCACTAAATCGACGATCGAGGAGCTAGAACAAGTCATATTAACCGAACACCTACCGGATCTAAAGATATACCTAGGCACGGGGTTAATCCCCGAGCTTAGGAAAGAACTCATTAGTTTCCTTAAAATTAACATATCTTGTTTCGCCTGGTCCCATCTTGATATGACATAACCCGAGTTTGGTTCCGAAGTTCCACCTGTTTAAACAAAAGAGAAGACCTCAACCGAGGTCAAGCATGCATTCATCAAATACGAGGTATCTAAACTCCTTAAAATAGGGTCCATTCGGGAAGTTAAGTACCCGGACTGGTTAGCTAACGCAGTAGTAGTGCCTAAAAAAGGAAATAAGTTAAGAATGCGTGTAGATTAGAAAGACTTGACAACTCATGCCCTAAGGTTTCCTTTCCTTTGCCTAACATCAATCTGATGATCAACGCGACGGTCGAGCACAACATACTTAGTTTTCTCGATGCCTATTTCGGGTACAACTAAATTCGGATGGACCCGGGCGATCAAGTAAAAAAATTCCTTTATCACTAAACTCGGCACCTATTGTTATAGCGTAATGCCATTTGGATCAAAGAATGTCGGTGCCACTTATCGATGCCTAGTAAACCGAATGTTCGAAGAACATATAGGAAGATCAATGGAAGTATGTATTGACGACATGTTGGTTAAGTCGGTACGAGCAGAGGACCATTTGAAACATTTGCAGTAAACCTTTGACATATTAAAAAAATAGAATATGAAGCTGAACCTAGAGAAGTGCGCTTTCGGGGTCTGATCGGGAAAGTTCCTCGGGTTTATGGTTTCCAATCAGGGGATGGAGATTAAACTCGACAAAATTAAGGCCATAGAAGACATCACTGTGGTGGACAACGTCAAGGCCGTTCAGAGGTTGACCAAGTGTATAGCCGCCTTGGGCCGGTTCATATCGAGGTCCTCAAAAAAAAGCCATCGGTTCTTCTCATTGTTGAAGAAGAAGAATAATTTTTCCCGGACCCCAAAGTGTCAACAAGCTTTAGAAGAACTCAAATGGTACCTTTTGAGTCCGCCCCTGCTCCACACTCCGAAGGCAGATGAGCAACTGTACCTTTACTTGGCGGTATCTGAGGTGGCGATTAGTGGAGTCTTAGTTCGAGAAGAGGAAGGTATGCAATTCCCTATTTACTATGTCAGTAGAACTCTAGGTGAGGCCGAAACAAGGTATCCTCACATGGAAAAATTAGCGCTCACTTTGCTAAGCGCCTCTAGGAAGTTTAAACCACACTTTCAGTGCCACCCCATGTGTGTCGTAACCTCTTACCCACTAAGAAACATTATGCACAAACCCGAGCTCTCAGGCCAGTTGGCCAAATGGTCTATAGAAATTAGCGGGTACGATATCGAGTATCGAACCCGAACAGTCATCAAATCACAAATTTTGGCATACTTCGTGGCCGACTTTACGCCGGCGTTAATACCCGAAGTCGAAAAGGAATTATTATTAGCCTCAGGGACTTCCTCGGGAATCTCTTCCCTCTTTATGGACGGTGTTTCGAACGCAAAGGGGTCCGGACTTGGCATCATGTTGAAGCCACCTACGAGTAACATAGTTAGGCTATCTATTACAACTGTGAAATTGACTAACAATGAGATTGAGTATGAGGCCATGATTGCAGGTCTCGAATTGGCTAAAAGCCGCCAAGGTGGTCGAAGCTAAGTGTGATTCCCCCCTTGTGGTAAATCAAGTCAATGGGACATTTGAAGTAAAAGAGGAATGGATGCAGAGGTATTTAGAAAAATTGCAGGTAACGCTGCATAAATTCAAGGAATGGACCCTACAACACATGTCTCGAGATCAAAATTGCGAGCTCAATGCTCTGCCTAACTTGGGATCATCGGTTGATGACGATGAATTCAGTTCAGGAACAGTCATACTGCTCATGAAATCGGTGGTAGAAGAAGGCCATGCCGAAATAAACTTGACAAGTTTAACCTGGATTGGAGGAACAAGTACTTAGATTACTTGAATACTGGGAAATTGCACTCGGATCCTAAAGAATCAAGAGCTCTGCATACGAAGGCCTCCAGGTTTATCTTGTCCGAAAGGACTCTGTTCAAGAGGACATTCGATGGCCCACTGGCCATAAGCTTGGGGCCGGGGGATACCGAATATGCTTTAAGAGAAGTTCACGAAGGCACTTGCGAAAACCATTCGGGGGCGGAATCTTTGGTTCGGAAATTAATCGGGGCCGACTATTATTAAATCAGAATGGAGAAACATACAAAGTACTTTGTACGAAGATGCGACACCTGCTGAAGGCACGCACGGATGATCCACCAACGGGGAAAACTACTTCATTCGGTCTTGTCCCCATGGTCGTTCATGAAATGGAGAATGGACATTGTCGGTCCCCTCCGTGGGCACTTGGTAGGCTCAATTCATACTATTTATGATCGATTATTTTTCTAAATGGGTCGAAGCCTAAGCGTTCGAGAAAGTCCAGGAAAAGGAAGTCATTGACTTCATTTGGGATCACATAATATGCCGATTCGAGATACCAACCGAGATCGAGTGTGATAATGGGAAGCAATTCAGCGGCATCAAGGTAAACAAATTTTTTGAAGATCACAAGATTAAAAAGATCTTATCAACACCCTATCACCTTGGTGGGAATAGACAGGCGGAATAAACAGACAAGACCATACTTCAAAACCTAAAAAAGAGGTTGACCGATGCCAAAGGGATATGGAAAGAAATCTTGCCCGAAGTCTTATGGGCGTATCGTACAACCTTGAAGTCTAGTACCAGGGTCACCCCATTTTCATTGTTCTACGGTACCGAAGCATTAATACCAATCAAAGTGGGAGAATTGGGCCTCATGTTCCGATATGCGACCGAAGAGTCGAACGGCGAGGCCATGAACACGAGCCTAGAACTATTGGATGAAAGGCATAAGGCCGCCCTAGTCCAGTTAGCCGCCCAGAAACAGTGGATAGAAAGATACTACAACCAAAGAGCCAACCTCCCACACTTCAAGATCGCGGATTTGGTGTTAAGGAAAGTGACGCTGCATACCCGGAACCCGAACGAGGGGAAACTGGGACCAAATTGGGAAGGACCATATCGAGTCATCGGAATTACCGGCAAAGGCTCATACAAACTCGATGCAGGAAACAATGTACAACTACCGAACAACTGGAACGTGACACACTTAAAGCGACACTACTTCTAAGGTGCGACCTCATTTACTTTTTAATAATATTATGAATCGGACCAACACTTGCTGGCAACGGCCAAGGGAGAATGTGACTATTAGGTCTGAAAGCACGCATTGCACTCTTCCCTTGAACAAGTTTTGTCCCAAAATGGGGTTTTCGGCTAGGTTTTTAACGAGACAACAGTAAATCGTGCTAACTTAGAATCGAAGGCCGGTCTCGATAGGAGTCAATAGGCCTTCATTTTGCATCAACAGTATCCGATCCCTCTCAAGATCGACCTCGAATACTAGGGGCCATCACTCTCGGGTTAAGGTTCTTAGCAAGGATAAAAGGAAACTTTGTACTTGAATAACTAAGGCTCGATGATTAGGATTTATTGTAAGGGCCAAACGGCCAAATGAACCGTTTGCACATAGTCCACCTTAGCCATAATACAAGCTTTTACACACTTTCGATCATGTACTTTACACATAGAAATGAAAGAAAATTCCCACCTTGCCACTACACATTTTTGCCTCTTAAATTATGGATCCTAAGAGCCCAAGGGCTACCCCTATTCGGGGACTATCGAGCCCAAAGACCACCCCTATTCAGGGAATATCGAGCCCAAAGGCCACCCCTATTCGGGGACTATCGAGCCCAAAGGCTTCCCCTTTTCGGGGGCTATCGATCCCAAGGGCTACCACTACTTGGGGACTATCGCCCGAAATGGTTCGGGAAACTCGGGCTAGCAAATATAGGAGGAACAAAACTTATTAGGTAGTGCCTAAACACAAAAGGCTACGGCCACCTTAAAAAATGATTCGGAGACGTCCGAAGCTCGTAATCAGAACATAAGGCCTTTATCAGAATTCAAAACCTGCTAAAAGGTTACCTTCGGGAAAAGCATCGTCTAAAATCACTTAAGCTTCTTGAAAAAACTTTCAGTCACACCGAGTTTTCAAAGATTCGAGCAAATAAAGTTTTATCGAAGTCAAATTCCGTTCGGACCTCTGAAAAACGAACGCCTAACTACTACATTTGATTCTATGCTAAGGCATTAGAAACATTTGCAAGAGTAGATATTATTAAAAGATGCTAAAAAAGTAAATATTTGAAATTGCCAGAAAGGGAAATTTATATATATTCTGGAATGTATTTAGAAAGGCCCAACAAAAACGGTCTCAAAATAAACAAAAAGTTTACACAAGATAAAAACTAAAAAAGAACTAAGGCATTTATGCCTTGTCTTCATCGGAGCCCGACTCGTCTCCAGAATCATCGGAGCCCTCGGATCCCTTAGAACCATCGGCATCTTCGGGATCGTATAGCTTCTTCGCTTCAGTCTCGAGCCATTTGTCTTCCTCGATCTCAACTGATAGGTCGAAAACCCGGGTGTGGATCTCTTCGAGGGTCTCTCTCCGAGATAGTCGCTTCACATATTTGGCCTTTGTCTTCAAGCAGGCCTCGGCAGCCTCCACGTCGGCTTTGCACTGGGCCACCATTTCTTCGGCATCGGTAAAGGTTATGTCCAATTTGGACTTCACTGCCTCATATTCTCTACTGAGGGCGACCCGCTCAATGACGACTGAGATCAATTGTGCTCGAAGGTCATCATTCAGCTGAGACCACTTGTCGGCTTTCTCCTTCGCCACTCAGAGTTGATTCTCGACCGAAGCCAGCTCTGTATTAGCTATTTCCTTCTCCGAAGCCAATAGGCCCATTTTTCTTTTCCACCCATTGGCCATGGCTTGGACCTCGTTCATCTCAGCTCGGAGTTGGTTGATCTGGTCGATCTTCTTTTGAACTTGCGAGATTTTGTCATTAGTCACCACGACTAGCTCATCATTTTAACTTCAAAGACCTTTACCTTTTCGACTAGGTCGGCATGTTCCCGCTCGGCCTGAAGGTCCTTGAGGGCCCCATTTTGTTTCTCACTAAAGAGCTTGTACATATCCTTCTTTTGAGCCTGCTCCTTGAATTCGAACTTGAGCTGGTAGATCTCGGAGCGGTACCGGAGAAAGCTCTCGTGGTGAAGTACTGAAACCTGCAAAACGATGAAAGTAGTGAGAAATATCAAAACCTTAGAGAAATTCAAAAGGGAGTATTGATGCCTTACCTAGTTAAGCGCCAGCTGCGCCTCGTTGAAAAAACACGGCGCGCCCACCTCATTCTTCTTTTCCTGGTTCTCCTCGGTCACCAGGAATTGAAGGTAACGGGCTATGCCCACAGGAGCCGATAGAACCCGAGCATCCTTAAGGACAGTAAGAATAACTACTCTCTTGCGATCGGGGTCCACATTCGGAGTAGAAAACTGATTATCCAATTTTGAGCTTGAACTCGGTCCACCAGCTTACGAAGATACATCCTTCTTCGGGACTTCCAGGTTGCCCAGCCTGGAAAAATCTTCCAAAATAGACGAATCCACGCCATCGAAGGAGGAATGAAGGGGGGTCGTCCGCACCATGGACTCCTTCACTTGACTTCTCTTTTCCTGCCTGGGCCTCCTCAAGCATGGGCTCGGTGTAAGAGGGCATCTCCACAATTTCTATTACGCCAGTAGCTTCCTTCGGAGCAAAATCGGCTTCTCGAGGGGTCTCGCCCCCGTCTCCATCCCTACCTCTTAAGTCGGAGGGAGGTCGGTCTCACGGCCCGCCCCCTCGGCTGGCAAGTATCGATCGAGGGCAATAAAAATATCATCTTCTTCAGACTCATCCCTACATCCTTGAGCCGGAGAAGCGAGTCAGAATCTGGCACCCGGGAGTTGGTACTCTTCTTGGGCTTACGAGCCACCCTCTTCTTTAGCTTCACCTCGGAACCCGGGGAGCTCAGAGACTTTCTTTTTCTCTTCTTCTTTTCCCCCGCGGCAGCCTTGGGCTGTCCTGTAATGGAGGATTCAATGAGTAGGGGCGCGTCCTCGTCCCCCTTCAGCGGCCTAAGTTCGGTGGTCTTAGGCAAACCTGCGAAGGAAAGAGAAAGGGTCGGCATTATAATAGTTCGGAGCATAATAGTAATCGTTTTGGGAAAGGCCTTATAATAAGAACGTGCTTCCCATGGGCCTTTCAAAAGCTTGCGCCACGAGCACTTAAAATACGACATCTGCTTGCAGATGCCCTCGATCCACTCGAACCAAGGGACCGCATTGGGAACCGGGCAACAACTGCAAGAATACGAATATGAATGATGAGAAAGGAAATGAAGAAAAATTGACACCTAAGGAGAGGCTACACTTACGATGCATTCCACTTCTTGGGGAACGGAAGAAACTCGAGAGGATCAGATCTTCAGTCTTCACCCGAACGAAGCGCCCCTACTAGCCTCGGTCTCGATTCTCGTCAATACTCAAAAAAAGGTCCTTGCTGGCCCGACGAATGAGCTTGATTGTCCCCCTCGGAAAATTCGGGGACTGTATAGACAGAGAAGGTGGTGGAGGATGAACCGAGATGAATCAGTGTGACTCATAAAATAACGAAGAAGGATCATGATCCTCCAAAGAGACGGGTGGATTAGACCGCGGCACACCTCGTACCTCTTACTGAAGTCCAAAATCAGTGGGTCTACCGGACCTAGAGTGAAGGGGTAAGTGTAAAAACTTAAGTACCCCTCCACGTGGGTAGTAATATGATCCTCAGGCCCGGGGACTACTACGTCCTTGCCTTTCTATATGACAATCCTCTCGGACCACGGGAAAGACATCTTCGGTAACGGAGCATATATACCTCGATTCTCCTTCATCCCGGTCCTGTTTGGATGAGGGCTTCTCGACTTTGAAGTCGTTCGAGGTTGAGCAACCCCCATGTATAAAGCTTTTCATGGGAGGCTCGGGGGAAGCCACCTCGGGAGCGGCCACTACAGAAACAGCCACTTCGGAAGCATCCACATCGGTATTTGTGGCCGGGTGGGAAGATGAAGAGCCTGTCGAAGAAATGATTTGGAAGTTTTAGCCATTGCTAGCTAATAAATTTTGAAAATTTTAAGAAAAAGTATGAAGGTTTGAAGGAACAAGTTTGAAGGCTGAAGAGTAGAGTATCATGATTTGAAGAAAACCTGGGTAAGAACCTAAGAACAATTATGAAGATTTGAAGATTAAAGATGAAGATATGAAGGTTTGAAAGAAGTTGGTGATAGCTAGGAAATTCGAAGGTGGAAGCTTGATTGGAAAGTGGAAAAAGAACAAAGGGTAGAAGCTTTTATAAGGGAAGTATGCGATGCTTCGCATTCGGAGGCAACCAGCCAATGGTTGTCACGTGTCCGAAGTCAGAACGACACGACTGATGGGATGTTTCGACTTCTACTTCATTTCGGTTGTAATGTATGAAGGAAGGAATCGGGGAACATCTATCGTTTCTCATCATTTCGGAAAACCTACTCTCTGAAAAATGAGGGGACTATCTGTATACGGGTAAAACCGGGGCTGATGAGCACTCCGATTTTCTGGAGGGGCAAATGAAGCAAGGACACAACTAAATGGAATCGGAACTTGAAACCTCTCGTACTAGGGCCCGAGTGAAGCGCTTACCACCGGAGCCCTTGAGACAACGCCCCTCGAATTCGGTTCGAACTCCAAGACCTCGGAAATCATTACCAAACGGTTGCACGCGACTATTAAAGCGCTGTTATATCCGCGCTCAATCGGATATCATGGCGAGGATATCGGCCCGTATCGACAGCAGATCAGTGATTAACAAAAAAGAAGATTTTTTTATCTTTTTTAGTATTATACTAGGGATGAAACTCTCTTACTATATAAAGGAAGTGATTTTTATTCAAGAAACACATGGTAGCTCGCTTATCAAGGTAATATATACTTGTTTTCTCTACTTCTAAGCTATTCAAATGTTCTTATTTTGTTCATAGCTCTTCATATATGTATATATATTTGGCTCAAAATCAAGGGCAGAACAATTATTAAGCTCAGACCCGAGCTCGGACCTAACACCACAATTGATTTGGTTATTTATTTTATTGTTAATATGCTCATCTAACATTACTGATCGCTTGTATTGAATCAATCCACTTATCTTCAAAACCGCGTTTAAATTCAATTGTTATCAATTTCTAAGGGTAAACAATATGCCAACCAGATTTTAATCGGGCACAAACTATTTTTCTTTGATCACCATCCTACTATTTCTCAATGTTAAATTGACTATTCTATTTTCCAAATTTGAAAGTGTTATAAAAAATTACAAAATGACATAATCTTTGTTGGTTTAAACTTTGTTTCGGCCTTTATCATTATGAATCTGTCATACCGCATTTAGGAAGAAATAGCGATTACAGTTGCTTTCATGCTTTTCCCTTTTTTCTTATTTTTATTGTCTGCATTTTTTCATGAACCTTTCTCGGTTGTCCCTTTTAATATTACTTGTTAAGTAAATGTCTTTTTATTTCTCTTAGAATCGGTATACCTTCAAAACCACGATCTAAAGATACTATTTGAGCAAACTAAAAATTTTGCGAGAAAATGTTAGACCACATTTTAAAATTTTGTAATTATCGTTGTTTACCCCCAAAAAATAAGTAACAATTAAATTTGTACGCGGTTTAAAGGATATGTGGTTTAATTCAATACGAATAATTAAGAACAACAAATAAATTAATTAAAGACAAAATAAATGATCAAACCAATCGCAATGTAATGACTAAGCCTGATGTTAGATTGAACAGTAGAATTCACCCTCGATAGGACCCTTGACTCAAGCTCTGTCGCAAGTGAAGAGAAGAACCAATGAATAATACCTACAGTAGTTAAAAGACAAAAGTAAACTTGTATTACTTTGATTTGTGTGTGACAATGTGTTAGAATAAAGAAAACCCTCCCCTTTATATAGTATCCAGTCCTAGTACAAATCTAAAAAAGGTAAATATATTTTTTTCTCCGTAAATATTGATCTGCAGTTGATACTGAACAGGATTCACATCGTATTATCCGATTGAGGGCGAATATTACGGCATCCTGCTCTTAATGCATAACCGTTCACCGTGTCCTCCGAGGTCCAGAAGCTATATTTGGTCCAGGTCCGTCAATTCACCGTGTACGATCTTAGATACATCGGGTTTCAATACGAGGGGCTCCTGGCCTCAATAGTAATCACTTCGAGCCATGCTTACCCTTTATTCCTTTGTCGAGGAATCGGGGAAAAGTTTGCCCCCGATTTTATCAGTACACAATCATAAACGTTAAATCACAATCTAATGTCTAGCATACCGACTATTATATGAGTAAACATTAGACCAAGTCTGTCCTGAATGGGTAAAATCAAAGCCCAGTAACTTTGTTGATTGAAGGCTTGTTTAGTCCTTTGAATTGCCCCAGTAATACGCTAGAGGCTGTTTTTATTAGTTTAAATGAATTCCTTTATACTTCTTTATCAATATAACATTAGACACCTTGTTAACCACACAAACACAAAAAAAAGTATGGTCAAATCATCAATGAGGCTTTGGATGCATTTTAAAAAATAGAAAGAGAAAAGTGTTAGGCTACAACTGACTTTGAGTACAGAGTTTGATGATGTCGGAAATTATACCAGCTACCTTATTTTTTATTATTTCACAGCTCCATGTAGGAGAATATTGCCTATGTGGTATGGTTTTAGTTGGCGGAAGTTTTGACTAATTTAGGAAACCGGTCATGATTATTCAACTGTCTGGCTGCGACAAGAGGAGTTGCTCCAATGGTCAGCACTCCTCATCTACAACTTCTGAGTTATGGGTTTGAGTCATCAAAGGAGATTTGGCTCCAACAAAGAGGATCGTAGGAGAATCAAAGGGGAGGAGAATTAAACAAAAAAAAAAGTAAGTTTCTGGCTGCTGAAATTTGCATTAGCTGCTCGATCATTATTCAAGGTACCTGGACCTAATATTAAATTACGCACGAACTTCATATGCTGTAACTAACACTTGATAGTTTCTTCCCTTCAACGTATCCTATACTAGATTGCATAAACCATACCTTTTTTAGACATGCATCTATTGAGTCAAACTGTAAGAACACTTTCCACTTTAACCAAAAGAAACAAAGTAAAGGTTAAAAATAGGATTCCACGTTGTGCATACAAATTCAATGTGTATTAAAAGATTGTTAAACAAACACCGGATTAGCGATAATCAGGAATATATTTTTGTCATTAATTTCCTCCAAGAAAAGCAATCAAATTAGATAAGGGTGTTTCTATCGTGATAAAGGGGACACCAAAAATCTTATCATAGTTTAAGTAACGATATTTGTTAGTGTGTGGGGGTTAGCATTACATAGTTATTCAGCTAGCAAGCTAGGTGTCAAGAAGACATTTGGCACAAGTCATTTTGGTGATAGATGATTCAACATAGATAATCCATATAAAATTCATAGAGAGTATAAGTGAATGGTACTCTTATTTGTACCAATTTCCGGACATATTGTCCTTGAATTATATGAATGGTAATGTAAATTGAACCTATGTATCAGATGCAATCTCGATCACTGCCTTGTCGCAATTTTAATCTTTAAGTCATATGATGTGATTCCAAAAAGAAAAAAAATACAAAGCCGACAACTAAATAACAAATTGATGACATAGCGAACCATTTCCTTAGTCAAATCACTATCACATACATGACATTTCCCCTTTTCTTTTGTGTGCTTGTTTTTTGCAGTCCAGCAAAATTATCCAAAGCTGCACTGTTGATAAAGTAAAGTCTGAAAATCAGGGATCCTTTTAACTTTGCAAAATTTTGTTCCGGGTCAAGTCAAGTCAATCAATATCAAATGGAAATCACAAGGAAGGTGAAGATGGGAAGAATTCATGATATATGTTCTCACTGGGCGTATTATTAAATTAAAAACTTCCAACTCAAATTATGTATTTATATAAAAAGATCACACTTATTATGAATCCGTTAATTCTAGTGTCATACTAGAATTATCTATGTGTGTGACTAGACAAGGGAGGATAGAAATGTCGCCGAAAACTTGGGCTTTTCTTCACTCAAATATGCTTATATGAATCAATTTTCTTAACTTTGTTTCCTCTCTCTTTTTTTCTGTGTTTTTGCCTTTCACTTTCATGGATTGACAGACTGCGACTATATATATATATACCCTTTTTAAAAAAAAATTCAAGCATGGTTAGGGTGGTGCTTCTCAGCTTGACATGTTTGTGCTTTCTTTTCTTCTCACCATTAGGTGTGACTGAATAAATCAGGTTCTCTTTTATTTTTTGGTCTCAATAGCTCTATATGGGATTTTAGTGGTGTGGGTCTAAGAGCTGTTCTTTTATCCTCTTACTGTAGAATTGTCGGTCAAGTGCTCCATATATAAGGGACACTATTCATGCATTATTACTGTGACACACAGAAAGAATTAAAAAAGAAAATGGTTATCTAATTATTCTGTTACTCAATAGTACTAGTAGTATTTACAGCTGTCAGGCTTACAAGTTTCCACTTGCTCATAGGAGAGTTTCACATTTCGAGAAAACAAAGTTACTGAACTATATGCAGTGAACGAGAATATTACACTACTCGTACAACACTCTTTTGCCTTTTTCTTTTCATGAAGAGTTCATGCAAACACATATATATTGATACCATAAAAAGAAAAAGTGAAAAGCAACGAACGGAACCACTGTTCTTTTTTTTTTTTTTTAAAATAAAGTATATATATGCATCAACCGGCAAACTTTTTCAAGACATTTTTCCTTTTACAATATGATTAAGATGTAGAATCTTGGTTGTACATAGACTTAGATTGTAATTATGATTGTTATAGAAATAAGTATCAAAATGTCAGTAGAAGTTGATGAGGGGCCTAGACATCGAAAACCTCTGTAAGGAAAAATTTCCCAAATAGGAAAGAAAAAAGGAACATAAAGAAGGCATGGTTAATTTGAGAGATTTGTGGGTGGGAGACGGTATAATGGTTATGGACTAGGTTCAATACGTTAGATGCAGGCAAATGGAGTGTAAGGGGAAAAAAAAAGGGAGGGCCAATGCATATGGAGGGTGTTGATTGTGGCCATAAAATCACATGCTAGCATCAATAAAATGAGTTTGTCCCTCACTTTTGGAGGTGAGGATTGGAAGGGAAATATTATAATATAAAAGGGGTGTTGAATTCAAGTCTCCTAATACTGTTCAATTATTATAGCAGCCTAGCTAGCATGTAGTAGAGGATAAACATTTATTTATCTAAAGCAGAAAACATGACAAGATAGATTAAAAAGTTGGATTAGATTTTTTACTTTTCTCCGTTGAAATAATAATAGTGGTACGTACGAATTATTTAAGCGAAAAAAGAAGGATAAAGAAGACACACTAATTAAAGAATTTTTATGATTCCAAAACATTCAAAGGTCCATCCTTAATCACAACACAGAAAGCTTAGATTCCCACTTTCCATGTAAAATCTTGTTTATGCTCCCTAATCTAACACAAATAGTAGTCTAGTGACGCAGACAATAGAGTTTTAGACCAATCCAAATTGATTGGTGAATGGTGATTAAACCTTTTAGCCCATCGTTTCATGTTTCCCTTTACTCTAACCAAATGGGTCCATTTGGAGAAGAAACACGCTTGACCACCAAAAGTATCTCTTTCTTTTTTCTTTAACAAGATGATTGAAGTCATATATATGGAGCAAAGTAATGAAGACTGAAATGAAAAGAAAGAAAAGAAAAGAAAAGAAAAGAAAAGAAAAGAAAAGAAAAGAAAAGAAAAGGGGGGCAAATACTTGTGCGCACTTTTTATTATCGCATCTATTTGAGGCAATATGCCCTATTAACTTTGCATTTGTTTTTTGAAGAATTTTCTTAGGAATTAGCAAATTGTAATGGACCAGGCAATGTGGGGAACACATTCATGCAAAAATTGAATTGCAAACTAAACTACAAGTCTACAAGTGAGCATGTTCCAATTAAATATTAAGCTAGCTAGGCAGATATGTCTTATGACTGTTTTATTTCTCTGTGTTGATAAATATATTCTCCATTATAAACAGTTGCAAAAGGGGTGCGTGGTGGACCATTTGTTATTTGGGTATTGCTGGATTGTCTACATAGTGCTTCTCAAAGTATGGAGGGATATGTATAACCACAATCTGTCCCTCTCCTTTCTTATTATTACTTACTTATATTAATATTAATATTTTTCATTGCATACATGATACGTAACATCTATATATTTATATGTTATTGCGAAATAATTCTACACCTTGTTTTCATTTTGCTAAGCTGACTGTTGGTGGAAAAACATCAAGACTTTGGCTCCACTACCAAATTTATCAGTGAACCTCAAAAAGGAGAATTGGAAGTGTTATGTCTCCTATCAAAAGCCCTATAAAATAATGGGAAGAGATATTGTATAATGGTGTCTTGTTCTACTAACCATTTGGTCCCTACTCAGCAAGAGCAAATGTGTCATGTTAATGATTTGGGTTCATTCTAACCCAATATATAGTTTTATCTCAAAACTTCTGTATATTCACTAAAAAGATATATTTCATTTGTCCCAATTTATGTGATATTCCTTTTTTTTAGTCCGTCCAAGAAAAAAAAACCTTTTTATAGTAATATTTTTAACTTTAAAATATTCATTTTTCTCTTAGGAGTCGTTTGGTAGAGTTTATAAAAATAATGCTTAAAGGAGTGCATTAGTAATGCTGGTATTAGTTATGCTGAGATTATTTCTTATCAAGTGTTTGGTTTGGTGTATTAAGAATTACATGCATTGCATAATTTTTAAGAAAAATATTTATTTACAAAAATACCCTTCAAATTCTTTAGGGATAATTACATTAATTTGGTCTACACAATTTGTGCAATTGTTTGAACCAGGACAGTGTGTCCGTGGAGCAACTGACCTCATAGGAGAGGAAGAGGAAGAATCTCACGGTTGTAGAGAAAAATACTTTGATTTTCAGAAAAGAAATTGCGAATTTTTAGTATTTATTTTGTTAAAGGTGATATTTTAATAGAAGGGTTAATTAATTGAAAGAATTTAATTTTAGAAAAAGGGGTGAAAAAATAAAAAAGTATTTGTCAACTTGTATTTTGTTTACATTAATGAAAAAGAGGTAAATCTTTTTTAATCAAACATAAAATTTGAAGGGCCAATTTTGTCTTTAACTAAGCTTATGCATATATTAATAACCTTGGGTATAGCTAATACCATGGTTTGCTATGTATTAGCTATATATAGGATAATACCAAATAGTGTGTGTAACTAATGCTTGTATTAGTTATATATAGGTTGAAAAAGTGTATCAAACAAGGTATTACTAATACACAAAGCAATGCATACATACATATATAGAATTTTGGACTACAAGTTTTAAATAATTTTTTTTTTCTTTCTAAAAATATGTGCTCAATCAAACGTATCACATAGACTAGGATGAAAGGAGTATACTAAATAATTATAAATAATAAATTCAGAACCTATTAAATTAATAGCCCATAATAAATCAAAATTCGAACCATAAATATCAAATTTTGGATTCGTCTATGCTCTTGTCTCAGGGTGATTTTTAAAAAAAGCCAGATTTACAACTGGTCGTTCAAAAATAACCTAATTTCAAAAGTAATCGAAATTTAGCCACTTTTTATGTAAAGATAAATCTGAGCGAAAACACTGTTCAAAATCCGGAAAATACTCCAGTATATTATGCTGGAGTTCCAGCATAAGTATGCTTGAACTCCAGCATAAGTATACTTGAACTCCAGCATATTATACTGGAGTTCCAGGATAGTATGCTGGAACTCCAGCATAATATGATGGAGTTCCAGCATAAATACACTAGAACTCCAGCATAATATACTGGAGTTCCAGCAAGTATAATGGTCCAGTATAATATACTGGAGTTTGGAGCATCAGTGCTCCAGTCTCCAGTATATTATACTGGAGCCAGCAAAGTATATCGGTCCAGCATAATATGCTGGAGTTCATACACAAGTGCACCGAACTCCAGTATATTATGCTGGACCGGTCTCTATTGCAGCAAAACGGTGGATATTTTTCATTGACTTGGTAAACGCTGGCTATTTTTGATTGACCAGTCCAAAAACTGGCTATACCGTGAAATTTTGGCATTTTTATAGCATAGGCAATGGTTTCAATATCTAGAAATAAATTCGGCATTTGAAATTTCACATTTTGCATTATTCAACCAGAAAGCAGCATTCGCGTAATCTTGGTTAATGATCGCTGAAATAGTTCTAATTAAGGTAGATGTATTATAAATAAAATTGTATTTATGGTGAATGTCTATATTTAGAGAGATTCTAGGGTTCATTGCTTGGTTGCCAAGTCACCCTCTCCCTATAAATAGAGGGTTTTATTCCATTGTAATTCATCCCAAATCAATAAGAATTCTCTCCCTCTACTTTTCTCTGCAATACTCTTTTTCTTCTTTTATTGTTTTATAACACGTTATCAGCACGAGACTCTAACCAATTGAGTAGAAGCTTTGGGATTGAGCATAATGATTGTCAATTATTCCATGAACTTCCTTCATGATTAAATTCTGGATTTAAGGTTAGTATTTTACCGTATTTTTCTCTTTTATTCTATACTTTGACTTTAAATACAAGCAAAGACAATAAAGTTTGATTATAACTCTAATGGAGTTTGTAAGAAATTATAATCACCTGAAGTGGTAAAATTTCTATGCCTCGCCATGATCAAATTCATGTATGATTGTGGGCAAAAAATTGAAAATCCGTCCCATTGAATTTGCTCCATTCTCATTCCCTTAAGAGAATGTGATAGCAGTATGTGATAAGTCTGAAAGAAGACAAAATTATTATTATGAATGTATCAATGGATATGGACGTGGCAATAGACGAAATTATAATCGTCATCATTTGTGATAATGAGAACAATAAGGATTCTCAAGATAATCTTTCACTCTGTGAAAAATATTTGTCATCGATTTGACATGAGATTTTGTAAAGCACATATAGATGATTATGGTCCATTCATGATGTGAATGTGACAACATCTGATTTATGAATACGTATTCATTCTTCAAAAAATATGAACGTGCTAGTGGTAGTGAATATACCGCACTCACCTCTAAAAGGAGGTTTGAGATGATATAAGAAATTAAAGTCATTATTATGGCATGAATGGTCATTGGTCACGTACCTATTGTACGCCAAAATATTTTGGCATTGTGATTGTTAAAAGACAACGGTAATGCAAGAAACAGATCTTGTATATAATTTTGACCACAACGATAATGGTATAACTTTCTCTTTAAAAGAGATATTCGCCATATGGATGCTGATGAATATGTGGCTACCAAATTAATTGAGAGCTCCGGAAGAGCCAATTATTACTATTTTGGAGAAACACAATTGATTACCAATAAGGTATTGTGTTGTAGTAAGTCTCAAAGAAACTTAATCAGTTTCTAAAGTATACGCAAAAGCGATTGATTATATTGAGACTATAAATAAAGGAAAGATTTAATATCTTCTATTACTACAACTTGTAGCGGGATAATATGTATGTGAAGAGCTACCCGCTTTGTTCTCCAGTTTGTACTACACAAATAAAATCATAACACAATAAAGTGGATGTTTATTGATATAAAAACCCATATCATAATAAACTCGGAGTTTATTGATAATTACACACGTCATGGTGTAAACCTGAATTTTATCAATATTGATAATTTATTCGGTTGGCATAATTGGTTTAGCCATATTAATTTTAGTATGATGTGCANCAGCATATTATACTGGAGTTCCAGGATAGTATGCTGGAACTCCAGCATAATATGATGGAGTTCCAGCATAAATACACTAGAACTCCAGCATAATATACTGGAGTTCCAGCAAGTATAATGGTCCAGTATAATATACTGGAGTTTGGAGCATCAGTGCTCCCGTCTCCAGTATATTATACTGGAGTCAGCAAAGTATACCGGTCCAGCATAATATGCTGGAGTTCATACACAAGTGCACCGAACTCCAGTATATTATGCTGGACCGGTCTCTATTGCAGCAAAACGGTGGCTATTTTTTATTGACTTGGTAAACGCGGCTATTTTTGATTGACCAGTCCGAAAACTGGCTATACCGTAAAATTTTGGCCTTCTCTCACCCCACGCACAGCCTTCTTTTGTGTACTCTCAAAACTCATCAGGGCCCAGGGGTTAAAAAGATTTGGTCACAAGATCTGATGTGATGGAAATGCATGGGTTAGAAGAATGTAGACATGTGAGGGATTTTGCCTTGTCATAACCCATTCTATCTTTTCCAAGCATAAGAAGGATACTTTTAGCACAATAATATGCACTCTTTTTTTGTACTTATTTTCCCTGGATTTTTCATAGACACGCACTACATTGTGTAATGAAGACCTCAAATTTCGTCATGGTTGAAACTACAAAGGGCCCATGTGGCCCAGTTATAGTCAATCCAACAGCTGTAGCTGAGCCCAAAGGAGGGCCTATAATCTATCACATGGTTTTTCCCCACAAAAAGGAATGGAGATTGGAGAAGAAGGGTTACACGAATTCAGTACAACATATATCAGGTAGCCAATTGGAACATTCAGATGCAGTATATGATTGGTCTAATAAAATTTGTTTGAGGGGAAAATCAATTGGCAACAACAATAATAAAAATAATGATAATATATAGTAATATATAGCATGATGTTTCTGGAAATAACACAGTCCGAGTCCCCACAGTCCATTGCCAAAACAACTCAAAGTGCTTTCCAACCACACTTGATGATTTGATGCTAAGAGATTACATAACTTATAATGGTCTAGAGTTATAGACCAAGTTCCACCACAATAGAATGTTCAAGACCTTCCACATTTTGGTCACTTCCATAAGGTTGACAAATGAGCAAACCAATACACAAATCCTCAAGTTGTCTTCTCTTTACCCCACAAAATTTCACCTAAAATGTTGTTGGATAGATCCTATTTAGTATACTTACAAATTGTAGCATGTGAAACTGCTCTTTCGTAGTTACTAAAGCCTTCTTTCTTTAAGTTTACAAGTGAAACTAAATTTCAGAGACATATTTTGCTGGGATTATTTCCGTAATTACCCCCATAAGAATGGGGTTACAATACAGTGGAGTCAAGGATTTGAAGTTAATGGATTTTGTATCTAGTGTCGAACTCATAGTTCGTCTTAGTTACTAGGTTCGAAATTAAATATTTATACATATTTAACAAATTTCATAATAAATACACGAACCATCTCATCCAAAACCATATCTAATGCTCTAGCTTCCCTCGGGGTTACATGAACCATCTTGATAGTTGCATCATTCCACGTTTTAGTACAAGGTCCAAGGAATTATTATAATATATACCTTTCTAACTAAAGCTAATTACCAACCTACCCATCCCCAGTTTTGTTCGACCATCTGATAATCTTTCCTTCCTATTTGGAAGCTCCACAATATGTAAATACCATCATAAACCTCCATCAACGTTGCCAAGAGTACTACACCGTGATAATCTTCTTTTTAACTGATTATTAGTCATTACATAAAAATAATAGATGTAATTTCAAATCTGAAAATAAAATAAAATTGAAACTCCATATAAATGAGTTCAAAATGCCAGATCTGATTTTTTTATAGCGTTTTACTGTTGAAATTCGTTAGTTATTGTTCTTTGATATGTAGATTGTACCTTTGATGCTGATTTTCGGATATTTATTGTACAAAAATGTAAATCAACCATTGAAGAACCTCGAAACTTGAAACTCATGACTTGGTTTGTTTGAGTTTTTAATTGTTTTGATCTGATCCTGCATGGGGTTGTTTGAAAAGTTGATTGGAGGTTGTAGCTATAGTTTAAGTCAATTTGGTGGAGATTTTGTAGTAGATTTTAGAAATTTGGGTTGAAATATAGTTGAACTAGAGAAGAAGACGAATTTGTATTATATACCCAAATAGTATACAAATATACCATCTTGGTATACAATTCATTCCAACATATATTATTACAGTATACAATATAATATAACTGTATATTGTTATAATTGGTCCTTTTTAAACTTTTCCATTGGGTCTTTTTTTTTTTAAATTTTTCAACGGATTTCTCATGGGTTTTCAAAATTTTTCTTAAGCCAAAACTTTTAGTTTGAATATTGATTGGAGGTTGTGGCTGAAGTTTGAGTTAGTTTGGTAAATTCTTTTAGAGATTTTTGAAATTTAGGTCAGCATTGTGTTGAGCTAACGAAGACGACGAATTTGTACGGTATACCAAATGGTATAAAATTATGCTATTTTGGTATACAATTCATTCCAACAGTATAATGTAATAGCATACTGTTTTACTTTGGTCCTTTTTAAATTTTTTTAAAATTTTCATTAGGTCCTCTTTTAACTTTTCACAGAATTGTCATGACCCAAAATCCGACTAATCGTAATGGCACCTAACCCAACCCGCTAGGCAAGCCAATATTACAATAATCCAATTCAAATGAAATTTACTGAGAGAAATAATGATAATAAAACTGAACTTTTATACAAAGAGCTCCCAAGGACCGGTAGTACAAGTCATGAGACATTAAGACTTAGATTTTTACAAAACTGAACTGAAATAAATACTACATCTGTTTGAAATGTAAATAAACAGAATCTGAATCTAATGCTACCAAGGACAAGTGATAGCAATAGCTCGAATGCAAGTACATCTTCAATGTCAGCCCTCGCTGTACACAACAACATCAACACAAATATCTGCACGCAAGGTGCAGAAGTATAGTATGAGTACAACCGACCCCATGTACTCAATAAGTATCCTAACTAACCTCGGCGAGATAAAATAAGCAAGAACTATAGATGATACTCACTAACACCTGTGCAGTTCAATATTTCCAACAAGTATAGAACATGTATATGATCAAAAAGGAACAATCTCAAGTAAAACCATTTTTGATACTCACAATTCATGGTCTCAAAATGTTCTGTTCAGTCAATAATCCACCATATAAGGAGGATATGCAAGTAAATCAGGTAATCAGTTAACGGATTTGTAAGTAAAGATGAAAGATTTGCGACATCAAATCACTCTTCAAATTCTCATTTACATTTTGAAAGATTTTTACAAAATTTCTCATTTTCTTCCATTCAATTCACTAATTTAATGATATAATTAAGTATGAAATCATGAAATGTAACCAGCTCTCCCAGAGCTCACATCAATATCAACCGCACGGACAACTCACGTACTATAGTACCAATGTGTGGATCCGCACGGACAACTTACGTGCTGCACGAATAACTCACGTGCTATAGTATCAATATCTGGATCCACACGGACAACTCACATGCCGCAGGGACAACTCACATGCTATAGTATCAATATCTGGATCTGCACGGATAACTCACGTGCTATAGTATCAATATCTGGATCCGCACGGACAACTTACGTGCTAATATCACAATCCGCCCGGCGTGGTCACAGGCACAACAGTCCAAATCATATTTTAGAGAAGCAAGTATACAAGAACACATGTATATAATGGATAAAATATCGGACTTCATGCTCCTGGACTGGTATAATTACATGCTAAAGTGTAGGCATATGCAATGTGTGCTATCATAGCTCAAATCGGTAATTTATCACGAAAATAGCAATTACCAAGTTTTATTTAGGGAATTAGCCTCTTCGTAACCTCAAACATTGCTCAATTAGTTCACAACAATGATACAAATATGAAATACACGGTAGCTTAAAGCTTAACAGTCAACTCTAGGCGTATCATAGCCTAAGCACTATCCCGAGCATGGATAAATACCTCGGTGCTCGCACATGGGCTCAAGCCCCACACATATGCACACATAGTGCATAGCTATCGCAAATAATTCAGGCAACTAGTGTATCAACTAAGGTTAGATAGGATTCTTACTTCAAACAAGCCGAATTCAACACCGAGCAAGACGACCAATACTCTAGAAATTTCATTCTGAGTGCATCAACCTCCGAACGGTCCAAAACTAGCCAAAAGTGACCTAAATATATCAAATAACGCCTAAGGAATCCAAATAATAAAGGTCGAATTTCTAATCAAAATCCCGAAGTGAACCAAAAATTCAAACCCGGGCCCGCACCTCAGAACCCAACAAAACTCACAAAATTCGTCAACCCATTCAATTACGAGTCCAACCATACTAGTTTCACTCAAATCCGACTCCGATCGATGTTCAAAACTAAAAAATTTACTTTATGAAACTTTAAACAATCCCCCCCCCCCCAATTTCTCTTCTGAATTCATCCACCAAAATGCCAAAAAACGAGAATAGATTCATGAAATATAATCAAAACCGAGTTAAGAATGCTTACCCCAATTCGCGTGATGAAATACCTCTTCAAAATCGCCCAAGACCGAGCTCCAAATCTCCAAATCTCATAAAAAGAACCAAGGCCTCGAATAAAAATAGAATCTGTCCAGCCCTTTCGCTTCTGCGAAGAAAATAGCCGCTTTTGCGGCGCCGCTTCTATGGAATAAGCTAGAAAAATGGCCCTTCGCACTTGTGGAAAACATCTGCTAGACGCAATCGCAAGTGCGACAACTAAACGCGCATCTGCGCATAAGACCACTCTTACGCCCAATGATTTCGCTTCTGCGCACACGCAAGTGTGCCTCTTCCTCCGCATCTGCGATGATCCCCTAGCCAAGCCTGTTACGCTTATGTAACCGAATTGTCTGCATCTGCTGAGTCGCATCTCCGTCCATTATTCTGCAGATGCGGAAACACCAGAACCAGCACTCCTTCAGCAATGCAACATGCGACAAAATGATTCGAACCTCGTCTGAAACTCATCAGAGCCACTCGGGACCCCGTCCAAATATACCAACAAGTCCCATAACATAACACAGACCTACTGAGGCCTCAAATCTCGCATAACAACATCTAAACGACGAATCACACCTCATATCAAACTTAATAAACATTTTGAACTTTTCAACTTCCGAAACTCGTGCCAAAACATATCAAATCCAACCCAAAATGAGCTAAAATTTTGCACACAAGTCCCAAATGACATACGAAGCTATTCAAATTCCCGGAACCTCAATCCGAACCCGATATCATCAAAGTCAACTCCCGGTCAAATTTATAAACTTTCCAAACCTTCAAATTTCCAACTTTCGCCAATTAGTGCCCAAAACCTTCTAGAAATATCCAAATGCAAATCCGGGCATACACCCGATTCCAAAATCACCCTCCGGATCTAACGGAACCATCAAAACCCCAAATCCAATGTCAAATACTAAAAAATCAAACTTGGTCAACTCTTCCAACTTTAAAGCTTCAGTCATGAAATTCATTGTTCCAAATCACTTCCGACTTAACTGAAAACCAAAACCAACGATTCACACAAGTCATAATACATCACACGATGCTGCTCAAGACTTCAAATAGTTGAACGGGATAAAAATGCTCAAAGTGACCGGCTGGGTCGTTACAAGAGTTCTCATATATTTTTTTTTCTTAAGACAAACTATTTAGTTTTAATATTGATTGGAGTTTGTGGCTAAAGTTTGAGTCAATTTGGTGAAAATTCGGGAGTAGATTTTTACAATTTTGATTGAAATTGAGTTGAACTAGCGAAGAAGACTAGTTTGTACTGTGTACCAAAATAACATTCTATATACCATTTGAACTGGCGAAAAAGAATTTGTACAGTAAACTAAAATGATATACTATATACCATTTTGGTATTCAGTTCATTCCAATAGTATACTATTACAATATACTATATAATGTAACAGAATACTATTATAATTTGGTCGTTTTAGAATTTTTTGGAATTTTCATTGAGTTCTTTTTCAACTTTTCAACAGAATTTTCATATTTCTTTTTTAAATTTTTTTCTTAAACCAAAATATCTAGTTTGAAATATTTGATTGGAGGTTATGGCTAACGTTTGAGTCAACTTGATGGAAATTCTGGAGTAGAATTTTAAAATTTGGGTTGAAATTAAGTTGAACTATCGAAAAAGGCTAATTTGAACTATATACTAAAATAACATACTATATACCATTTGGTATATAATATTTAATTCAACGTTTATAATTCATTGTGTTGAATTGACGAAGAAGAATTTATATTGTATACCAAAATGATATACTATATACCATTTTAGTATAGAGTTTATTCTAACAATATACTGTTACAGTATACTATATAATGTAACAGTACTATTACAATTTGGTCTTTTAGGAATTTTCTGAAATTTTTATTGAGTTCCTTATCACTTTTCAATAGAGTTCTCATATTTTTTCAACTTTTTTCTTAAACCAAAATATTTAGTTTGAAATATTTGATTGGAGGTAATTGGCTAAAGTTTGAGTCAATTTGGTGAAAATTCTAGAATAAATTTTTTAAATTTAGGTTGAAATTGAGTTGAACTGGCGAAGAAGACCAATTTGTACTATATATCAATGTAACATACTATATACCATTTTGGTATATAATATTTAATTCAATAGTGTATAATTTATTGCAACAATATACTATTACAATATATGGTATAATGTAACAATGTTGTTTTAGGCATCTAAATTTTACTGGATTTAAATCTATAAAATTATTTGGACTATAATTTTGAATTAAAGATATATTAGTTCAAATAAATTTATTGGGGTAATATAATTGGATTAGTTAAATAAGTCCAATATATATGGATTAAATAAATAAGTCCAAATCCATTGGGGTAGCCCATCTAATTGGGCTACAAGTGATGAGCCCACTTCATTAGGCCCAAGATGTCATCTTCCTAGAGGCCCAGTGCCATGTGTCAAAAGAAGTGGCACGCCAAGTTAAACAGAAGAGCCAATATGATCGTGCCACGTGTCAAAATGACAAGGCATGCCAAGTTAAATTAAAATGCCAATGAAATAGTGCCACATGGGCAAGTGACATGTTCTGGCCAATCAAATGTGGCCCTGTCACACTTCGATTTGATTGGTCGAAAAGAGTTTGTTCTTATCATAACTCTTCCCTCCCACAACTAAATAGGGGTCTTCATAACCCAGAAAAGACACCAAAAGTTATAACAAGAAGCAAGAAAGAGCTCGTAGATCAAACGCTACAAATTCCTCCACAAGTTTCAAGCTTCAAGCAATCAAATTCAAGTTCAAGAAATCAAGTTCAAGCTCAAGAACGAAGAACAAATCAAGTTCAAGCTCAAGAACGAAGAACAAATCAAGATTCAAGGAGTACGAGTTCAAATAAAAGTTCGTGTTAGTTGAATTCAAGATCATCGTTCGTGGCAACAAACATAAATTCAATATCAAGCTCAAATGCCCTTGAATTTATTTACTATTGGAAAGAAGAATCAGAGGATTCATAGAGATGGTAACACTCAAATATTCGAAATAAAATACTATGATTGTTACGATATTTTTCGGTTTTGATTTTATTTTCTCGACGCAATTTATTGGCCAATACACTACAGGCTATCTGAGAAGAGTTGGGAAGGGTTAAATGGAAGTTTGTTCTTCGTGGTAGCGGGGAAATGAACGTGATCGCATAGGGTAAAAATTGTCCTGGAAAATTTTGTAATCGCGATCGCGAAGAGTTATATAGTGGTTTCGGGCATTTTTGCATATTTGGAGCTATGAAGCTCGGATTGAGACGATTTTTGAAGCAACTTTTACCATATGGATAGGGGTAAGTGTCCTCTACTCATTTTTGAATATATTTCATGAATCTATCTTCATTTTTGGCATTCGATTGAGGATTTCAAGAGAGAAATTGGGGGTTTTTGTCCAAAGTTTCATAGAGTAAATTTTTGAGTTTTGAACATCGATTCGGGTCAGATTTGGATGAATCTACTATGGTTGGACTCGTAATTGAATGGGTTGTCAGATTTTATGACTTTTGTCAGGTTTTGAGGTGCGGGCCCAAGTTTTACGTTTTGGTTGACTTTGGGCTTTTGATAAAAGACTCGACCGTTATAATTTGGAATTGTTTCCTTGGGCTTCATTTGATGTATTTGAATTGCTTTTGGCTAGTTTTGAGCCGTTCAGATATCGGTACGCGCATGATGGCATTTTTGGAGTATCGCTTGGCTTGTTCGGTATTGGATTTGGCTTGTTCGAGGTAAGTAACACTTTTAAACTTGGGCTGAGGGTATGAGACCCCAAATTACGTGTTATGTGTTTGGTGTTGAGGTGACACACATGCTAGGTGACGGGCTTGTGGGCGTGCACCGTGTGAATTATAACTCCGTGATTTATGTGGTACGGTGCAGTTACTTGATCTTATCTGTAACCATGAAATCTCTACGTGCTAGAGTAATTGAGCTGTGATCCATGGTTTAGCCTAGCCTAAACCATGTCTAGGCTACATGCTTATCCTGTTGGGACCCACTGAGGTCATTTTTGCTATTGAGTTATTTGCTTATATTGCGATTACATACTCAGTCATATGCATTCATATGCATACTGTATCTTATACTTAATTACCATTTATGTAACGACCCGACCAGTCATTTTAAGCTCAAGCGCATCATTAGGCAGTTTGAGGCCATGAACAGCTTCATTTCGAGTATTATGACTTGTACGCGTGGTCGGAATTGAATTTCAGGAAGCTTGGAGATGATTTGGAAAGTAAATTCTCATTTCGGAAGCATTAAGTTGAAAGAATTGGCTAAGATAGGATTTTTGAGTAAAAGACATTGGAATCGAGATTTGAAGGTTCCAACAGGTTCGTATGATGATTTTGGACTCGGGCGTATGTCCGGATCGGGTTTTAGATAACCCGGGAGCGTTTCAGCGCCTACTGTGGAAGTTAGCATTTTGGAAGAATTTCATAAATTTGGGTTGAAGTGCATTTCAGTGTTATCGATGTCCGTTTGGGATTCAGAGTCTGGGAATAGCTCCGTATGGTGATTCTGGTATTGGGAGCGCGAGCGGAAGTGGATTCGGAGGTCCGTAGGTCATTTTGGAGTCGTTTGGCTGAAGTTAGAAATTTGAAAGTTTTTGAGAAGTTTGACCGGAAGGAGATTTTTGATATTGGGGTCGGATTCCGATTTCGGAAGTTGGAGTAGGTCCATAAAGTCGAATACGACTCATGTGTAAAATTTGATGTCAATCGGATGTGATTTGATAAGTTTCAGCATCGAATGAAGAAGTTCGAAGTTCTAAACTTCATCAAGTTTGAAATGGAGTGTGATTCATGGTTTTAGGGTTGTTTGATGTGATTTAAGGCCTCGAGCAGGTCCGCATTATGTTATGGGACTAGTTGGTGTGATTGGACGGGGTTCCAGGGGCCTCGGGTGGATTCCGGGTGGTTAACGGATCGAATTGGAGTTGGGAGAAAGAGCTGAAGCCTGCTGTCATCTGGTGTAACCGCACCTGCGAGGTCTTGGCCGCAGGTGCGGAGCCGTAGAAGCGGCCAAAGGAGCGCAGATGCGGTTGAGAAGGGAGAAGGCTGGGACCGTAGATGCGGTCATCTTGTCGCAGAAGCGGGACCGTACCTACTGAAGGAGAAGCACAGAAGCAGAGTAAGGGGGCCTGGCGAAGGACCGCAGATGCGGTAGTGGGGCCGCACCTGCGGAACCGCAGAAGCGGTCAAGTGACCTCAGGTGCGGAAAGGCTGGAGGCAGTGTGTTCTTTTAAAAACGAGATTTGGCCCATTTTCCTTCATTTTCTCTTGGTTTGGGCAATTCTTGGAGGGTTTCAAGAGGGGGTTTTCATCATCAATGGAAAGGTAAGCCATCCCCACCTATTGTGAGTTAGATACATTGATTATGTATATGTTTTAACATGAAAATTAGTAGAAACTTGGGGTTTGAGGGAAAAATCTAGAAAATTGGTATTCAGGGATTTTGATCACGATTTTGGACATGAGATTGAGAGTAAATTATATATTTGAGTTCGTGAGATTGTGGGCAAATTTTATCTTCGAAAAATTTCGGAATTCGGGCACGGGGGTCCGAGGGCGATTTTGTCAACTTTTCGATCGGGGTTTGAAATTGCAATAAATTGGATTGTTATGAGTAATTGAACATATATTAATGGTTTACATAATTATTGGCTAGTTTGGAGCGTTGTACATCGATTTGAGTCTTCGGAAGGGCGTGAAATGCCGGTTATGGAACTTCGGAGCGAGGTGAGTCTCCTTTCTAACCTTGTAAGAGGGAATTGTTCCCATAGGTGAATTAACTGGTTATGTGCTTCTATTTGTGGGGGCTACGCACACACGAGGTGACGAGAGTCCGTGCGTAGCTACTATTATGCTTAAGTCCGGGTAGTCTAGGACCCAAAAGCATGCTTTACTTGTAATATTTGGAATCTTGTTGTCAATTTGAAATGCTTAAAATTTATCGAACGTGTAAATAAATTTCTTAAAGGCTAGACGTCGTTTTCTTGACTTTTTAAAAAGAGAAATTGCCTTTTCTTGGATAATTGCTCCTTGATGAATTCTTGATTGACTGCTTGAATGTGTTTATTGTGGAGCGAGCCGAACATCTCGGTAGATTAAATAGATGCATCTATGGTTCACGCCATTCGACCCTTTGGCAATGCACAGTTTAAATATTTGTTGGATCTGGCCGTACGACCTCGGCATGATTTGCGCATGCTTGTATTGCTTGACATGCAAATTTATAAATAATGATATTGCCTCCCTGGCTTGAGATAAATGCATAAATGATGAAAATGAATTTGGAAATTTCCTATTAATAAAAGAATTGATTACTTGCTTCATGCAATTAAGTTACAATCATTTTTATGAAAATCCTCGATTTACTATATTATTGGTATATTATTATTGGACCACTAGTAAGTGTCGAAGTCTAAAGGTTTCAAGTTAAGTAGGACTAAGGCGGAATATGTGGAATGTAAGTTCAGCGACTTGACGGGGGAAGCGGATGTGGAAGTCAGGCTTGACTCACAGGTCATCCTCAAGAGAGAAAGTTTTAAGTACTTAGGGTCAATTATCCAGGGAGATGGGGAGATCGACGGGGATGTTACGCACCGTATTGGGGTGGGGTGGATGAAATGGAGGTTAGCGTCTGGAGTCCTGTGTGACAAGAATGTGCCACCGAAACTCAAAAGTAAATTCTATAGAGTGGTGGTTAGACCAGCCATGTTGTATGGAGCTGAGTATTGGCCAGTCAAGAATTCACATATCTAGAAGATGAAAGTAGCAGAAATGAGGATGTTGAGATGGATATGTGGGCACACTAGGCTGGATAAGATTAGGAATGAAGATATTCTAGAGAGCGTGGGTGTGGCTCCCGTGGACGACAAGATGCGGGAAGCTCGACTCAGATGGTTCGGACACGTGCGGAGGAGAAGCCTAGATGCACCGGTTAGGAGGTGTGAGCGGTTGACTTTGGCGGGTACGAGAAGAGGCAAAGGGCGGCCAAAGAAGTATTGGGGCGAGGTGATCAGGAAGGACATGTGGCAACTTCAGATTTCTGAGGACATGACTCTTGATAGGAACATGTGGAGGTCGAGCATTAGGGTGGTGGGCTAGGGGGTAGTCGAGAGTTCTTCCCTCTTTGTACCGGGTAGACTGATAGAGTTTTGTTTAGGTTTGTTAGCGGTCTATGATGTGTTCACATGGTTGGTTGCATAGTTTTGTGTTATTGCCCTTTCCCTTATTCGTTGTTGTTATTTTCTTTCTGGCATCTTTTGTTGTTACATGCCTTTTCTTTTGTTTCTTTTATGATATTATTGTCTCTCTTGTAGAGCCGAGAGTCTCCTGGAAACAGCCTCTTTACCCTTTTTGGGGTAGGGGTAAGGTCTGCGTACACTCTACTCTCCCCAGACCCCACTTGTGGGATTTTATTGGGTATGTTGATGTTGATGTAGTAAGTGTTGAAGTCGACCTCTCGTCACTACTTCTTCGAGGTTAGGCGGTATAGTTACTGGGTACACGTTATTTTTGTACTCATACTACACTTGCTGTGCATTTTTGTTGCACAGGCACATGCATGACTAGTGGACTATTCAGGCGCAGCGGCATGTTTGATATGGAGACTTAGGTGAACTGCACCTTTCGAGATGACCCGCAGCCGGCAGAGTCTCCTTTAGAGTACTGTATTGTGTTTTCCTTGCTATCCAATTGTATTCCGGACAGTTATTGTTATTACATCTTGTATTTTTTTCTAGAAATTGCTCATGCACTTGTGACACCGGGTTCTGGGATGACTATGGGATTATTCAATATTTAAGTTTGTTAAACACGTCATTATTCATTCAGTAAAATTCATTATTTGTTGTTTAATGTATAAAGGAAATGATTTCAAAAATATTAAAACAAGAAATTACTAGTTATTTGGTGTTAGCTTGCCTGACAATGGTGTCTGGCGCCATCACGACCTTTAATGGACTTTGGGTCGTGACAATTTATTGATACATCACATCATTATTTTTGGGCTGATTTTCATGACATTGTGATCCCGAGAGATTGGAGAGAGTGATGACTGGGCAAGGCCGAGGGCCTGATTGTGAGGATGTTGATGGGATCGGGCTGCAAGCCGCAACAAGTATTATTGATTTATCTATGGGATCGGGATGCACGCCGCATCATGTTTTATTGATTATGCCATGATTGGCTTATTATAGCGCTTGGGATGAAGGAGCCCCTCCGGAGTCTGTACACACCTCGCAGCAAGCACACGTACCTACTGAGTGCGAGTGCCGAGTGATTTGGGAGGATTGAGTGATTTTGAGGACTGAGTGGCCACAAGGACTGAGTGACTGTGAGGATTAAGTGCATTGATACACCGAGAGTATGCATATGGTTTTATCACTGCATTGTATTATAGTTCGCATGCGTACATTGACATGTAGGCATAGAGATGTACCTTCCTCATGCCACTTGATAATGGAACATCTGACCTGTATTTGGAATTTTTGGGAAAGATCACAGTTTTCAAACTTACTCATATTTTTTTTGGCGATTTCGGTAAAAGATTTGGGTTTTCATTGATATACTTGAAAATCTGGCATATTTTTTGGAACTGTGAACGAGTTGAGCATTTTATCTCTGAGTTACTTATTTTATTACTTTCATTATGTTGTTATGAACTATTGTTGGCTATTGGTGTTGGACTTCGACCTTTGTTCCAGCTCGTCACTACTTTCAACCTAAGGTTAGGTTTGTTACTTATTGAGTATATGGGGTTGGTTATACTCATAGTACACTTCTGCACCTTGTGTGCAGATGTTGGATGATGATGTTAGTGTGTTCGATGGGAGCTGGATTTGAAGACGTACCTGCGTTCTGGTTATAGTTGCCTCTTGTTCATGGTAACTCTAGATTATGAAAAATCTGTTTATGTATAATTCGGACAGATGATGTATTTATTTTACACTAGCTTTGTAAACTCTAAATCTTAGATGCTCATGATTTGTACTACCAGTCCTTGAGAAATGTATAAGATTCAAATATTTTCTTTTATTTATTTATCTTATTAAATTTCGTTAATTTGGTTTATTGTCAATTGGCTTACCTAGCGGGTTGGGTTAGGTGCCATCACGACTACTTGGATTTTGGGTCGTGACAAGCTGGGATCAGAGCCCTAGGTTCATAGGTTCTACGAGTCATGAGCAAGTTTCTAGTAGAGTCTTGCGTAACGGTATGACGACGTCCATACCTATCTTCGAGAGGCTACAGGGAACATAGGATAAACTCCCCATCTTTCTTTCGTTATCGTGCGACATTGATTCAGCTTGAAGCGTAATTCTTTGAATTCCTTCCACGCATTCGTATGCGCATATGAGCGCTCGGTATCAATTGTGCATCGACGGTAATATGCGAGATGTGATTTTTGTGTGTTGATGGTGGGCCAGTCTGGAGGACTTGAGGTCAGGTGTTGACCGTAGTTGAGCAAGGGAATTCCGGTTGAGTGAGCACGTGCTTTTGTACTTATATGTCCGGTAGAGTCCCTATGAGTGGAATGTATGGCTGATGAGTGGTTGGATGGCTGTATGATAAGTATGATGTGACGACGAGATGTGTTTAGATGGATTGAATGTGACGGGAAGAGTTTGCTTAAGATGTAAAAAGGACTATTGGGTGCTTGATTTCTGTCTTGATGTGACATATAGACTCGAGTTATGAGTGTATCGAAAGATCTTTCATGTTGCTTAATTATGGAACAAATTAGATTCTCATGTCTTATTGATGAGTTCAGACTCAGGAAGATTAAGTGATAGCGTAGTAGTTGTGGCTACGAAGGGGTATAAAGAGATGTCAGTTTGAGGCTAAGCAGGTGGATTATAACCTGCGAGGTAATCTATTGATGTGTGATCCTTATGATGTTGTGGGGAGGCTTATTTTCTGCCAGTGGGTTTTATTTGTGTGATTTGAGTTTGGATCGCTGGTAATAGTCGACCTGACTGACACGAGGATGAATGCGAGATTTGTAGATGATTTGGGGTATTAAATGGTTTGTGTTACATGAGCTTATGAAGTATTTAGTTGAATCTCACTGCTGTATTATGGCAGTAATGGGGTATGGTTATTGTAAGTTATCAGATGTTTTATTCCATGGCTTTGAGCCAAGTGGGGGAATCTGCTATCGACGAGTTCATTGCACGGTTATGTGTTGTATTGGTTTTAGTTTGAGGTATATTTGTGAATCAGTTATGACTTGTAGAGGTTGAGATCGAGGCTGACTCGAGTAAGGAAATTTCTGGATACGGGTTGTATTACACTCTATGGGTATATAGGAATCATGGAATGATTGAGTAATCATTCGTGAAGGATGTAGTGTGCATGGAGTAAGAATTCGCTTGGTTAAGTTAAGGCGAGGTTACTTCTTTTGGTGTCTTTGTGCTAATGAGGCACAGGTCATTTGGCCTGTTTGGGCGGTGCAATTGGGATGTGAGCAGAGTAGATGACTCTCAAGAAGGTTCTAAAGGGTTCAAGATTTATATGTAGCAATTTAGAGTTTTGGGGATTTGTATATTATTAGAACTTGAGATTTACATTGGATGATGTCGGGACTCGCGGTATTTCTATATCATTATGGACTATACATTTCATTATGAGGGAGGTAAAGGAAACAATTTTGGGTTCACATAAGGTCTCTTAAGAGTGGGTGTCTCGATTGTGGTACTTTGGGGTGCTAAGAGGGAATACAATGCCTTATGGGCCTTCGGGCGGTGTGATTTTATTCTAGGATCTTTTGGGGTGAGTTTTGATCAAGGATTATGGTGTTTTGACAAGGAGAAGTGTCAACTTGAGGGTAATTCAGAATGAACTCGGAGAAATAGGATAGCTTGGTAGTAGGTTGGATCAGCATGGTAATGGATATGATCGGTTCTTTGGGTACTTATGATGTGGTGAGTCTCTACAAGTGTTTTGTGGCAATAATCTTGGGTTTGGCAACCTGCATAGCTTGAGGTTTGAGATTGGGATCTGCATGTGCAAGTATATGATTCAGTTCTAAAGGGAGATCATGAGTTTATGCAGCACAAACGATTTTGGATGATGGCACTGATTGGTATTACCTGAGTAGAGTGTACATTCAGAAGGTGCACAATATTTTGACTTACGGATGCTTCACTGGTATTGCGATACTCCCCTGGTTGATCGACTGCTGATATTAAGATTTTTACGATGTGGCACGGAAGAATTATAGAAGTATTCCTCATGGGATGATCGTGTGTGAGAGATGTGTTAGATATTCGGGCGGTGGAGTCAGGATTAGATATGGTGATTCGTGTGTTCTATGGATTTGGAGACTGAGAGTTCTCAGAAGCTGATTGTTTCGTGGTTGTGGACTGTGAAGATGTGGCTAAAGCTAGCCATATGATGGCATGTGTTATGGTTAGATCATCGTGGACTTTAGAAGGGTTATTTATCTACTTGTGGATGACCGGGGTTGATTTGAGGGCCCATTAGTAGGCCCAATGAGGATGTGTAATCTACACCGGGTCGGATTTGTTGACTTAGCACCGTTACTGATGAAAGGTGTGTCATTCGGTTAGAGTTGAGCTTATTTGTGTTCTGATATGTTCTATGAGTTACTCTACTATGCTACAAGGGGTTGTGATTCGTTGGTTACATGCACACACGGTGCAGTTCTATTTTGGCCTTATAGTAGAATTTGAGCGAGATGGATATTAGGGTGTTGAATGACTTATTGTGCATTGGTTATGTTCTTTCTGGAATGTGGTATTGTGTTAATTGTTCCTCCATGGTTATGGTCATGCACCTTAGGTACTTGGTGTCAAATTGCGCGCGATTATTGATTTTGAGCATGGTGGCTTGAGGTATTTCATATAAACCAATGTTTGGATGGGGTCACGCATTGCAGCAAAGTTATGTTGAGATATGATCATTTGTGTTAGATTCGTGTGTTATGGATCTACGATGTGTGATGGGTCCTTAGCATTGCGTTGTGGCGGCACTTGTTGAGCGTGCATGACGGTTCTCTCATTGGAGTCATTTTCTATATTTAAGTACATTTGAATTGTCGCGTATTGGTGCACAGATTGCTCGGTCTGTGGCTTTAGGTAGTATTGGTGTGGCATGTCAGTAGAGTAGTTTGTATTTGATAAGATGAGGTCGTCAGATCTAGAGTGGGTGCTATGAGATTTGATTACTGTATGTTTGGAAGAATAATATCGGAAGTCGGCTTAGGACTTGGCTTTGGTTCCTCTCGGACGAGATAGAGCTCCATGACTTGTTGATCTGATGAGTGGTTAAGAGTTTCTGCGTGTTTCTTTCATCTTTGGCGGTGTACAAAGGTTCAGAACAATATTTTAGTTGATATGAGGTTTGTTACCGATGTCGATTTGGTTATCGAGCAGCTATTGCGGTCGGAAGTTATTGCTATGAGTATTTGAGTTTTGTGCTATAGCATGTGATTGTGTCTTGGGTTATGGTTATGGCTCGATGCAGCTTGTTCAAACTTATACAGTGTATAGATGCGAGATTTGGGTCTTATAGGAAATTTCAAATGTTGGAAAATTGGATTCTAAGGTTTATGGGCAAAGATTGAATAGTGTCACGACCCAAACCGATGGGCCGCGACGGGCACTCGGTACCTTACTAACTGAGTACCAACATAAAATATCTTTTTTATTGTACTTTCATTGGCAAATGGGCCGTCATGTGCTAACCAGAATAGACATAGGGGAATACTCAATATAGGATGACCCAACCTGATATAAAAAAAATTATACATGTGACATACGGGCCTATAAGGCCAACATGATCATTTGTAAACTCAAAACATAGGCCGGCAAGGCCATACAAGCATCCGTATACATGACAACAGTCTACAAGCCTCTAAGAATACATACTTATCATAAAGGTCGGGACAAGGCCCCGCCATACCAAATAATACGCGTCTAAATCATACTGACCAAACAAGCAACTCCGGAGCAAATGGAGCGCACCAACATCTTCCGCTGAGCTGATAGCCTACTTGGAGGACTCTCGACCTGTCTATTAGGACCTGCGGGCATGAAACGCAGCGTCCCAGGAAAAAGGAAAATCAGTACGAATAATGTACCGAGTATGTAAGGCACATAAATAAGTACATAAAAGACATGGAAGAAGTATAGAGTAAATGACTCAACCTGTAAGTCTGGATAACTCTGTAAATCATGGAATACTTAACTTATAGTGTCATGCATATGCGTATGAATGTCATGTCGTGCATAGGTACATCTGTTCATAACATCATCAAGCCTCTGAGGGCATCCCATCATATTATCTCGGCCACTGTGGGCAAAATCATCAACGTATACCAGCTGATCACGTGGTGGTGCGTATATAACGCTGTAACCTTTTCTCATATCCCGTATACATATATATACATACATATACGTGTATATAACTCCATCTTGGTCATGGGTAAATTTACATGTATAAATAAATGCAATGCATGAGAAGTACGCCAATAAAATCTTTCGGAATGTCATAAAACTATTATGCCTTTGATTAATATCATGAAGTAAACTTTTTCAACTTACGTATTTTCTGAGACCCATGAACAGATGATAGAATAATAGGATACATGGGAATTCAAGAACATAGGCACTTCTAATGCTTCTATGAACAGAGTCATTTATGGAAGTTGTATATTTGCTCATTTCGTTTGTATCGTATGGATCATCCAAAAGGAAAGAAGGGATAGCCTTAACTTACCTGATCTAATTCTCTTGACAATCCTTCCAACACACGTCAATTTGCGATAACACGTAATGGCGGATCGAAGTGATACTTATAACAGACGATGTTTGTGAATAACCCTTTCTTTTACTTTCCGAATAAGCCTTTGAGCATTGTGTTCTTTGCCAAATCTTATTCTTCTGTCCTAGTTTCTAAATATTTATTGTAGAAGAATGAAGAGACTTTGAATTACTACATTTTTGATAGCAAAATCACGTTGCTAATTTTATGAATGAGTTGCTGAATATCTCTTTGAACTTTGTAGAGATTGAATATTGAATTAGAGAGTCTCTTTTAATATTTGGATGTGGGCCCCATTTGAATAATGACTAATGTAACATAATCTACTAAATTTTGCCACCTTTTAAGTATAGTATAAGAGTCACAATGCTAGATTAGTGGGCTTCCACGTTTTTGAGTTTAATCTTTATCCAAAACTTTAATTACTCCTCCACTAATTATTAACTAACTAGGTAATGTCCCATTACCCAACAATTAATCAATTATCCACATAGTTAAGAATTATTTCCACTTACTTAAAATACTACTCACTTTTCACATACCTTATACACCTTACTATCATGGTCATGTGGTACCTTGTATGGCACTATTCTATAAATACCGAATATTATAGCTCAGACCGTATTTTATCCCAAATTACCATATTTCGACAAAACTCATATTCTTCGATTTGCTTACCCTCTCACCTTCACGAATTTACTCATCACTTGTTAGAAATAACATAATGCTTATAATTTCAAAATAATCCCATTCCCGAACTTACGTCGATTAACTTATGACGAAACTTTAACATGCGAAAATGCGGGATGTAACATTAAGGATCCCTAGTTTGGTTGTGTCGGCAGGGTTATGTGGATTAGGGTGACGTGGGATCACCTCAACGTACGTGCATGGTAAGATTATACGGTGATTCGATGGATTTAAAACGATTATGGGCACGTTTGAGGACGAACATTTATTTAAGTGGGGGAGGATATAACGACCCGACCGGTTATTTTGAGCATTTGCACTTTCCTCTGTGGTTTGAGGGCATGAGTAGCTCTGTATAATGTATTATGACTTGTAAGAATCGTCCGTTTTGGTTTTCAACTTATTCGGAATTAGCTTGGAAGAATGATTCTCATCTAGGAAGATTTAAGTTGGAAGAGTTGACCAAAATTGACTTTTGAGTATTTGACCTTGGGTCGGAGTTTTGATGGTTCCGTTAGGTCCGGATGGTGATTCTGGACTTGGGTGTATGTCCGGATTTGCACTTAGATATTTCTAGAAGGCTTCGACACTCATTGGCGAAAGTTAGAAATTTGAAGGTTTGGAAAGTTCATAAGTTTGACCGAGAGTTGACTTTGATGTTATCGGGTTCAGATTATTGTACCGGGAGTTGGATTAGGTTCGATATGTCATTTGGAACTTGTATGCAAAATTTGGGTTCATTCCGAATTGGTTAGGCTTGAATCGTACGCTTGGTTCAAAGTTTGAAGTTTATGAACCTAAGAGATTGATCTTGATCGACGATTCGCGATTTTGATATTGTTATTCGTGTTTTGAGGCCTCAGGTAGGTCCGTGTTATGTTATGGGACTTTTTGGTATGTTCGAACGAAATCCCGAGGGGCTCAGGTGAGTCGGGTTAATTTCGGACCATTTCTAGGCCATTTTTAGTTGTTGGTTTTTGGCTAAGGGGTGTACATTGTGATCGCGTGGATTTGGTGGCGATAGCGAAGAGAAAAATAGGGAAAATGGAGCAATGAATCGCGATCGCGGAAGCCTTCTTGCTATCGCAAAAGAAGAAAATCTCTGCTGCACTGACCCGACTTTGGAAGCTTATATCTTGCAATCTATAAGGAATTTAGAGATGATCCAAAAATGAAAATTGTAGCCGTTTTTGTCTAGTTTCGAAAAAATTAAATAGTTTCTCATTTGGATTTTTTTTACCAAAAGTTATGGCCAGGCTTTCTGAGAAGAGTTGGGAAGGGTTAAATGGAAGTTTGTTTTTCGCGATAAGCAAGGAGATGGCCGCGATCGCATAGGGTAAAAATTGTCTAGAAAAATATGTAATTGTGATCGCGAGGTTTGTGACCGCGATCGCGAAGGGTACACCTGGAACAGTGTATATAGTACTCTATTTCGAAGGTTTCAGACATTTTTGCATATTTGGAGTTATGGAGCTCAAATTAAGACGATATTTGAAACGATTTTCACCATATGGATTGGGGTAAGTGTTCTCTACTCATTTTTTATAATATTTCATGAATCTATCTTCATTTATTACATTTGATTGAGGATTTCGAGAGAGAAATTGGGGGTTTTTGCCTAAAGTTTCATAGAGTGAATTTTCGAGTTTTGAACATCGATTCGGAGTCGGATTTGGATGAAACTAGTATGGTTGGACTCATAATTGAATAGGTTGTCAGATTTTGTAAGTTTTGTCGAATTCCAAGGTACGAGCCTGGGTTTGACTTTTTGGTTGACTTTGGGCTTTTGATTAAAGACTCGACCTTTATCATTTGGAATTGTTTCCTTGGGCTTTATTTGATGTATTTGAGTTGCTTTTGGCTAGTTTTGAGACGTTCAGAGGTCGGTATGCGCGAGATGGCATTTTTGGATCATTGTTTGGCTTGCTCGGTATTGGATTTGGCTTGTTCAAGGTAATTAACACTTCTAAACTTGGTGCTGAGGGTATGAGACCCCGGATTATGTGTTACGTGTTTGGTTTTGAGGTGACGCACATGCTAGGTGACGGGCGTGTGGCGTGCACCGTGTGAATTATGATTCTGTTATTTCTGTGGTACTGTGTAGTTACCTGATCTTATTTGTAACCATGAAATCTTTATGTGCTAGAGTAATTTAGCTGTGGTCCATGTTAGAAACATGTCTAAGCTACATGCTAATCCTGTTGGGACCCACTAAGGTCATTTTTGCTGTTTAGTTATTCTCTTACGTTGCAATTACATACTTAGTCGTACACATTCATATGCATATCATATCTTATTCTCTGTTACCATTTATTGATACATCACATCATTATTTTTGGGTTGATTTTCATGATATTGTGAGCCCGATAGACTGAAGAGATTGATAACTTAGCGAGGCCGAGGGCCTGATTGTGAGGATATTGATGGGATCGGGCTGCATGCCGCAGCAAGTATTATTAATTTATCTATGGGATCGGTCTGCCCGCCGCAACATGTTTTATTGATTATGCCATGATTGGCTTATTATAGCGCTTGGGCCGAAGGAGCCCCTCCGGAGTCTGTACACACCCCCAGTGAACGCAGGTACCTACTGAGTGTGAGTGCGAGTGCCGAGTGTGAGTGCCGTGTGATTTGGGAGGATTGACTAACTGTGAGGACTGAGTGACTGTGAAGACTGAGTGACTATGAGGATTGAGTGAGTGGGAGGACTAAGTGCATTGATACACCGAGAGTATGCGTATGGTTTTATCATTGCATTATATTACAGTTGGCATACATACATTGAGATGTAGGCATAGAGATGTACTTTCCTCATGCCACTTGATAATGGAACATCTTACTTGTTGTTGGAAGTTTTTGGAAAAAAATCATAGTTTTCAAACTTACTCATATATTTTTGGCAATTTTGCAAAAGATTTGGGGTTTCACGATATACTTGAAAAGGTGGACTATTTTGTGGAACTGTGAACGAGCGGAGCATTTTTCTCTGAGTTACTTCTTTTATTACTTTCATTATGTTGTTATGAACTGTTGTTGGCTATTGGTGTTGGACTCCGACCTTTGTTCAACTCGTCACTACTTTCAACCTAAGGTTAGGTTTGTTACTTATTGAGTACATGGGGTCGGTTGTACTCATACTACACGTGCATATGTTGGATACTGATGTTGTTGTGTCTACGAGACCTGGATTTGAAGACGTACCTGCGTCCCGGTTATAGCTGCCTCTTGTTCATGGTAGCTCTAGACTTATGAAAAATCTATTTATGTATAATTCGGACATATGATGTATTTATTTTACACTACCTTTGTAAACTCTAAATCTTAGAAGCTCATGATTTGTATTACGAGTCGTTGGGAAACGTATAAGATTCGGATATTTTTGTTTATTTATTTGTCTCATTAAATTTCATTGATATTGATTTATTGTCAATTGTCTTACCTAGTGGGTTGGGTTAGGTTCCATCACGACTAGTTGGATTTTGGGTCGTGACATTAAGGTAACTCAATTAAGCAAGAAATAACATAGCTAAAATGATAATTTCCACATTTAGCCCGTACACACACTTGTCACCTTGCGTACACGGCTTTCACACATCACAGTTTTCGCAAACAACACAAGACCTAAGGGGTAATTCTCCCCATACAACATTAGGCAAGACATTTACCTCAAATCACGCTAACTCAATCCACTAGTAGGCCTTTCCCTCGATTATCTAACTCCGAACGACTCGAATCTAGCCAAAACAACTTCATACTATAAATTTAACTATAGGAAACTATTTCAACAATAAAATTGCGATCTTTGCAAAGAAATAAAAAGTCAACTCAAAAAGTAAACCCAGGCTCGCGTCTCGAAACCCGACAAAAATTATAAAATCCGAACACCCATTCGATAACGAGTCCAACCATACAAGATTTACTCAAATCCGATCTCAAATCGCCTTTCAAATCCCCAAATTTTAGCCTAAGAAGTTTTCATAATTTTTCCTCAAATTTTCAACTTAAATTACTAATTAAATTATGAAATTAACAATAGATTCGTGTAATTTTACAAAAACCGAGTTAGGATTTCTTACTTCGAAGTTTTCCTTGAATGTCCCCCGAAAAATCGCCACAAACCGAGCTCTCTAGGTCCAAGAATGGATTATGAAATCAAACCCTCGACGTTTCTTATTTTTTGCCCAGTGAATCCGCATCTGGAGTCACTCAATCGCACCTGAGATGCCGCACCTGTGGAAAATCATCACAGGTGCGGTTCCAACTTAAGCCCAAAAGACTCGCACCTGCGGACCGCTTATCGCTTCTGCGCAAGCACTTCTGCGAACATTGTCCGCTTTTGCGATCCAAGACCTCCTTGGCCTTCTCCGCTTCTGCGACGCATTCCTCGCATCGACGAGTCCAAATTGATGTCGTAGGCCTTTGTGATAACTAGGACGTCCCGTCAGTCCACTTTTTCAGAATTATTCACTGCACTGTCGACCTGTATTCTTCAAAGTAATAATATCATCGTCAGTCCATTTTTCAAAAACGCATTGAGTGCTCCTGCAGATACGTCTTTCAAAGACACTGATGGCGCCGTCGGTTATGTTTTCCAGAGAGTGTTGATTGTGCTTGTGTGTTATATTTCCCTTTATCTATGCTCGTGAAGAATCTGAGTGCTTGACCCCATCGACTGGTGCATATATCGAGCCCGGGGGCGAGTGTTTCTTCTGACTTGTGATTGATTAACACAGCTCCCCACAGAACCCTTTGCTGTTCCTTGGACCGAGCCCGGATTGGACTGATAAACTCGGGCCGCCGGGGTCCCTGGCTTAGCCCTTTAGACCCTGCGGTAGGCCTCGATGGGGGAACTTGTCTGGAAGTTTTCTTCTTGAAAGGAGCCCTCGAGGTTGAATACCATCCCGAGTCTCGTAATGATATTAATGGTTTACTTGGAGCCTGTCTTCCTTTTGTAGAGGTCTTCGAGGTCGGGTACCACCTCAGGACTTGCAATGATGCCAATGGCTTCCTGGAGTCTAACTTCTTTCTGATGGAGGTCCTCGAGGTCAGGTACCACCTCGGGACTTGCAATGATGCCAATGGCTTCTTGGAGCCTAACTTCTTTCTGATGGAGGTACTCGAGGTCGGGTACCACCTCGGAACTGGTACTGATGCCAATGGCTTCTTGGAGCCTAACTTCTTTTTGATGGAGATCCTCGAGGTTGGGTACCACCTCGGGATTTGCACTGATGCCAGTGGCTTCTTGGAGCCTAACTTCTTTTTGATGGAGATCCTCGAGGTCGGGTACCACCTCGGGATTTGTTTGGTGCGGGGGTCTCCGACCTCAAAACGTCACATGGCGCTTGTCAAACGGGTGATACGACTGTAAAGTGATCGAGGCGACCCCGCCGGCACATCTTTCCAAAGTGATTTCAGCCAATATTTTAATAGGCCTCTGAGGCAGGCGGATCGTTGTCGCTTTTTCCATATATAGGGCTACTTCCACCCTTTTGGAGATTCCACCATTCTGAGAAGTTATCCTTTTTTTAGGCTTTTCATTATTTCAGTATTGACGCTCTGGCCTAAATTCCCGCTCCGGTTCTCCGATTTCGCTGTAGTCATGACTGTTACATCATGATCCGTTTGGCAGGGAGGAGAGGGTTTCACCTACGGTTCGTGACTTGCCGGCCCGGAGCATTTTGCTTTGAGAGAGAACCTTTTGTCAGAAAAGTTTCCTAATGCTCAGGATTAAAGGGAGCGTACCTTGAAGTTTACTTCTTCGATAGGAGAGGGACACACCTTGAGTCGGTGAGGAAAGACTGTGGATGGGGGGAAAAGGTAGTACTGCAGGTACCTTCCCCGGATGAGAGTATTACGAACCGTACCGAGGGGTTTCTGAATGTGCTTACGTATCCTTTCATGCTGGACCCCCTTGATAGGGTCGTGCTTGAATTCTATCGAAAATATTAGGTTACCTTGGCGCAAATTCACCCGTCATTTTGGCAGATAATGTTGATGATGAGGTTCTTCACGGAGAAGGCAGGGCTTGAATTTACGCTTAGTCATCTTATCAGGCTATACCGGCCTTTTCATTATCGAGGTCTGCTAACCTTACGATGCCGGTCGACCACGCCTTTCGTTGTCGATGATGAGGAAGATGGAGATCGGGAGCGGATGAGTCGATTCGTCCGAGTACGGATTGTTGATATTATCCCCGTGGAGTTTATGCCAATCCCTGAGGAATGGAATTATACACGTAAGTTGTACACTCGTGCCTTCGCAATTTTTTAATTATGGCGAAAGAGTGTTCCGTAAGTGTGCCTTCTTGTCTTTTCTTGCAGCGGTTTCATGGGAACCGGGCGATGTTCCTGATCTGCCGGATTGGGTTCGGAAGTTGGCGACCCACTCGACTTGCGATAAGCGCAAGTGGCGAGCTTTGTCCCGGGGAAGATGGGAAGCAAAACATCATGGTGCGTGTTGTGCTATTTTTTCCTTTCCCTTCCTTCATTTGGGGAGGTACGTTCCCTTTCTGTGTATTAATCTTGCTGTTGTAGGAATCAGAGAGCCTTCCGAGGCGAGGTCGCGCCCCTTTGGAGAGGGGGAAGGGTCACTAGCTTCCGGGCTAAAGAACGGCAACAATAAGCGAGAGATGGCCTTACAGGGCGATGGCGCTCAAAGCAGGGCGAAACTGGATCGGGGCTCCGGAGCGGAAGCATTGCCTGAGCCTGCCGCGCCCGTGGTTCCTGGTTTTGGGAAGGTGGTTTCTCCACTGCTGTCGCATTCTTTTTCTGTCGACAGTGCTTCGAGCGATATTAGAAACCCGGGGTCGCATACACCAAACGACCGTGCCTTGTCCGGAGTCGACTCTTTCAGAGCTGAGGGAGCTAGGTTAGCAGATATACGCTCGGCCTTCGAGGAAGCCCAGCGGCTTCACTTCGTGGTGAGTTTCAGCATAGGTCTTTTGAGTTTCGCGTCTTCCCCTCCTTATTGGGTTTTCTTTTTTAGGCCTTCGACAAGCTTAAGTTCGGGCTGCTTCATCGTGAAGCCAGGCTGCGGAAAGCTCTGGATGAGGAGAGATCCCTTAGGCTCCTTTGCGATGAAAAGGAAGTCGAGTTGGCGCGCTTGCGGTATGAGGTGAGCCGGAGCTTGAATTATGGGAGCTACTTGAAGGAACAGGTAGTTTTCTGTCCCGTGTGAGTGTGCGTTCCGCCTTCTAGCTTCTGAGGCTAACGCTTCATTTATCTCAGTTGCAGAATAAGACGGGGGCCCTGGAGCGCCTTCGGGATGAAGCTGGCCGAGCCAAGCGTGAGCATGATGAGCTAAAAGCTCAGGCGAAGGTTTAGGCTTTAGAGGGGAAGGGTGCTCTAGCTAAAGTTCCCGCCTTTGAGGCTCAACTTCGCTTAGCTCGTGACACTGCTTTGGTTCAAACAGATGTGATTGCGAAGCTCGAGTCCGAGCTTTCAAAGGTCAAGGCTGAGATCGTTGATGCCCGGGCTGAAGCCATAATGAGCCGAATTAAGGCTGACCAGGAGATGGCGATCTATTTAAAGAACGCTGTCGATGCTCAAGCTGAGCTGAGGAGAATCCTCGACCGCGAAGATAGGATTAAAGAGTATGCTCGTTGCAAGTCTCGAACAAAAATTCTCCAGGAGATCAGTGCTCGGGGTTTTATCCTCTCGGAAGAGTTGGCGCGAGCGAGGGCGGACGAGCGTGATGCTCGGTTACTTATGTCCGATATAGAAGAAAGCGAAGATGAGGCCGCCAGGCCGTAGCTCCCGGGGGGAGGGGGCGTAGATTTTGCCATCTGTATATAACATTTTCAAAGCATGTTTATAGATGGAGATCGCGTTTTTTCGTATATGTGTATAAAAGAAAACCTTGCGGCTTTGCTTCTTCTGTGTCTCTTTCTGCCTCGGATTTGGCCAGGTGAACTGGTCTTTGAGTCGATAGGAATCCTTAGATACGCGATATTGCCCTGAGGCTCATTAGGCTGGCTCGTAGGATTTTACGTACTTGGCCGATGCGAGCCTTTAGTACAAGCTGGCGTTTGAGCTCTTATGCTTTTGTTTTTAGGCATGTTTTGATCAACTATTTTGGGTTTAGTCTCCGAGTCGAATATCGACTCGAGTTCATTTGACCCTCAAGTTGTTGAATTTTAGGCTGGCGATAGTGGCTCTTACGCTTTTGGTCGATGCGACCTTTTAGTGTAAGCTGGTGACAATGGCTCTTACACTTTTGCTCTTAGGCAGATTTAGTTAACTGTTTTGGGTTCAGTCTCCGAATTAGGTTTCGACTCGAGCTCATTTGACCCTTTAGTTTTTGAATTTAAAGCTGGCGACAGTGGATCTTATGCTTTGGGTCGGTGCGACCGTTTGTGTGAGCTGGCGACAATGGCTCTTACGCTTTGGGTCGATGAGACCTTTTATGTGGGCTGGCGACAATGGCTCTTATGCCTTGGGTCGATGTGACCTTTTATGTTGGCTTTATTTTTCCCTCGATAAGGATTTTTTGAAAGTGTTTGCCTGACTCTTCAACGGTTTAATAAAAAACCTCGATTGTGAGTCGTGATATGGCGATGATCGAGCACCTCGGGAGGTTTAGCTTGGAGGCTGAGTATCTCGAAGCCGGTGTTTGGGAGCTGACATGGTCGAAGATCTTTTGCCTATGTCGAGGGTAGCCTGTTTAACCGGTTCTTTTTTAAGTAGATTCGAAGTAATTGCCTGACGATTTTGTAGCGACGGTCGAGCGTCCCTGAGTCGCGTTAGTTTGGCTGGTACAGCCTTGTGACCATAGTCATTTGTGTTTGGCCGGAGCCACTTTTAGTCCCGAGTGAAGTAGTTTCGGCGTCTATATGGAGGGTATGCCTTTTAGGGGTCTTACAAGTTCGATATATAGCCTTAACTTTGAGATCGGGTTTATGCCTTTAGTTAGGTCTTACAAGTTTGACATGCCTTTGAGGTCTTACAGTTTTGGATACTTTGTACAATTATGGTTCATGCCTTGCTCAAGGTCTTACAGATATTGTCACTTGGTTCAAGTGCGGTTCATGCCTTGCTTGAGGTCTTACAGATATTATTGGTGCCCTATGTAGGTCTTACGAGACCGAGGCTACCTATTGGGGTCTTATGGACTCGGATTTCTGATAAGCCGATAGAGATGGCGATTGACGGCAGTCCCCAAGTTATCGAGGATTTCTCGGCTCGGGAGCCATTACGATGGAGATGGTGATTGACGGCAGTCCCCGAGTCGTGGAGCATTTCTCTGCTCGAGAGCCATTACAATGGAGATGGTGATTCACGGCAGTCCCCGAGTCATGGAGGGTTTCTCAACTCGGGAGCCATTACTTGTGAACTTGGTACTGCCTCATTGAGGGCTTACGATTCCGGAGTTTTTGACCCAGGGGTCATGTGGACTTGAGTTCTTGGCACCAATCCCCGAGTGCTCGGGTCATTTTTGGCTATGGAGCTGTTTTGTGATCTTAGTGTTGCCTCATTGAGGGCTTATGAGTTAGGAGCTCCGACCAGGGGGTCGCATTGTTTTGAGTTGTCGATGCCAGTCCCCGAGTGTTCGGGACGTTTTTAACAGAGGAGCCATTTTTGCAAAAAATACCGAGTTTATTTTGAAGCATGAAAATTGGGTTTCGACTCGAGCTCATTTGACCCTCAAGTTTTTGAATTTAAAGCTGGCGACAGTGGCTCTTACGCTTTGGGTCGGTGCGACCGTTTGTGTGAGCTGGCGACAATGGCTCTTACGCTTTGGGTCGATGAGACATTTTATGTGGGCTGGTGGCAATGGCTCTTACGCCTTGGGTCGATGCGACCTTTTATGTAGGCTTTATTTATCCCTCGATAAGGATTTTTTGAAAGTGTTTGCCTGACTCTTCGACGGTTTAATAAAAAACCTCGATTGCGCGTCATTATATGGCGATGATCGAGCACCTCGGGAGGTTTAGCTTGGAGGCTGAGTATCTCGAAGCCGGCGTTTGGGAGCTGACATGGTCGAAGATCTTTTGCCTATGTCGAGGGTAGCCTGTTTAACCGGTTCTTTTTTAAGTAGATTCGAAGTAATTGAAGGCCTGACAATTTTGTAGCGACGGAGGGGCGTCCCCGAGTCGCGTTATTTTGGCTGGTACAGCCTTGTGACCATAGTCATTTGTGTTTGGCCGGAGCCACTTTTAGTCCCGAGTGAAGTAGTTTCGGCGTCTATATCGAGGGTATGCCTTTTAGGGGTCTTACAAGTTCGATATATAGCCTTAACTTTGAGATCGGGTTTATGCCTTTAGTTAGGTCTTACAAGTTTGACATTCCTTTGAGGTCTTACAGTTTTGGATACTTTGTACAATTATGGTTCATGCCTTGCTCGAGGTCTTACAGATATTGTCACTTGGTACTAGTGCGGTTCATGCCTTGCTTGAGGTCTTACAGATATTATTGGTGCCCTATGTAGGTCTTACGAGACCGAGGCTACCCATTGGGGTCTTATGGACTCGGATTTCTGATAAGCCGGTAGAGATGGCGATTGACGGCAGTCCCCAAGTTATCGAGGATTTCTCGGCTCGGGAGCCATTACGATGGAGATGGTGATTGACGGCAGTCCCCGAGTCGTGGAGGATTTCTCTGCTCGAGAGCCATTACAATGGAGATGGTGATTCACGGCAGTCCCCGAGTCATGGAGGGTTTCTCAACTCGGGAGCCATTACTTGTGAACTTGGTACTGCCTCATTGAGGGCTTACGATTCCGGAGTTTTTGACCCAGGGGTCATGTGGACTTGAGTTTTTGACACCAGTCCCTGAGTGCTCGGGTTATTTTTGGCTCTGGAGCTGTTTTGTGATCTTAGTGTTGCCTCATTGAGGGCTTATGAGTTAGGATCTCCGACCCGGGGGTCGCATTGTTTTGAGTGGTCGAGGCCAGTCCCCGAGTGTTCGGGACGTTTTTAACAGAGGAGCCGTTTTTGCAAAAAATACCGAGTTTATTTTGAAGCGTGAAATGCTTTGATGAAAAGTATTCTTCTATTACTTGGTACAAGTATACATGCCTTTGCTGTTAGGAGCTTGGTTGTTCTATGCGGACACAGTTCGATTGACCGTTTTGCCCGGTACATTGTATTTTCTATCAAGACCCCGTTTAGCATGTCTTAGCTTCTCCGATAAGGTGATCTTCTGGGGGGATGCCCCCCGGTATTCGAGGTTGATTGCAAAAGAATCCTTGAATACTTGTTGAGTTTTCCTTATGTAGCATATAGGTGTTGCCTCGTTAAAAACCTTGCCGTAAAACCCTTATTGGGATAAAAACCCGGTTGAAGGAAAAGAGTGCAACGCATGCTTTTGAAACCTAAGGCCTTCGAATTGGAGAGTGCTTTGGTCGTTTCAATCGGATACCTGCACTCAGGTTAGCGTAGAGTGAAATCGAAAGAAAAGGGAGGCGGTCATACATTAGTGTAGATTGTGCCGGCGATGTTTCGAGCCCTGATGTGTTTCAGTAGCTTGTGATGAGGAGTCGGTACGTTCCCCTGCTTTGTTTAGTCGGGAGTAGCCGGGAGTGTAGCTTGTTATCACTATTTTACTGTTTGCTTATCCTTCGGCTCCTTCGAATGTGGAGGTACCGGTGTCGGGGCCACATCGTGCACCGCGAATATTTCTCTCGCAGCATGCTGTTTGCCGTAGACGGTTTTGATCCCATCCTTCATCGGAAATTTCATCATTTGATGGAGGGTGGATGGCACTTCTCTCATGTAGTGTATCCACAGCCTTCCGTGCAAGGCGTTGTACCTCATGTCTCCCTCGATGACATGGAATTTGGCATTTTGGATTGTGCCGACCACGTTGACTGGGAGGGTGATTTCTCCTTTCATTATTTTGCTATCCATGTTGAATTCTTTGAGGACTCGAGAGGCGGGTACGATTTGGTCAAGCAGTCCGAGCTGCTCTACCACCCTCGATCTGATAATATTGGCCGAGCTACCTAGATCCACAAGTACACGTTTAATTCAAAATGAATTTACAAGAAAGGAGATTACTAGTGCGTCGTTGTGAGGTTGATACAAGGTCTCGATGCCCTCGTCGCTGAATGTAAAGGCATCCTCAGGTATGTAGCCCCGAGTTCGCTTTTCTCTGGTGATGGATATTTTTGTTCTTCTCATCATGGGCTCCTGTGGAGCATCGATGCCTCCCAAGATCATGTGGATGACATGCTGCGGCTCATTCGTTTCGTTCTTCTTGGCCGTCTCTCTTTCCCAGAACTGATTTTTGGCCCGATCGGTTAGGAATTCTCGGAGGTCGCCGTCGACCTTGATTTTCGATTGGTATCAGTTATGGACATCCGACCAAGTCACGACCGGGTACTAGATTAGGTTCTATTTCAGCTGTTTCGAAGCCACCGAGCTTCATTCGTTTAGACCTTGAGTGAAGGCCTGTACCGCCCAGTCGTCGGAGACTAGTGGTAGTTCCATTCGTTCCATTTGAAAGCGAGATACGAACTCTCGCAGCATCTCATTATCCCTTTGCTTAATCTTTAAGACGTCGGATTTCCTTGTTGCTACCTTGATGGCACCAGCAAGTGCCTTTATGAAAGAATCTGCCAACATGGCAAATAAATCTATCGAGTTTGTGGCCAGGTTGTAATACCACATCATTGCCCCTTTAGAGAGCATTTCCCCGAACTTTTTCAGCAGGACGAACTCGATCTCGTCATCCCTTAGGTCGTTGCCTTTTACCGCACAGGTGTAAGCAGTAACGTGTTCTTTGGGGTCCGAGGTTTTGTTGTACTTTGGGAGGTCTGGCATTCTGAACTTCTTCGGAATGGGTTTCGGAGCCGCTTCTTGCGGGAACGGCTTTTGCACGAACTTCTTTGAATCCACACCTTTCAGGATCGGGGGTGCTCCCGGCATCTGGTCGACCCTGGAATTGTAGGTCACGACCTTTTTATCGTTGGCCTCTATCTTTTTCTCGCCGGATTCGATCCTCCTCGTGAGGTCCTCGAGCATCTTTACGATGGCGGGGTCGGCTGCCGACCCGTTGTCGCTTGACCTCTCTAGTACCTGCTCGGCAGGGGGAGCCGTCCCTGGTGCTACCGTGCTAGGAGTTCTCTGGTGACCTTGCAGCTGAGCAATAGCCAGCTATTGTGCCTGCAACATTTCAAAACTAACATGAAGGCTAACCTCCCGTTCTTCCCGAGCTGGGGTTTTCTGGGCTTTTTGTTGGTCGCCTAGGTGAATGCTCCTGTTGGTGTGGGAGCTTATTTTGACGTGTTGGGCGTCGCGTGAAACCGCGTCCACGGGAATCAGTTCCGGTGCATTCTCAGGGTTTCGTGGTGGTACACCAACACCTGGGATGTCAACAGCATTTTCTCCATGGTCTTCAAGGTTGTTGTTTACTGAATTGGACATTTTGATCGGAAATTAAAGAGCTTGGGCAAGAAAAAGTGTGAAAGATAACTTGCGTCTGTGTAGTGAAACTAGCAAGAAAATAATCACTAATATTTTTAGCCCCACGGTGGGCGCCAAACTGTTTACCGTGAAAATGGTAATAACAATTAAATTTGATTATGGGATTCTAAAAATAAGTGATCTATTTTTATGCCGGTTGTTAAGCAGTTGATGTTGTGTGTGAGATTTAGAAACGAGAAAGAATTAGGAATAAGGTGATAACCAAACCGATAGGTTAACAATCGGGGCCTCGAGCTTGTCCATTCGGGGTTAACAATAGAATACAATAAATATTAGCAATAAATGAGATAACGAGACCAAGAAAGTGTTAGAGAGCAGAGAAAATGTTCTTGTGTATTTTGTATGGAGCAACAGATCCCCTACAAATGACAAGGGTTCCCCTTTATATATGAGGGAGAACATAGTACAAAAGCATTAATTACAAAGATATGGGGCAGATATAGCCACCTACTGCCCAGATACATTTTCAGACTAGTACACTAGGCTTTGTTAGCTCTAGTCACGTGCCTTAGGAACTCCACCTTGAATCACCAAGACCGGTGATTCACATTGTCCCGGGGCCGGTCATTACTCATAGCATCCTGAAGTCGTACTGTCTCAAAATCGACCGTCGAGGATTCTCGAAGTCGAACACTGGAAGCCCTCGAGATGCTGTGATGCTCGTCGAGGATTCTCGGAGTCGAACATTGGAAGCCCTCGAGATGCCGTGATGCTCGTGAAATCGGGCCATCGATTTCTACCATATACGTTTTCAAAGGTGCGCATATTGCTCTAATTCCCCAGGGCACAACATAGAAAAGTATTGGCATCTGAAAAGAGCAGTCCAAAGCTTATTGATGTAGGTGACATTACCGTGCAGAATTTAGATGCAGTGGATACTAGCCAAAGTCCATTACCTGTTCATAATGAGACACATATGGTGGGCATGATTTGTGTCGAAAATGATAATGAGAACTCTTCTGAGCTCCTTGGAGGGCCAATTGCCGCAAAGTTTTCAGCGCTATCAGTCTCAGTTCCAGATGTTGATATTAAGAACGAGTCGGCAAAAGGAACCCAAAAGCTATTTGTTGAGGTCAATGTGATTGAAATTGGTAATGGTCTTTGTAATATTGATGTGGAACTCAGTGGCTAAGATGTCGAGCTTGGTAATTGGAAAGACGCTCCTTTCTTGGTTAGCCAGAGATGAGACTTGGTGGTTTATGTTGTTGTCATTTCTGTTGTCCGGGTTATTTCAGGGTTGTAATCCGAATATTTTTTTGTGACTCAAACCCTTCTATCATATTTTTTCTAGTTCATTTAGTCGTAGTAATTCGTTTAGTGTTATCTGGGTTTTTTCCAGGGTTGTAACCCCAGTTTATTTTGCTTGTTTTGTTGTTCAAACACTTTCACCGTTTGTCTAATGCAATTTCTTGTTTTCTGTTATTTTTAGTCAGTTTTTGTTTCTCTTTTCCTTTTATAGTTCTTTTCATGCTGACTCTAGTGACATGACATGCACGCGTAATTATCAGCATGGTCTTAAAAGTTAGTCTAATCATAAAGCAATGAAACAATTTTGAAGATGATAGGGATATTCGAGGAAAATAAGTAAATATTTGGACATTTTGAGATCATTTAAAGCCCGAACTGTGTAAAACTGAGGTAGATAGTTTGGGAGGTTAATAGGACTGCAAGAATTTGTTACAAGAGAGTGCATCCCAGACAATTTGAAGTGAGCAGTTTTGAGTTCAAGTGCATCTCAACTTACAAGATAAAGTCAAGAGAGTTGAGGATATCCGTTGTGAAGAGGGAATCGCCCAATAAGAGTTTTGTACTTGACAAGGCACTAAAGAAAGGTGGAAGGCATATCAGTGATATCAATGCCGAAGCTGCAAAAGAAATGTTGTGCATGATCTTCAATTTTCATCCTCAAGTTACAGGTGTTGTACTTGGCATTTTCAGAGATTGGGAGGCCCTCTTTTATCTACCCAAACACTTTATACCTTTCGATACCCTTTTGAGCCTGTGCTGATTTCTTTGACCTCCCCTCTTTTAGAACCAAGTTAGAGTCATAAAAAAAAGAGAAAAAAAAAAGTTCATGTCCCATAGGTTTGTTTTAGAAAGTTCATCCCAAAAGAAATTTCAAAAGAAAAAAAAGAGAGATAAAAGAAGAAGAAAAAGTAAAAAAAAAAGAAAAAAATAGCAACAAAAAAGAAAGTATTCTTTTGAATTACGTTCGACCTGATTCTTGTCACCACAAGATACGTAGGCAGCCTTATGGTTCGGTCGCACCAAATAAAATATTTCATAATCCCACGAAGTCAAGAGTGGGGCAGTTTTCTTAGAAATTCCATCTCAAGAAAAAAAAAGAATCAAATTTTCTTGTTTTAAAAACCGGGACAAAGTTTTTAAAATGGATTCCAAAAGTTGTAAATAAATTAACCCTGTTGTCTTAGTTATTTTGAGCCTTTATGATATCCTTTCTTTCTAACCCTGTCCAAAAGCCACATTACAGTCCAAAAAGACCTCCCATATAATCTTTGAGAGTGCCGAGTTAGACATGCCAGGAAAATATTATATTTTTACGATGGTTAATGCCTTGTCATCTGCAGAACCAGTGGTAAGTTGAAAGAAAGAACAAAATGAGGGAGTCTTATCGGTAAAAACCTTCACAGGCACCATAAGGCGACAGTAAGTTGAGAGAAAGAACAAAATGAGAGAGGCTTGATGGTGAAAATCCTTCGTCCACTACAAGTTGAATAAGGATAGTGAATCAGATAGGATAATCAGAGCATTGAAGCCAGTTACACAGCTTAGAGGTACAACAAGAGTTGAACATTAGACATGCTCGACAGATTAGGCCACTTAACCCAAAATACATGTCGTGGTCATTAGAGTTGGTATTCGCATCTAATAAGTTTCTACTTTGTAATTTTCTTGTTAGATATCATCTCTTTCCATTATCCCCTTACTATGTTCCTCTTACTTTGTTTAAGTCCTCTTTTTCAGTCTATTTTGTCAAAACAAGTGAGAAATGACTTTAAAATTTGCTACCAGCTTTCCAATTGCACAAAGCGAATTCTGGCTAGCACATCAAAGTTGCATAAGTTAGGGAAAAGTGGCATGCGCGCTGAGTTGATAACAATTGACGTGATTTGGTATTCATGTGAAATGCAAAGGTTCGGTAAATGTCAATTCGTGGGCACAATGCGACAGATAGAGGGTATTGGGCTTGAACGGATCAGAGTTATTTTCCGTGATAAGGGTTGACAGAAAAGTGGTTAGTCAATAAAAAGCAAGGTCTTCTGAGTTGAAATCAAAGTTATCATGGCAAATGTAGGAGCAATTGCCCTCAAGATCAAGGCCACAAACCAACGACCATGTTTTAAACTCACAAGTTTTCTTTGTTTGAAATAGGGACGAAAACTATGCCCAAATCGAAGCTTGGAAGCTTGAAACTTTCGGGTGTCGTGCCCAGATTTTATCATCACAAAGGCTGTTTGAGAAGGTTTTTACCTGTTAGACATTTTCCCTAGTTGAGAAGAACCATACCTCCTAGGCATTTTCCCTAGTTGAGAAGAACCATACCTCCTAGTCTCCCTAGTCGGAAGAGTCATTAGCTTTCTTTAAGTTCAGGATCCCGCCTGGAAAATAGGGTCAATTTTTAGCTTTCCTAAGTTGTTAATCTTCAGTATTCCTTTAGTTCAGGGGTCCCGCCTGGAGAATAGGGTCATGTCCTAGTTTTCTTAAATTGTTAATCTTTAGTTTTTCTTGAGCTCAGGGGTCCCGCCTGGGGAATATGGTCAATTTCAGTTTTCTTAAGTTATTAATCTTTAGTTTCCTCAAGTTTAGGGGTCCCGCCTAGAGAATAGGATCAATTTTTTTTAATTTTTCTTAAGTTGTTAATCTTTAGTTTTCCTTAAGATCAGGAGTCCCTCCTGGAGAATAGGGTCAGTTTTTAGTTTCCTGAAGATGTTAGTCTTTAGTTTTCCTTAAGTACAGGAGTTCCGCCTGGAGAATAGGGTTAGATTTTAGTTTCCTTAAGTTGTTAATCTTTAGCATTCCTTTAGTATAGAGGTCCCGCATGGAGAATAAGGTCAATTTTTAGTTTCCTCTAGTTGTTAGTCTTTAGTTTTGTTAAGTTCAGGGGTCCCGCCTGGAGAATAGGGTCAATTTTTAGTTTCCTAAAGTTTTAATCTCTAGTTTTTCTTGAGTTCAGGGGTCCCGACTTGGAGAATAGGGACAATTTTTAGTTTAGTCAAGCTTAGTTTATAGTTTTCCTCAAGCTCATTCTCAAATCTAGGAGACTCACTTCCTAGTTTGGATTTTTCAGATTTTATTTCTTTAGGAGATGCACTTCCTAATTTTAGGTTAAAGGTTTCACCCCGAGGAGACGCACTTCCTAGTCTGAGACATTCAGGTTATACTTTTTAGGAGACGCACTTTCTAAATTGAGATTTCACCCCTAGGAGATGCACTTCCTAGTTTGGGTCATTTAAGGTCATCCTTAGGAGATGCACTTCCTAGTTTGAGTCATTGAAGTTTCACCCCTAGGAGATGCACTTGCTAGTCTAGGTCTTTCAGGATATACTTTTAGGAGATGAACTTCCTAAATTGAGATTTCACCCCTAGGATACGCATTGGTGCATTCAAGTTTCACCCTAGGAGACGCACTTCCTAATCTGAGTCTTTCAGATTATTCCTTTAGGAGACGTACATCCTAGTTTGGGTCGTTTGAGTTCATCCCTAGGAGACGCACTTCCTAATCTGAGTCTTTCAGATTATTCCTTTAGGAGACGCACTTCCTAGTTTGGGTCGTTCAACTTTTATTTTTAGCAGACGCATTTGCTAGTGAAATTTCTTCGTTTTATTCACAGGAGACGCACATCCTAGTCGAGTCTTTAATTTTACTCTCATTATTGCATCAATAGCATAAGTGATTTACAGTTTTTCTAACAACTCACAAATCCTCCTAGTGCAAACTGGGGCAGAAAATTTTGTTCGTTTTGTTGTTTTGATTGCACGCACCCACCTGGAGAACGAGGGTCAATATATTTTAAGTTCAAATAAGAGAAGTACCAGGAGCCCGCCTGAAGAACGGGGTCAACTTTCAATTTTGTTCAAGATCAAGCAGGAGGATCCCGCCTGAAGAACAAGGTCAACTTTTAATTTTCAAGTTCAAGTTAGAGAAGCATCAGGAGCCCGCCTGAAGAACATGGTCAACTTGTCAATTTTAAAGTTCAAGTTAGAGAAGCATCAGGAGCCCGCTTGAAGAACATGGTCAACTTTCAGTTTTCAAGTTCAAGTCAGAGGCAGCAGGATGCCTCCTGAAGAATAGGGTTAACCTCCAGTTTTTCAATTTCAATCAGAAGTAGCACGAGCCGCCTGAAGAACAAGGTTTGCAAGCTTAAGTCTACCGCAAGTTCAAGTTTATTTCAAGTGCAAGCAGCAGGGTGCCCGCCTGAAAAATAGGGTCAACTTCAAGTTTTCTTCAAATTCAAGTCAGCAGGATGCCCACCTGAAGAATATGGTGAATTTTTAGTTTCATGTTGAAGGATCAAGTGGAGATTCAAACAAGAAGTAGATAGGATTTTGTATTTTCTTTTTATTTTTGCTGTAATTTTTTGCTTTCAATTGATGAGTAATGGAAGAGACCGGGGACCAGAACCTCGAACGGTACCTCACTCGATTCTCTCATCCTCTCCACATACTCTATCACTTCATTTACTTCTGAACTACACGTGGCCTGATTCCTTTATAGACAAAGGTAGGTAGGCAGCTTAGATACCAGCGCTCGGTCACAATCTTTTTATCCATCTTTATTTTCTTTTTAATAAGTGTCGGGTCATATATCAATTACATCGCTTACTTGATTCTTTGCTAAAAAATAATTCGTGTTTCCAAGCAAAGAGGGGCAGCTGTAAGCACGTAATTTTTGACCCACACATTAGAATTATCTTTAGAAATTTTTGTATTTTTAGAATATTTCTTTGAGTTTATTTCTATAGGATTTTACTCTGTTATTAATCTTAATTTTAGCTTTTAAAGCATAAAAATTCGAAAACACAAAAATAGTTTCGCTTTGTGTTTTACCTCATTACATATCTTTTTCAAGGAAATTAGTATTTTTGGTAGTAATATTATTTTAATTTTGCAATAATTTTAACCTAATTCTATTTTTATTTTAGTATGATACTTGAAAAATACCAAAAATAATTTTGTTTGAACGGTTTGACTTATTTTAATAGTTTATTCTACTTAAGTAAGACTAATTAATATTTTGGTAGGCAAGAGTTGATAATGGGTTGATAGATTTTTGGTTAATTAGGCCAATTTTGAGCACAAATCTGGCTATCAAAGGCTCAATTTTGGATTTCCTGAGCCCATTTTCTCCTATACCAATCCCTTAACCCTAAGCCCCTTCTCCTAATTAAAATAAAAAAAAGACACGCACACACCTTGAGAGAGAGGAAGCAGCAGATACCAAAAGTAGAAGACCTGTGCCGTTTCCACCGATCGCCGACGCCCATGCCTGAACCCCTGAGGAAAAAAGGGCTGGTCTCGCTAAAGTTGGAAGGTCTCATTTCTCTTTCTTGACTGGAAAGACCACTGACGGCTGCCTCCCTCCCAAATTCGTGGAGAGTTCAAGCTCTCATCTCTTAAAGAATCTGAATTTCTCATTTTCTCATAAACAAGAGAAAGCAGCCGCAACTCTCTTCTTCTTAACGCCAAAGTTACAGTCATTTACCATTTCTGGTAGATTTCATTTCCACCCTTCATCAACTGATTAACTCCACCCTAATCACCAGCAAAAACAGCCCAAAAAACAAGCTCTAATTCACCCCCAAAACGAGCCAAAGACCTGCTGAAATAAGCTAGAAAATGCAGCAAATTCAGCTTCAAAACCACTTCAAAACACCTCCCAAAATCAGTTAAAAATCCATAGCAAAACAGCCCGTAAACCAGCTTTTAAAAACTAGCAAGATTCCGATTTTGTCACCTCATTTTGGTCGAGTTATAAAAGGTATAAAAGGTTGAAACATGAAGTCGCGTTCGAGGTTTCGGTGCTGCCGGTTTACTGTTCGAGCTCCGGTAGTGATTTCGGCCTCTTAGCATTTTCGGAATAACCATGTGCTCGCTGTGTAAACCAAGCTGGAAAGTATATTAATTGAATTGAAGCTGCGGCTATTGAAGGTCCATCTCTATCTTATTTGTTTGCTTTCAATGCTGCGGCGATATTAGCATTGGCTTGTTATTGGAATGCCAAATTTTATAATGTGTTTGATTTCGTTTCAAACTTCTTTTCTTATTTAGTGACGGAACCTTCTTTGCTTATCTATTTTATTCATGTATGAGCCATGTCTAAATATGTGTATATATGATAGGTTTTTTTAAGCATTAGTTAGAAAAATAAAGTTGCTTCTTAAATTGCTATTTTTAAATACCCTTTGATTGACTTATGTTTGAGAATTTTTAAATGCTTAGTTAGGTAGAGAAGTTTGGATTTTAGAATGTTATAATGTAAAGAGGTTTTTGGGTTTTGGTTAATAAAAAAAAAAAATTTTAGGCCATTTAACTGGGCCATGAATTTGAGTTAAGAATGAATTGACCTTTGTTTGTTAATAGTAGTTAATTAGATATGGCAGGCTGCATATGTATTGGATGGCTATAAAGGAATAATGTAACGACCTGACCGGTCGTTTTGCTTTCTAGAATCCCGTTTTCTTACATAAGACCTCCCGTACTTGCTTTTACTGATTTATCACTTGCGGGGATGGTTAGTTCGGGATTTGGGAGAATTCGGGTTTAAATCGCAATACTTGGTTCCTTAAGGTTGGCCTAAAAGGCCAAGTTTGACTTCGGTCAACATTTTGAGTAAACGACCTCGGAATCGGGATTTGACAATTCCAATAGGTTCGTATGATGATTTCAGAGTTGGGCGTATATTCGGATTGAGATTTGGATGACCCGGGGGCGTTTTGGCGCCTAATAGTGAAAGTTGGCTTTTGAAGGTTTTAGAAGTTCTTTAAATTTGCTTTGGAGCGGATTTTGGAGATATCGAAGTCCAAACGGGATTTCGAGACTGGAAATAATTCCGTAATGTCATTTAAGACTTGCACGTAAAATTTGGTGTCATTCTGAGTAGTATAAGTACGTTTCGGCACATTGAAAGTAAGTTGAAGAACTTGAAGTTCATAGGTTTGATTCAATTGGTTTTATGGTGTGATTCTTAGTTTTAATGTTGTTTTTGGCAGAGTTCGAGCGAGTCCGTTTTATGATTCCAAACTTGTTGGTATGTTTGGGGGGTGGGAGGGGGGGGGGGGAGTGTCAATCAGACGAGGCTTGGACCAAGTTGGAAACTCGGAGCAAGAGCTAAAGCTCCCCAGTTCTATCATAATCGCACCTGCGCTTGGCCAGCCGCATGTGCGGGCTTGCAGGTGCGAGCCACGAGCCGCAGAAGCGAAGAAAAGAGGACAGGCCCGGCACCGCAGGTGTGGAGGTTTTGGCGCTCCTACGGGACCATAGGTGCGAGGTAAGTGGTCACAGGTACGGGCATGGGCGCAAGTGCGGTCCCTTGAGCTAGCAGTGCAGAGCTTGGCGAGTAGGGGAAAATGTGCACCTACGATGGCTTCTCCGCAGGTGTGGCCAAGGCACCGCAGGTGCGGAAATGCTGGAGGCAGTGAGGTTCATTTAATACGGGACTTAGACCAATTTTTACACATTTCACTTACTCCTTGGGAAATTCTTGGAGCTTCTTGAGAGGGATTTTCACCTAGCTTTGGAGGTAAGTAATTTCAACCATATGTGAGTTAAATACTTAGATTATGGGTAGATTAACATATAAAAATTAGTGAAAATCATGGGTTTAGAGGAAAATCAAAGGTTTTGATAAAAATGGAGTTTTACCACTAAAATGGTTATGGAACTTAGTGAAAATCATATATTTGTGTTCCTGAGGTTATGGGTAACAATTTTCTTTGAAAATTTCCGGAATCCGGGCATGTGGTCTCGGGGGTGAATTTTAGGAATCTTGCATCTAGAGTTGGGAAATTACTTTAATAGTTAGAATATGAACTCTTGAGCATATATTGATTAGTTCTTACACTATTTGAGTAGTTTTGGATCGCTTGGGTCCGATTTGAGGGTTTGAGCGCATTCTTGAGTTGGAAGTAGGCTTTGAGACGATGTAAGTCTCTTTTCTAACTTTGTAAGAGAGAAATTTCCCCATAGGTGAACTTAATTAATATGTGATTTTTTGTGGGGGTTACGTACGCACGAAGTGACGAGAGTCTGTAAGTAGCTACAATTCCTGTTATATCCGGGTAGTTTTTGGTTTACACCATTCTTTGTGGACACAATTATTTGATTATACGTGCTAATTGTACCAAAAGGAATTAAGTTGAGGATTACTAAGGATTTGAAGGCTTCAAGTTGAATTGTCTTCATTTTTAAAAGAATCAAGAAAGAGTTATGATTTAAATGATAAAATTATACTTTACCACGTCGCATGTATGATCCACGAGCGGGGTAATTCCTTAAATTTATATTTGACCGTGTCGCATGTATGATTCGCGAGCAGGGTGAATAGATGCGTCTATGGTTCGTGTCGTTCGACCCTCGGCAATGTACAATTTACATTTGTGTTGGATCGGGCCGAACGTCCTCGGTGGTATTTGTGTGTGATAATAGAATTGGAGCTGTTTAAAATTTGTATAATTTGCTGCTTAAAAAGTCAGTTGTTTTAAATGAAGAAAGTGCCTTGGATTCTTAAATATGATGGAAGGATTTTCCAGTTATTTTTCTTGTTCTGAACTTATTGTTATCTACATACTTATGATTTAAATTTGGAACTTCATATTATTATATTGTTGGCCCTAATAAGTGTCGGAGTCGACCCCTCGTCACTACTTTTTCGAGGTTAGGCGAGATACTTACTGGGTACATATTTTTATGTACTCACGCTATACATCTGTACTTGATTGTATAGGATTTGAGGCAGGTGCATCTGGTCACCATTTCGGCGCGTAGATCGGATTCCCCTTTCGAAAATTCACGGTGAGCTGCCTTCTGAGCCGTCCTTCAGCAGCTGGAGTCTTCTTTATATTATATTTTCTGTCTATTTCCTTTCAGACAGTAGACTAGTATTCTTTTGTATATTCTACTAGATGCCCACATACTTGTGACACCAGATCTTGGCACATACGCTAGTAGCTTATGATTTTTGATTTGCTTACGTGGTTTCAATTTTTTACTTATTTGCTCCCACTTAAGTTGTGTTTCATTTGCACTCATAAACCTTTGAATAAATGAGAAAATAATATTCACTTAGTAACTTACATAAAACGGAAAACAACTAGATTGATTAGTGTTGGCTTTCCTAACAACGACGTTGGGTGACATCACGACCTGAAGTTGAAATTGGGTCGTAACAACATGGTATCAAAGCACTAGGTTCACGTAGGTCTCTCAAGTTATGTGAAGGCCTAGTAGAGTCTTGTGGATCGGTGCAGAGACGTCCGTACTTATCTTCGTGAGGCTATAGGGCGTTAGGAAGCTACTCTTTATTCATCTACTATCGTGAAATTGATGATATACTAAGTTTCCTTCTTTTATTCTCTCACAGATGGTGAGGAAGCATACAACAGACGTTCTAGATCCGGGAGGAGCTGCTCCCCCGATTGCTAGAGGCCGAGGCAGAGGCTGGGGGAGGGCACCGGCCCGAGGTATGGGACGAGGGCATCCCAGAGCTGCCCCAATAGCACCACCCGCTGATCCAGTGGAGGATCCCATCATAGAGGAGCCGGCCGAGGTGCCTGTCGCAGAGCTAGCCCTAGTAGATTTTATGATAGCACCGGGCTTTCAGGAGGTCATGGGTCGTATGCTGCGGTTCATGGACACTATGACTCAGGCTGGGTTTTTTCCAGCAGACCCATCCACATCTCAGGCAGGAGGAGGAGCACAGACCCCTACTGCTCAGACTCCTGGGCACGCACCTACAGTATATCAGACTCCAGGTATATTACCTGTGGGTGGTGCCCAGCCAGTTTCCGCAGCTGTACCTGAGCTCAGACCAGCTGCGGACGACGATCCGCAGAAGCTATTGGACAGATGGACTAGGCTACACCCTCCTATCTTCAGGGGTGAGCGGCATGAGGATCCCCATGACTTCATTGATCGGTGCAAGGACAGACTGCACGACATGAGGATATTGGAGTCCCATGGAGTGGATTTCACTACTTCCTAGCTAGAGGGCAGGGCCCTTAGATGGTGGCAGTCTTACCTTCTTGGCAGACCGGCGGGTTCTCCTCCCATGACTTGGGACCAGTTTACACGGCTTCTATTGGACAAGTATATTCCACCCTCTCAGGGGGAAGATTTGCGGGGTCAGTTTGAGCAGCTCGAGCAGGGTCATATGTCTGTGACCGATTATGAGGCGAGATTTTCTAAGTTGTCTCGCCATGCACTTATGATACTTCCTACGGACGCAGAGAGGATGCGGAGATTTGTTGTAGGGTTGCACCCCGGTATTTAGGCTAGCATGACCGGAGAGGTTGAGATGGGTACTGATTATCAGCTAGTAGTGGAGATTTCTCGAAGGATTGAGGGCTATCGCCAGAGGGGTAGAGAGCAGATGCAGCAGGATAAGAGGACCTAAATCTCTAGAGAGTTTAGAGGTGCCTCGGCTAGGGGCAGAGGTTAGTTTGAGAGGGGTCAGCCTAGCAGGCCCACATATCCAGCACCACCACCACCTCCTCGGGGTGCTCCAGCGCAACCCTATTTTAGTGCTATACCAGAGAGTTCTTATTGCCCACCAGCTCATCAGGGTCCTTCCAATGCCTATTACAGTGCCATGCCAGAGAGTTCATACCGCCCACCAGCCATTCAAGGTTCTTCTAGTGGGTATTCAGGCTATCAGGGTCAGACTTTAGGGCAACAGTCTGTGGTTCCGAGAGGTTGTTACAAGTGTGGAGATCCGGGTCACGTGAAGAGGACCAGCCCCACACTTCGGGGCAAGGCAGTACAGCAGGGTTATCAGCCCATGATTGCAGCACCAGCCGCCCGACCGTCCAGAGGTGGGGGACAGGCTGGCACGGGCCGTCCTAGTGGTGGAGGCCAGGCAGGGGGAGGTCAGCCAGCTATTGTTCAGTCAGGTGGAGGCCAGCCAGCTGGTGCTCCAGCTAGATTCTATGCCTTTCCGACCATGCCAGATGCAATGGCCTCAGATGCCGTGATCACAGGTATTATTTCTGTCTGCGGTAGGGATACTTCGGTGTTATTTGATCCAGGGTTTACCAATTCATATGTATCATCTTTGTTTGCTCATTTCCTGGATATTCCTCGTGAGTCCTTGGGTACTCCTGTTTATGTGTCCACTCCTGTGGGCAATTCTATGGTTGTGGATTGGATCTTCAAGTCCTGTGTGGCCACACTCTATGGTTACGAGACTAGAGCAAACCTTCTACTACTTGATATGATCGACTTTGAGGTCATCTTAGGCATGGACTGGTTATTCCCATAATACGCCATCCTTTATTGTCATGCCAAAACTGTTTTTTTAGCGATGACAGAGTTGCCGAGATTGGAGTGGAAGGGTTCCTCCGTTAGTATATCAAGTCGAGTTATCTCCTTTCTGAAGGCTCGACATATGGTTGAGAAGGGTTGTTTGGCTTATCTAGCTTATGTCCGAGACACCATCGCAGAGTCTCCGATGATTGATTCAGTGCAGTAGTCTGGGAATTTGCCGATGTGTTCCCTTCTGACCTTCCAGGCATGCCACTGGATCGTGATATTGAGTTCTGTATTGATTTGGCTCCAGGTACCCAGCCTATATCTATCCCACCGTACCGTATGACTCCGAAGGAGTTGAAGGAGCAGCTTGAGGAGTTGTTAGAAAAGGGGTTTGTGAGACCAAGTGTATCACCTTGGGGTGCACCAGTGTTATTTGTGAAGAAGAAAGATGGTACTATGCGGATGTGCATTGATTATCGCTAGTTGAACAAAGTTACCATCAAGAACAAGTACCCGTTGCTGCGTATTGATGATTTGTTTGACCAGTTGCAGGGTGCTAGGGTGTTCTCTAAGATCGAGTTGAGATTGGGGTACCATCAGTTGATGATTCGGGACTCAGATGTTTCGAAGACTGCCTTCCGTACTAGATATGGCCATTATGAGTTTCTAGTGATGTCCTTCGGCTTGACTAATGTCCCAGCGACGTTTATGGATTTGATGAACCGGGTGTTCAGGACTTATATTTATTCCTTTGTTATTGTCTTAATTGATGACATCTTGATTTACTCACGTAGCCTGGGGGAGCACGAGCAGCATTTGAGAGTGGTGCTGCAAACATTGCGAGAATAGAAGCTATATGCTAAGTTCTCCAAGTGTGATTTTTGGCTAGAGTCTGTGGAATTCTTTGGGCATGTTGTATCAGGAGAGGATATTAAGGTGGATCCCAAGAAGATTGAGGTAGTTCAGAGTTAGCCTCGTCCCACTTTGGTGATCGAGATCAAGAGTTTCCTGGGGTTAGCAGGTTATTATCGCCGGTTCGTACAGGGTTTTTCATCCATAGCAGCACCGTTGACTAGATTGACCTAGAAGGGTGCTCTGTTCTATTGGTCCGATGATTGTGAGGCGGGCTTTCAGAAGCTCAAGACAGCTTCGACTACAACACTGGTCCTAGTGTTGCCTTCCGATTTGGGGATGTATACTGTGTATTACGGATGCTTCACGCATTGGCTTGGGTTGTGTATTGATGCAGGAGGGGCAAGTTATTGCATATGCTTCACGTCAGCTGAAGATTCATAAGAAGAATTACCCTGTGCACGATCTAGAGTTAGCCGGTATTGTTCATGCTCTTAAGATATGGAGGCATTACCTTTATGGGGTGTCATGTGAGGTTTACACTGATCATCGCAGCTTACATCATTTGTTCAAGCAAAGAGATCTCAATTTGAGGCAGCGTAGATGGCTTGAGTTACTGAAGGATTATGACATCACCATTCTTTATCATCCGGGTAAGGCAAATGTGGTCGCGGATGCCTTAAGTAGGAAGGCAGAGAGTATGGGTAGCTTGGCATTCATTTCAGCAGAGGAGAGACCACTAGCTTTGGACATTCAGTCCTTGGCTAACAGTCTTGTGAGGTTGGATATTTCAAAGCCCAGTCGAGTTCTTGCATGTGTTGTTGCCCAAACTTTACTATTGGGGCAGATCAAGGCTCGGTAGTTTGATGATCCGCACTTGGCAGTTCTCAGAGAGATGGTACTACAAGGTAGTGCCAAGGAGGTTTCTATTGGCGAGGATGCTGTTCTGTGACTCCAGGGTCGTCTATGTGTTCCTAATGTCGATGGCTTGAGGGAGAGGATTCTAGAGGAGGCACACAATTTTCGGTATTCTATTCGTCCAGGTGCTACGAAGATGTATTGTGACCTGAGGCAGCATTATTGGTGGCGGCGGATGAAGAATGACATAGTTGAGTATGTGGCTAGGTGATTAAATTGCCAGCAGGTTAAGTATGAGCACCAGAGGCCAGGTGGCCTACCTCAGCAGATGACTATACCTGAGTGGAAATGGGAGCGCATCACTGTCGGTCGCACGGTGTGCCTATTTAGAAGTTCTTTAAATAGAAGTTTGATGTAGTTTGGGTCATTGTCGACAGGTTGACCAAGTCAGCACACTTCATTCCAGTTACCTATACTTCAGAGAAGTTGGCCCAGATTTATATTCGGGAGATAGTTCGGTCGCACGGTGTGCCTGTTTGCATCTGTCACGACCCTAAAACGAACCCGGTCGTGATGACACCTATCGTGAAACTAGGCCAGTCGACCCAAACCCCAAACTAACCAGAAATTCATTATGAGACATTTAAAGTCAATAATTAACTAGAAATCTCATAATATAAGTCGAGGTAGAAAATGCGGAAAACAAAACACAGCCCGACATCGGGGTGTCACCAGTCGTGATCAACTACCACTCGTCCAGGAATACGATAAAGAGAACATAGTCTGAAAGAAATGCTAATACAAGACTAAATGAGATAAGGAGAAACACTGGGCTGCGAACACCAAGCAGCTACCTAGTCAACTCCGATGATCAGCTGGTAAGCAATATCAACACTCGCTATAGCGACCCAAAGCTCCTGGATCTGCACACACGGTGCAGGGAGTAATGTGAGTACGCCAACTCAGTAAATAATAAAAGTAAAGGCAGCTGAGCAGTAAGAAAACACGTAAACCACAGCATAATGCTACAATAAAACAGTAAAACTCGTAAAAACATCTCAGTTCAGTAAAACCCTTTTTAAACACTTTTCAATAGTTTCTAACGAGTAATGAAAACAGTGAGAAAAAAAAGGATAGAGACGTAAAACAGCCCCTCGGGCAAAACATGTACCATAACCGCCCCTCAGGCAAAATATCAATAGAACCAGCCCCTCGGGCTATCTCACAATCACTCGTATCAGCCCCTAGAGCAATAACATGAAAAAACAATAGCCCCTCGGGCAATATCACATCTCACACTGGGTACCCGCGCTCACTGGGGGTGTACAGACTCCTGGAGGGGCTCCTACAGCCCAAGCGCAATAACAAGCCATCTCGTGGCATAATCAAATAGGCCCTCGGCCTCATAACAATCACAAGCCACCTCGTGGCGTAATAAATCAGGCCCTCAGCCTCTCATATATCACAAATCAGTACCACATGCTGAGGCGCGCAGCCCGATCCCATAATATCCTCACAACTCAGGCCCTCAGTCTCACTCAGTCAAACTCACTCAAGCCCCTCGGGCTGACAGTAAAACAAGTATTCGGCTCAAAATATCATTTATGAAATCAAAAGGAGTGAATAAAAATTGAGTTATGAAAGCAGTAAGAACATAGCATGACCGAGTGTAAATATCAAACCGAAAACAGTGAGGAAAACAGTAGTAAAAGCTCCTAAGGGTCCAAACAATCGGCACAAGGCCTAGACACGGCATTTAGCCCCAAACACAATAATACTTTCCAAAATATAACAATATCAAATAGTTTCCAAGTAAATAAGCGACTTAATAGTCGTACGGGACGGACCAAGTCACAATTCCAAATGGTTCACGACCCCACGCTCTCACCTAGCGTGTGCGTCACCTCAAAATAGCACAACGATGTGAAATCCGGGGTTTCATACCCTCAGGACAACATGTACAATCATTACTTACCTCAATCCGGTCTAAACTCTAGCCGGCGATGCCTTTGCCTCTCGAATCGGCCTTAACTCGCGTCGAATCTACCCAAAATCAGTATCATAATGTTAGAATATGCTAAGGGAACGAAGCCCATGCGAAAATAATCAAATTGCATCAAGAGACCCGAAATTGGCCAAACCCTACCCCCGGGCCCCCGTCTCGGAATCCGACAAAATTAACATCAATGGAATCCTTATCCTCCCACGAGTTCATACATACCAAATTTATCAAAATCCAACCACAAATTACCCCTCAAATCCCTAATTTTTTTAGTCTCCAATTTCAAGCCCTAGTTTTCTTCAATTTCAACCACTAATTTCCATAAATTACAAGCCTAATCCGTGAAATAACACCATAGAAACGAGTTTTATGTTCAAAAATCTTACCTCAACGAAGCTCCCTTGAATACCCTCTTCAAAATCTCCCAAAAAGCTCCAAAATCGATTTAAAAATGGTGAAGAAGAGCTGAAACTCGCGAAGGGCCAAATATATATGTTCTGCCCCAGCTAAACCGCTTCTGCGGTACAAAATCTCGCACCTGCGGACCGCATCTGGTGTCCCAAGTGTGCATCTTTGACATTCACTTAAGTTCCAGGAACCGCACCTGCGCCTTACCTTCCACACCTGCGGTCTCGCAGGTGCGCTAAGCCTTCCGCACCTGCGACTTCTGGACTTCTTGCTCTTGGCCGCATCTGCGGCTTCCCAAATGCTTCTGCGGACCCGCACCTGCGGTACCCTAGCTGCAGGTGCGGTTATGACGGGAACTTCAGCAACTACAACTGCAAATTCCCAACTCCAAATTTCCCGTCCATCACCCGAAATCATCCCGAGGCCCCCAGACCTAAACCAAAAGAACGAACAGGTCATATACCACTATCCAAACTTATACCAAACTTCCAATCGCCTAAAACAACATCAAATCAACAAAATAACATCGGATTCAAGCCTAAGGTTCCAAAAATTTCCGAATTCCGCTTTTGATCAAAAGGTCTATCAAACCCCATCCGAATGACCTAAAATTTTGCACACACGTCAAAATGACACAACGGACCTACTGCAACTTCCGGAATTCGATTCCGACCCCTATGTCAAAATCTCTGCTACCAACCGGAAAATGCCAAAATTCCAATTTTGCTAATTCAAGCCTAAATCTACCACGGACCTCCAAAACACATTCTGATCACGCTCCTAAGTCCCAAATCACCTCATGAAGCTATTCGAACCATCGGAATTCACATCCGAGACCTGTTTCACATAAGTCACATCCGATTGACTTTTTCAACTTAAGCTTAGTCAAAAGAGACTAAGTGTCTCAAACCTTTCCAAATCCCTTCTGAATTCGAACCAACCAACCCGATACCATATAACACAGATGAACAAAGCATAAAGAAGCAGAAAAGGGGAAAACGGAGCGGTAACTCATGAAACGACCGGCCGGGTCGTTACAACATCATTTCAGATAGAGGCCCTCAGTTCACTTCACATTTCTGGAGAGCCGTGCAGAGTGAGTTGGGGACCCTTGTAAAGCTCAGACAGAATATCATCCATAGACCGATGGGCAGTCCGAGCGGACAGTTCAGATCCTGGAGGACATGCTTAGAGCATGTGTGATTGACTTTGGAGGGCAGTGGGATAAGTTCTTGCCTTTGGTTGAGTTTGCTTACAACAACAGTTATCAGTCCAGCATCGAGATGGCTCTATTTGAGGCTTTATATGGTCGGAGATGTCGTTCTCCCATTAGGTGGTTTGAGCCCGGCAAGGCTAGGTTATATGGTACCGATCTGGTGTAGGATGCCTTGGAAAAGGTAAAGTTTATTCAGGAGCGACTTCGCACAGCACAATCTAAAAAGAAGAGTTAAGCGGATCAAAAGGCGCATGATGTATAATTTATGGTCAGCGAGAAGGTTCTCTTGAAAGTCTCGCTATTGAAGGGCATTATGAGATTCAGAAAGAAGGGCAAGTTGAGCCCAAGGTTTATAGGCCCATTTGAGGTGTCGAGATGAGTTGGGGAGGTTGCTTATGATCTTGCTTTACCTCCCACCCTATCATTGGTTCATCCAGTTTTTCACATGTCTATGCTTCGCAGGTATCACGCTGACTTGTCATATGTGTTAGACTTCAGCACTATTCAACTAGGTGAGAGTTTGGGTTATGAGGAGGATCCAGCTGCCATTGTTGCTAGACAGGATCGCCAGTTGAGGTACAAGAGGATTTCCACGGTAAAGGTTTAGTGAAGGGGCCAATCAGTCGAGGAAGCGACCTGGGAGTCCGAGGAGGACATGCAGAGCAGATATCCGCACTTATTCAGCACTTCAGGTATGAATCTAAACCTGTTCGAGGATGAACATTTATTTAAGAGGTGGAGAATGTAACGACTCGACTGGTCGTTTAACTTTCTAGGTTCCTATTCCCCTAATTATGACTTCCCGTACTTGCTTTTACTGATTTATGACTTGCGGGGTGGTTAGTTCGGGATTTGGGAGAATTCGGGTTGAAATCGGAAGACTTGGTTCCTTAAGGTTGGCCTAAAAGGCCAAGTTTGACTTCAGTCAACATTTTGAGTAAACGACCTCGGAATCGGGATTTGACGGTTCTAATAGGTTGGTATGATAATTTTGGACTTGGGTGTATGTTCGGATCGGGTTTTGGATGACCCGAGGAGCATTTTGGTGCCTAATAGTGAAAGTTGGTTGTTGAAGGTTTTAGAAGTTCTTTAAATTTGGTTTGGAGGGGTTTTTGGAGATATCGAGGTCCAAACGGAATTCCAAGACCGAGAATAGTTCTGTAATTCATTTATGACTTGCACGTAAAATTCAGTGTCATTCTGAGTAGTATAAGTACGTTTCAGCACATTGGAAGTAAGTTGAAGAACTTGAAGTTCATAGGTTTGATTCAACTGGTTTTAGGGTGTGATTCTTAGTTTTAATGTTGTTTCGGGCGTTTCGAGAGTTCGAGCGAGTCCGTTTTATGATTCCATACTTGTTGGTATGTTCGGGCAGGGCCCCGGGGGCCCCGAGTGTCAAATCGGACGAGGCTCGGACCAAGTTAAAAACTCGGAGCTAGAGCTGAAGCTCCCCAGTTCTGTCATAATCGCATTTGCGCTTGGCCAGCCACAGGTGCGGGCTCGTAGGTGCGAGCCACGAGCCGCAGAAGCGAAGAAAGGAGGACAGCCCTGGGCACCACAGGTGCGGAGGCTTTGGCGCACCAGCGGGACCGCAGGTGCGAGGTAAGTGGTCGTAGGTGCGGGCATGGGCGCATGTGCGGTCCCTTGAGCTTGCAGGTGCGGAGCTTGGCCAGTGGGGGGAAATGCACACCTGCGATGGCTTCTCCGTAGGTGCGGCCAAGGCACCGCAGGTGCGGAAGAGCTTGAGGCAGCGAGGTTCATTTAATACGGGACTTAGACCAATTTTTACACATTTCACTCACTCCTTGAGCGATTCTTGGAGCTTCTTGAGAGGGATTTCCACCTAGCTTTTGGAGGTAAGTAATTTCTATCATATGTGAGTTAAATACTTAGATTATGGGTAGATTAACATGTAAAAATTAGTGAAAATTATGGGTTTAGAGGAAAACCTAGGGTTTTGATAAAAATGGAGTTTTACCACGAAAATGGTTATGGAACTTAGTGAAAATCATATATTTATGTTCCTAAGGTTATGGGAACAGCTTTCTTCGAAAATTTTCGGAATCCGGGCATGTGGGCTCGGGGGTAAATTTTAGGAATCTTGCATCTAGAGTTGGAAAATTACTTTAATAGTTAGAATATGAACTCTTGAGCATATACTGATTAGTTCTTACACTATTTGAATAGTTTTGGATCGCTCGGCTCCAATTTGAGGTTTTGAGCACATTCTTGAGTTGGAAGTATGCTTTGAGATGAGGTAAGTCTCTTTTCTAATCTTGTAAGAGGAAAATTTTTCCATAGGTGAACTTAATTAATATGTGATTATTTGTGGAGGTTACGTACGCACGAAGTGACCAGAGTCCGTAAGTAGCTACTATTCCTATTATGTCCGGGTAGTTTTAGGTTTACACCATGCTTTATGGACACCATTATTTGATTATACGTGCTAATTGTAACAAAACAAATTAAGTTGAGGATTACTAAGGATTTAAAGGCTTCAAGTTGAAGAATCAAGCAAGGGTTATGATTTAATTGATAAAATTATACTTGACCGCGTCGCACGTATGATACGAGAGCGGGGTAATTCCTTAAATTTATATTTGACCGTGTCGCATGTATGATTCGCGAGCGGGGTGAATAGATGCATCTATGTTTCGCGCCGTTCGACCCTCGGTAGTGCACAATTTATATTTATGTTGTATCGGGTCGAACGTCCTCGGTGGTATTTGTGTGTGATAAGAGAACTGGAGCTCTTTGAAATTTGTATAATTTGCTGCTTGAAAGGTCAGTTGTTTTAAATGAAGAAAGTGCCATGGATTCTTAAATATGATGGAAGGATTTTCCAGCTGTTTTTCTTGTTCTGAGCTTATTGTTATCTACATACATTATGATTTAAATTTGGAACTTCATATTATTATTTTGTTGGACCTAGTAAGTGTCAGAGTCGACCCCTCATCAATATTTCTTCGAGGTTAGACGAGATATTTACTGGGTACATATTTTTATGTACTCACGCTACACTTTTGTACTTGATTGTACAGGATTTGAGGCAGGTGCATCTGGTCACCATTCCGGCGCGTAGATCGGATTCCCCTTTCGAAACTTCACGGTGAGCTGCCTTCTGAGCCGTCCTGCAGCAGCTGGAGTCTTCTTTATATTATATTTTTTTGTCTATTTCCTTTCAGATAGTAGACTAGTATTCTTTTGTATATTCTACTAGATGCCCACATACTTGTGACACCAAATCTTGGCACACACGCTAGTAGACTTATGATTTGGATTTATTTACGTGATTTCGAATTTTTACTTATTTGCTCCCGCTTAAATTGTGTTTCATTTGCAAACTCCTAAATCTTTGAATAATTGAAAAAATAATATTCACATAGTAACTTATTTAAAACGGAAAACCACTAGATTGATTAGTGTTGGATTGCCTAACAACGGCGTTGGGCGCCATCACGACCTGAAATGGAAATTGGGTCGTGACAGAATCGAGATTGGAACTGTTCTCTTATGTGCTAAACATCTTGGTTAGAATTAATTAATAGTCCTTTTTGGATTTTTCTTCTTTTTATCGTGGGCTTAGTTGATATGAATTAGTGTATGTCTATCAAATTATTTATCGAATTTGAGACAGAATTTTAAAATATTGAGTTAAGTTGAAAGTAGAAGTAGTAATTAATGTTAGGGAAATTAGATTATATGAAAAGACAACGGAGCTTACCCAAATGCAAATAAGAATAAGTGTCATCTCTTTCCACGAACGCTAGTATGCTTTTAGGCACGCCCCTAGTTAATCGAATTATCGTGATTATGTATACGTTTGCGTGACATAATAGCGATTCCCAAAATTAAAACCGAAGTATGCGTTCGTGCAACTTTGGGCGAAACAATCTTAGTAATTAATAAAGCATGACTAATTGTGTACACGTACGCGTGATATGATTCTTGACGCGCCAAACGAGACGAGTACACGTACGCGTGACTCTTTTTCTAGATAATCCCATAATTCCATAATTCAATAATCAAAAGCGATAAAGAGTAAAACGCACATAGGTTCTCAAAAAAGGTAATTAAATAATTAATTAAGCCAGGTGTTATTAAAGCGACCGTGCTAAAACTACGGAACTCGGGAGTGCCTAACACCTTCTCCCGGGTTAACACAATTCCTTACGTGGTCTTCTGTGTTCGCAGACTTTAAAAAAGAGTCAAATTTCTTTGATTTGGGATTTAAAATAAATTGGTGACATGGGACACCATCAAATATTCCAAGTGGCGACTCTAAAATAAATAAATAATTCCATTTCGATTAATATCACTTTAATTGGAAAAACTTCCTATCCCTCGGGAAAAAGGAGGTGTGACAACTCCAATTGACTTCAAAATTTTGCACACAAGTCATAAATGACATGACGGACCTATTCCAACTTCCAAAATCCGGATCCAACCTCGATATCAATAAAGTCAACTCCTGATCAAACTTTCCAAATCTTGCAAATCTTCAACTTTCTAACTTTCGCCAATTCACGCTGAAACGACCTACGGACCTCCAAATCAGCATCCGGACATGCTCCAAAGTCTATAATTGCCACACGGAGCTATTGGAATCATAAAAAAGACTTCATTCCGTAGTCGTCTATATAAAAGTCAAACTACGGTCAACTCTTTCAACTTATAGCTCCACCTTAGGGACTATATGTCTCATTCCACTCCGAAACTCGCCCGAAACCAAAACCAAACATACCCGGCAAATAACATAACTATAATATAACATATAGGAGGCAATAAATAGGGGATCAGGGCTAAAATACTCAAAACGATCGGCCGAGTCGTTACACCAAATCGAAGTTGTGGCTTTTGAGAAAGAAAAGGGCTTCAGGTTTGGAAGCAGAAGTGATTTCATAGAATGTGTTGACGAGTGCTTCTCTTTATGGATCTGCGGTGAGGTTTGCTTGATTTTCCATCTTTTTCTATTGTCGCTTATTCGTCTTTCTCTCCTTCTTCTTTTACTAGGAGTGCTAGTATGTATTACTTCTCCTTTTTCTCAAGAGGCAGAGTTTGCTATATATTCGTTTCTTCAGCCGAAGTTGGAGGTTTATGACTTGAATCTCTTTATAATTGCATTTATTATCACTTGTAAGGGAAGAAAAGCAAAAAAGGAGCTACGACTGTGTTTTAGATTTTTAAAAAGCTAAATTCGTAGCCATGGCCAAATCGGTTCGCCTACTCCCTCTTTGCTTCAGATCTATTCTCTTCGCTTCAGAAAGTCCAGAGTCGCCACCAAAAATGACTGCTACGACGATTGTTGATGGAAAAGGAGAGAGATTTGAGGAAGAAGAGAGAGGATTGAGAATCTTGCTGATATATATATATATATATATATATATATATATATATATATATATATATATATATATATATATATATATATATTATAGAGAGAGAGAGAGAGAGAGAGAGAGAGAGAGAGAGAGAGAGAGAGAAAGAGAGAGAGAGAACATAATTGGCGTATTTCACGCCTCAATGGTAGGGTATAAAATAAATACCTATTTTGCTATAAAAGAGAAAATGTATCTATAAGTAATAATATTTTAAAATTATTTTGATTTATGATAAATAGGGTGTAATAATTTTCTATAGGAGGTAAAATTTCATTAAATTTTCTAATTAGGCTCACCAAAAGTTGTAGTAATTTAGGCCCAAGTAAAGCAACATGTTATCCACGAAACTTGAAACTCCATGTTCCGAAAAGTTTTGACGGGTTTAGAGTAGAAATTGCACGGGGCATCCTATTTGGTCGCCCCCATTTAACCTATACCCATTTTTTTTAAAACTTTTAACTTGTACCCACTTTTTAAAAAACTTCAGCTTCCTTTCTCCGCTGCGTTGCTTACCTCTTCCTTTGTCCTTGCTGCTGCTTTCTCCACTGCGTTGCTTACTTTCACCTTCACAGAATGCATCTTCTTCTTTCTTCTTTGCCTTGCGTAGAATACTACAGTTGTTGATAAGTTTTTGTTACAAAGACAAAGTTTTCCGGTTACAAAAGAAAAACATCAGCTCTAGAGCTGAAGTTTTTATTTTATAACTGGCAAACTTCAGCTCTAGAGCTAAAGTTTCCCGGTTACTAAACAAAAACTTCAGCTCTAGAGCTGAAGTTTTTATTTTATAACTGGAAAACTTCAGCTCTAGAGCTGAAGTTTCCCGATTACTAAACAAAAACTTATAAAATAAAACTTCAGCCCTAGAGGTGAACTTTTTATTTTATAACTAGCAAACTTCAGCTCTAGAGCTGAAGTTTTCGGTTACTAAACAAAAACTTATAAAATAAAACTTCAGCTTTAGAGATGAAGTTCGCGAGTTACAAAACAAAAACTTCAGCTCTAGAGCTGAACTTCAGGCCCGGCTACTAAAATGCTGAAGTTTTGTGTGATTGCCTTTGCTACTTCAGCCCCGCATGCTGAAGTTATGTGAAAAAGCGGGTACGCTTGCAATTTTTTTTGCAAAGCGGGCACAGGTTAAAATGTGGCACAAAAAGCGAGTATAGATGCAAATGCCCCAGGTTTAGAGGCTATTTCATGGGGAGAAGTACATTAATAGTCATTTTTAGAGCTTTTATTTAAAAATTAGTCAGTAATTATTTTTCCATGAAAATTTGAATTAAAACTTGACTTCAAGGTTTTGTGTCCTGAAAATTGAATTGTAAAACTGAAATTCAGGACACATTGGCTAATTTCTAAATATCAGCTCTTTAAAATGGCTACGTGGTGTAATTTCTACCATTTTATGAATGAAAGCTGAAAGCTCAGGACCTAGGAAGTGTTTTAGCAGCATTGTTGAGCCCATATTACATAAAATTCAAAAGCTGAGATCTTTACACACATAGTTGATCATGTTTACTGTTTAGTTTTTTAACTGGTATACATTGTTTATATATTAATTATATACGGTTATACATGTTTGCCAATTATTTTAGTTTAATCAATTTAATTTACAGTTATTTAGGTTAATTCTTCAAATAGGGGAAACTGTGATCCATTCGTACCTTAATGTAGCTTAAAAGGCTTCTAATTACTTATATCAAGAAGTTATTGAATATAGATCAATAAACTATTCAGTGTTAGCACAAGTCCTTATACTCATAATTTTTAGCATCATAAAATCTTTGTAAGAATGGAAAATTTCCAACTTTCAAGAATCCACATTTATTAGACAAATGGCATGTATAATCTAGAAATTGTATTTTTAGGAACTTCCATCTGAGTTCCTTTGACCTCATGTCCTTTCATCCTCTGCACTAATTAATAATTATATACATTTAATTTTTCTATTGTGCTTTCATCATTTATTATATGGTGTAACTAATAAATATATTTGTGGTACAGATGGGCAGAAAAAATAACTGAATTATGTCCCCATTTTTACCAGTGCATTTTTGTTGGTTAAGTGCTAACATCAAAAGAGTGATTGTATGACCCAAAATTTAGATCTAGACTTATACAATCGATTTTTATAATATAGTTGTGATGTTTTATACGTTAATACCACACAAGAGGGGGAGGTGATTTGTGTGGTACCTAATTTTGCGCTCTAGAAGAACCTGGTTCTTTTAGGTATACTAACTCTACTGTTTGCGGAATAATAAGTACATAAAATAAAGAACACAGAGATTTTTACGTGGAAAACACCTGGCTCAAAAGGTGAAAAACCACGACCTACTACTCAGTAGGATTTTCCCAAACTTCCACTAAAATCACTGAGCCAAAACAGCATTTACAAAACTCTTTGTAAACCTAAGGATTAACTCTAATCCCGTTGCAGCACACAGCCTCAACTGTTGCGACAACTTCAAGTTAGCATATAACTTGAACACTCTAAGTACCTAATACAAATGCTTCTATGAAAGCTGAAAGGTACAAGTTTAAATCACCTACTACAATTGAACTAGAATAAAAGAAGGACACAATGGAATTAGTTCTTCTATCTCGTCCAAGTAGCATCAGGAAGGCACACTCAAATCTCACATAAATTGCTTGCAAAATTGCCTTGCTCTTTTGCTCTCAATTTAGTGTTACTTCTGCGTTTTTGCAATACCTGTAAAAGAGAACAATCACTGTTATTCAATGAGTTAGTAATTAGAGTTAGATTAAGACTCAATTTGATCTTCCATCGAGGTTGAGTCCTTAAACAACACAAACTCCAACACTATCTTTTATCCGGATTGTGTTCTCTTCACATAAGGAGACTTTCTCCCCTTATCCAATATACAACCTTTTCGATCAGATTCAGGAGATATTGCTGCTTGATCAATGAGACTATCCCCTTCACATGCATCTCACATGCGTAGATTGATCATCACTGTGCTTCACATGATGGACCTGGTCCGTGATTGAGTTCCTTTGTCATTCTTCAAAACTTCACCTGTTCTTAGGCCAACAAATTCCCCCTTTTTGACGATGACAAACTCTGCGCTTTTTACTGATCAAAAGACCTGTAAGAACTCAGCTTAACCAACACTAGATTTACTTTTCATCAAGGACCAGGTTAATTAGGTTATAAATATCACTTATTCAGAATAATGTACAAAGCACAAAATCTTCCCCCTTTTGGCATCATCGAAAAGTTGCATACTTAATGTGAATCCCAGATTTTAAAAAAATACTCATGGCCACTGGGGCAACTGCAAGTGAAAACATGGTGCAATTATCAATAATCAACAAACATATTTAAACTATTAAGATCAGAATCATCATAGAACAAGAGAAACAGTTGTTGTCATTGATCATGATATGTTGTCATTAACAGTCCACAAAAAGAAAGAAAAACCTTCAAAACATGAGCAAAAAAATAGAAAAATCCCTAATCCGGGTCACTGGGGTTCACTGGGGTTACTAGACTGGTTCAGAAGACAAGTGCTAGGAGACCTAAGGCATGGAGGAACTAGAGGGTTGAGTCTGGAGAAGGTTCAGCATATTCTGGAGGATTCCATCACTCTTCTCCTTTTCTTTTACTAGCTCAATTTTAAGGCCATCCCTCTCAGTTTCCAATTCAGCCACACGAGTCTTGAGCCTAGCAATCTCAGCATCTTTAGTTCCACATTCCTGAACCAAAGTCCTAACCTTGCTGTTGATGGGTGTCTTCAGGGATGAGCCGGGTTCAACTGGTATGGCATTGACTGGATAGTCACAAGCCAGAAGAGTCTTAATACCAAAATATTCTTTACTTTATGCCATCTCCCATTTCTTCAAAGGCACATTTAGCCTATCCAGAACTGTGGTCAGTATGAAGCCATATGGAGTAGCATGAGCCTTGGAGCCATTGATGACCCTGTCTAACAATTTGACAATGAGGGCAGGCCAGTTGATTTGCTTCCCTCTCTCAAGGCACTCCATAAGAACCAGGTCCATGTAGTTTGCAGTATGTCTTCTCTCTTATCTGGGCAGTAGGCACTTGTTGACAAACTCAAACACAACCTTGTGCTCAGGCCTCATCTCACTTTTCTGCACAGCCCTGGCTTCATTCACATCCTATGAATCACAGAACCTCTTGGTGATCGCAAGGGTAGTAGGTAAGGAGTCCAGGCATGGCCACCTTTGCCTAGTGTAGTCATCAAACCCTTCAGAGGGTATAATCCAGAATTTCTCCCAACTTCTCAGCATCAAACTGCACTGAGACTCCCTTCACCAAGCTACTGACAACCCCATCTTTTACAGCAGCATTAGCCATGAACTCAATTAGTTCATTCCTGGCTAGTTTCCCATCCATCTGAAGGACCATGTCCTTCCAACCTTGAGCAACTAAAGAGTCAATCAACCTCATCATCCCTGGCTCAACCAGGTCCTTCAACAATCTTCCTTTCAGAATTTTTCTTCTGCCAAAGATGGCAAACTTATCCTGTTCCTTCTCAGATTCCACTTCTTCTTCTTCTCCACTCCACTCTTCATCATCTAAAACTTTTGCTTGTTTTGCTTTCACTGCAGACCTTGTCCTCTTGGTGTAGGAACCTCCACTGTTGTACCCCTTTCTTGATGGACCAGTTCCATCTCCTCTTCCTCTACAACCTCAGAGGATTCTTCAACCTTTGCTTTTCCCTTCTCCGTTCTCTTTTTCTTGCTTTCTTTTGTAAGTGAGCTTCACTTTGTTTTACCCTGCTTCTTGTGGCTCTTCCCTTAGGCACTGAAGGGGCATTAAGTTTTGGGGATGAAATCTTTCTTTTCTTGGATGGCTTGGGAACAGTTGGGGCCTTTTGTGAGGTAGCTTTGCATTTCTTTGGGTCATAACTTGCCCCAACCCTTTTCAGAAGGTCAGCCAGAGTTTCCTCAGCAGATGAACCAGGTTCATCTCTTTGTTTGCTTAGATGAACCAACCCTTCAGCTGCTTCCCCAGAACCACTTCCCCCTGACTTTATGCCACTCTCTTCTGCAACCCCACATATAGCAAGAACTGCTCATTTCCCTTTTCCTATCTCTTTACCACATGCACCCTCTCTCTCATTTTCTTTTTCAGATTTCTTTTTACCTCCACTCCTACGCATCTCCGGCAACTCAACATTTCTAATGGGGCCAACCAGCACAAACCTAGTTTCTTGGTTTTCAACCACAGAAGAACTTACCTCAGCAGGGGTTTCTTGAGTTTTCTCAG
>NC_031995.1:41378154-41435092 GCF_001879085.1 Nicotiana attenuata | reverse complement strand
TAGACGAGCTCCCAATCCTTTAATTTCTTCTTTTTGTGTCGAATTGTCATCTTTTGATCATTTATCATCCAAACTCATTCCTACACATAAGAAACACATAATGAGTAATCTTTAATTCCATAAGTTTGCTAAAATACTACCTTTAGTTTAACTTAATGGAATGATATTTAAAGAGAATTAGACATTAATTCAGTAACGGCAGCTTTTCAGGGGTCAAATAGAAGTCTAATCAAACTGTAATTCCAGGCTTTTAATGATTATTTGGCTTCCCTAGATATTAGGCAAAAATCACGGTTTTAGAGTTCTAAATGGACGAAACTGGTTCAATGCTTCAACGGATAGAATTTTTTAGGAATTTGGCAAGTATAGGACTTCTGCTCATTATTGAATTGTTAATCTTTCTAATTATGCAAAGTATTGAAAACATACCTGAGCTTTCATATGAACTCATACTGATGAGCCAGGTTCTTCATATAGAATCCTCTTGAACATGCCTCAAATATCATAATAGAAAAAACTTCATAAGAGATCAGTGAATCATATATACACATGTCACAGGGGTATACTAATTAAGTATGAAACTGAGCAAAAATTAATCTAGATATTTACAAAAGTTCAGAATTTCTAGCCAAAAAGAATAACTTTTTTTTTGTTTTCAATATTTTTTTTTTCATTGTGCATTCTGAACTGGACCTATTAGGTGATCTTAATCATCCCTAATTCCAACCTGTTCCTCTCAAAGTTTTCTCTACTTAGTGCTTTAGTGAAGATGTCAGCAATTTGTTTATTAGTAGCACAGGATTCTATGGAGATCAATCCTTTCTCATAGTTATCTCTTAAGAAGTGGTGCCTAACATCTATGTACTTAGTCCTCTTGTGATGAACAGGGTTCTTTGTCATACTTATAGTACTAGTGTTATCACAGAATACAGGAATGCAACCAACTTCAATACCAAAATCTACCAGCTGCTGTTTGATCCATAGCAATTGAGCACAACAAGAAGCAGCAACAACATATTCAACTTCAGCAGTTGACAAGGCCACTGAATTTTGCTTTTTAGTAGCCCATGACACAAGACATGAACCAAGGAAGTGTGCCATACCTGAGGTGCTCTTCCTATCCACTAGGAAACCTGCATAATCAACATCAGTATATCCTACTAGATTGAAATTGCTACCTTTGGGATACCAAATACACAAATCAGTGGTGCCTTTCAAATATCTTAGTATCCTCTTGACAACAGACAAGTTAGACTCTTTAGGATTAGCCTGAAAGCGAGCACAAAGCCCTACACTGAAAACAATGTCAGGTCTACTGGCAGTAAGATACAAGAGTGAACCAATCATACCCCTATACAACTTTTGATCAACTGATGAACCAGGTTCATCAACATCTAATTTAGTGGCAGTTGCAATGGGTGTGTCTATTTCTTTAGATTCTCCTATTTTAAACTTTTTGATTAGCTCCTTTGCATACTTCTACTGATGAATTATGGTTCCATTTGGACTTTGTTTGATCTGTAAGCCTAAGAAGAAGTTAAGTTCACCCATCATGCCCATTTCAAACTCACTCCCCATTAGTTTTGCGAAGTCTTTACTTAGATTATCAGTAGTGGCCCCAAAGATTATGTCATCAACAAAAATTTGTACCACAAGAAGATCCTTACCTTTTTCCCTTAAGAATAAGGTACTGTCAATTTTACCTCTTTTGTATCCATGTTCAAGCAGGAATTTGGATAGTCGTTCATACCATGCTCTTGGGGCCTACTTGAGTCCATAGAGACCCTTGTCTAGCTTGTACACATGCTCAGGACATTCCTTGCTTTCAAACCCTGGAGGTTGTTTCACAAACACTTCTTCTTTCAGGTAGCTATTTAGGAAGACACTTTTGACATCCATTTGATGAAGAGTGAATTCCATATGTGCTGCAAAGGCTATGAGAAGTCTGATTGCCTCTAGTCTTGCAACTGGAGCAAAGGTCTCATCATAATCTATGCCTTCCTCTTGGCTGTAACCTTGGACCACCAGTCTTGCCTTGTTTCTTGTAACAGTTCCATCTTCATCAAGTTTGTTCCTAAAAACCCATTTTGTACCAATAACTGATCTATCTTTGGGCCTTAGAACTAGATGCCAAACTTGACTTCTCTCGAATTGATTGAGTTCATCTTGCATTGCATTAACCCAATCTGCATCCGGCAAAGCCTCAACAACATTTTTAGGTTCAATAAGAGATAAAAATGCATCAAAAGCACACATATTCTTTAATTGTGATCTAGTTTTAACTCCAGATGTTGGGTCAGTGATAATGTTCTCAATGGGATGAGAACTTTGATACTTATGAGGTTTCACAACCAACTGGTTTCTGCTAGATGTTTCTCCCATGTTCTGTTGCTGAGGAACAGGGTCATGAACAAGTTCCTTTAAGGGATTTATTTCAATTCCTCTTTGATTAGTTCCCCCTGTCAGGTTGCCCTGGATGGAAGAACTTGTTCCATCACCTGTTCCTTCTGTTGGTGCCACTTTGACTTGTGCTGAGGCTTCAGTCAAGTCCTTTACCAATCCAATGGCTTCGTCTTCATGTTCCTGTCTCTCAGAAAGAATGTTAGTTTCATCAAATACTACATGTACACTTTCTTCTACACACAAAGTTCTTTTATTGAACACTTTATATGCTTTTCTATGTGAAGAATATCCCAAGAATACTCCCTCATCACGTCTGGGATCAAACTTACCTAGGGAGTGCTTTCCATTATTGTGCACAAAGCACTTACATCCAAATGCCCTAAGATGGGATATATTAGGTTTTCTCCCTTTAAGTAACTCATAGGGAGTCTTCTCTGCAAGAGGTCTAGTCATGCATCTATTTATAATGTAACATGCAGTATTTACAGCCTCTGCCCAGAAGCTATGGGGCAGCTTACTAGAAAGAAGCATAGTCCTAGCCATGTCTTCAAGAGTCCTATTCTTTCTTTCAACTACTCCATTTTGTTGAGGAGTCCTAGGGGCAGAGAAATTATGATCTATACCATTTTCATCACGGAATTCAGCAAACTTTAGAATTTTCAAATTCAGTTCCATGATCAGACCTAATGGATGCAAGTTGATTTCCTAATTGTTTCTAAGTTTTTCTAACAAATGCAGTAAACATGTCAAATGCTTCATCTTTAGAAGTTAGAAATAGAACCCAGGTAAATCTAGAATAATCATCAACAAGCACCATTACATATTTCTTTCCACCTCTGATCATGGTTCTCATTGGTCCACAGTGATCCATATGAACCAGTTCCAACGACTTGGTTGTGCTTACCATTTTCTTGCTTTTGAAGGATGACTTTACCTACTTCCCCCTTGCACATGCCTCACAAAATTTGTCTTCCTTGAACTTGATGTTGGGTAACCCTATCACCAAGTCCTTGGAGACTAATTTGTTTAACTGATTCAGACTGGCATGACCAAGTCTTTTGTGCCATAGGAGGGGATCATTATCCAGCACACTTAGGCAGGTTAGTTCATTTTCAGAAAGAGTTGACAAATCTACAATATAAATATTGTTAACTCTTTTTCCCTGCAAAACAATCTTGTCAGTGGTAAGGTTAATCACAAAGCATTTAGTAGAGGTGAATGCTACAAGGTTACCTCTGTCACACAATTGCGACACACTGATCAGGCTGTATTTCAAGCCATCTATCAAGTATACATTCTAAATGGAGTGAGAGTCTGTCTTTCCTACCTTTCCAACCCCAATAATCTCACCTTTCTTCCTATTTCCAAAGGAGACATTACCTCCCTTTAGGTCCTCAAGTGAAAGAAACTGGTTCTTGCTTCCAGTCATGTGTTTTTAGCAGCCACTATTCATGTACCATATTTGGTTACTTCCCTTCGCTTGGGCCTGCAAAAAGGAATCAGGGGTTAGTCTTAGGAACCCAAACCAGTTTGGGTCTCTTTCTATAGGCAAAGGGATAAATCATATTCCTTCTAGCCCACCCAGGCAGCCTATTTTTTTCTTGAACAAAAGTTTTGTTCTTTTGACTGGCCTTTTCTTTTGCATTACATTCATTTTTGTAATGGCCAGTCTTGCCACAGTGTGTGCAGATTTTGTTCTCAGGAAGAGTGAGGTACTTGCTTTTAGGATCCCACTTAGGTGCTTGTGTCCCATAACCAAGTCCTTTTTTGTTGCTACTGTGATGTTCATGTAACCAAGAGAGTGCATCACAAGCCTTGTTCCATTTACAAGTTCTGTCTAGTTCATGTTTTACCTTCCTTAGATCTTCTTTTAGTACTCTTATCTGCTCATCCTTTCTGTACAGCTCTTCCTTCATTTTTCCTAAGTTTTCTTCTAGGGTGAGATGTGTGTGATCATCATTCTTCTTTCCTGTTCCTAATTTTAGTTTTAAGTTCTCAGACCTAAGTTCTAGGACACTAGTGTCAAGTTCAAGAACCTGGTTCTTCAACTCAGCGTTTTTACTTTCACTCTTATTAGCTCTAGACTCTAGATTTTTGCACCTAGCTTTTAGGATCACACATTCCCTAGACAGTTCTTCCTTCTCATTGTTAATTATCTCAGACTCATCAATGAAGTCTAGCAGTAGCTCAGACAGCCTTTCTTTAGACAGGAATTTAATCTTGGCCTTGAGATGAAGAATACTTACCTCTTGTTCATCATCTGATTCTCCAATGGCCATAAGCACTTGTTCATCTCCAGCTTCATCTTCTGAGCCCTCGTCTGATGTTTCTCCCCAGGCAGCAACCATAGCCTTTGTTGAACCTTTGTTCCTTTTTGGTCGAACATGTTCCTTCTTCCTGTTCCTTCGTTCAGCCCTTTCCTTTTTCCACTCAATTTCCCATTGAGGACAATTCTTGATCATGTGATCAGTCTTGCCACACTTGTAACAACCCTCATTGGTCTGTTTCTCAGGAGCCCTTGGTTTGTTGAAGGTTGTGCCTCTTGAATATTCCCTTCCTCTCATCAGGTACTTTTTGAAATCTCTTGTGATCATAGCCATTTCATCATCCTCCAGATCTGAACCTTCAGCAATTCTGAGAGCCAGACTCCTTTCCTTCTTGGGTGCATACATTTTTATGGTTTGCCTTCTCAGTTCATAGGCAGTAAGGTTTCCAATTAGTTCATCCAGCTTGAGAGTAGCAATATTCTTTGATTCCTAGATAGCAGTAATTTTGCTTTCCCAAGAGACTAGTAGAACCCTTGTTAAAATCTTCTCAACTTTGTCTTCTTCAAGGATAATCCTTCCAAGAGACTTAAGTTCATTTGTCAGTGAGGTGAACCTTGTATACATCTCTTGGATGGTTTCTCCTTCCTTCATGGTGAAATTCTCATATTGAGAATACAGCAGTGTTCCTCTGGATCTCTTCACTTGAGGTGTTCCTTCATGAGCCACTTGCAAAGTATCCCAGATTTCCTTAGCAGTGGTACAACTTTGAATTCTACTGTACTCATCTGGACCTAGTCCACACACAAGCCATTTCTTGGCCTTGGCATTTTTCTCCCACTTCTTCAGATCTTCAGCAGTGCAATCAGCTCTTGTCTTTGGCACATCAACTCCTTCAGCATTCTTCTTTGTGGTTGCTAGGGGACCATCAATGACTATGTCCTAGAGTTCATAGTCTTCCCCTATGATGTGATCCCTCATCATGTTCTTCCACCAAGAATAGTACTGACCATTGAAGAGTGGAGGCCTAGCAGTGGATTGCCCTTCCCAGTTCCTAGGTGGTGCACTCATGTTGTTTTCCTAAGGTGTTAGCCTCTTCAAGGATAACCCGCTCTAATACCAATTGATGTTTTATATGTCAATACCACACAAGGGGGGGGGTGATTTGTGTGGTACCCAATTTTGCGCTCTAGAAGAACCTGGTTCTTCTAGGTATACTAACTCTACTGTTTGCGGAATAATAAGTACATAAAATAAAGAACATAGAGATTTTTACGTGGAAAACACCTGGCTCAAAAGGTAAAAAAGCCACGGCCTACTACTCAGTAGGATTTTCCCAAACTTCCACTAAAATTACTGAGCCAAAACAGCATTTACAAAACTCTTTGTAAACCTAAGGATTAACTCTAAACCCGTTGCAGCACACAACCTCAACTGTTGCGACAACTTCAAGTTAGCATATAACTTGAACACTCTAAGTACCTAATACAAATGCTTCTATGAAAGTTGAAAGGTACAAGTTTAAATCACCTACTACAATTGAACTAGAATAAAAGAAGGACACAATGGAATTAGTTCTTCTATCTCGTCCAAGTAGCTTTAGGAATGCACACTCAAATCTCACATAAATTGCTTGCAAAATTGCCTCGCTCTTTTGCTCTCAATTTAGTGTTACTTCTGCGTTTGTGCAATACCTGTAAAAGAGAACAATCACTGTTATTTAATGAGTTAGTAATTAGAGTTTGATTAAGACTCAATTGTTGATCTTCCATCGAGGTTGAGTCCTTAAACAACACACACTCCAACACTATCTTTTATCCGGATTGTGTTCTCTTCACATAAGGAGACTTTCTCCCCTTATCCAATATGCAACCTTTTCGATCAGATTCAGGAGATATTGCTGCTTGATCAATGAGACTATCTCCTTCACGTGCATCTCACATGTGTAGATTGATCATCACTGTGCTTCACATGATGGACCTGGTCCATGACTGAGTTCCTTTGTCATTCTTCAAAACTTCACCTGTTCTTGGGACAATAAGTTGGCTTAATCTTAGTCAATATTAATATTCAAAAGATAGACCAAACATTTTTGTAGTAAAGCCTCACGTGTGCTATTTAAATAGCAATAAAAAATAACAGTAATGAAATAATCAATAATCCAAGATTGTGGAAGATAGCAATATGTTCTCAAGAAAAAGAATACTTTTATGTTCTTCATGTGTTTGTCCATTTTTTAAAATAGAAAAGGAGCATATTTAAAAAATTATAGGCCACCTCTGTTGGAAATAAATAGCTTTGAGGAAATACAAACTTACACGATACTAGATTGGTCCCACGGAGAGACTCTCACCATAACCGAAATAATGGGGCATTTGCATCTATACCCGGCTTTTGGGTCACGTTTTAACTTGTACTCGCTTTGCAAAAAAAATTGCAAGCGTACCCACTTTTTTGCGTAAGTTCAGCATACGGGCCTGAAGTAGCAAAGGCAATCACGCAAAACTTCAGCATTCTAGTAGACGGGCCTGAAGTAGCAAAAATTGCTAAGCCAAGTGTGCTAAAGTTTTTGTTTGTAATTGCTGAACTTAAGCATTCTAGAGCCGAAGTTTTGTTCTCTATTTGCTGAAGTTTTTATTTGTAATTGTTGAACTTAAGCAGTCTAGTAGCTTAAGTTTTGTGATGCTGAAGTTATTTAGTTCATTTGTAAAAATTTCAGCACTAAATAAGCTTAATGGGATTTCAATGTCTTTGCCTTATGCTTCTTATGTTTTGATGATCTAACAAACTTATTGTCAAGAACCAGATAGAGAACCTGACACATCTAGTATACATTTCAAAAAGAACAATGTCCAGTCTGATCTCCAGCAAATGAGTGAACAACCACAAGGAAGAACACAACAGGGACCTGGTCCTTTAGGGTGCTTCGACAGAAGTACAAGTCAACTGTACAGCTGGAATGTAACAACAGAAAGTGACTGTCTGCAATTGTTACAAAGAGGAACACAACAGGGACCTGGTCCCTTAGGGTTCTCTGATAGAAGTACAAGTCAACTATACAGTTGGAACACAACTGTAGAAAGTGACTGTCCGCAACTGTACACGCGACAGTGCAGCAGTCACTTCTCATTGGGAAGAAGCATGTACCAAGAATTGACATCACCATTGTGATGTCTTTTATGGTATAACAACCTGGTGCAGGGCACAACATATTCACTGGTGCATTCAGTGATATTCTCTCAAGCATTAAAGTGTTCATCCGGCATTGAAGTCACTGGTGTGTCAAGAACAAGAAGACAACTCCACTAAAGGATCTGTTCCACAAAGAGTCTATGTGTATCCGTAGTTGAGTTGTAATGTTGTTATTTGTTCTTCACTGTAACTCCTATCTTGCTTTCTTAGAAGCTATGTTTTAGGAAACCAAAAATTCGTAAACCTTCTGAGTTTATGTTGTGACTAGGTTTAGTCAGAAGTTTAAAGTCTTTGTAACTAGAGAGTCACAAAGTGGCTTGTCGTAAGAGTATCACAAGTTAGTTAAGTTGAAGTCTTTGTAATAGAGTTATTACAAAGTGGCTTGTAATAGTGAGATTACAAGTTAGTGAAGTTAAAAGCCTACAAGTGTAGGTCGTGGTTGTCCCCTTGTGTGGGATTTTTCCACGTAAAAATCCCTTGTCTCTTTTACTTACTGCTTCATAAAGTATTCTCAGTAGAAACTCATAAAGGATCAGGTGCTCTATAGTTTGATGGACTCATATAAGCTATCAATTGGTATCAGAGCAGGTTCTTTCTATAAGGTTAACACCTAGAAAGGATCTCAATGGCTGCTCCACCCAACTTTGAGGAAGGATAATCAACCTACAGACCTCCTAGATTCAATGGTCAGTATTACGGCTTGTGGAAGACTCGCATGTATGATTTTATAATGGCCGAAGATTCAGAACTGTGGGACATCATCTGTGATGGTCCACATGTTCCTATGAAGAAGGTTGAATAAACTGGACCAATGGTGCTGAAAGACAGAAAGGAGTACAGTGATATTGACAGAAAAGCCGTAGAAAAGAACTATCATGCCAAGAAAATCTTGGTATGTGGTATAGCGATGAGTACAACAGAGTCTCAGCTTGTGATACTGCCAAAGAAATATGGAAAGCATTGCAAACCGCACACGAAGGAACTGCTCAAGTTAAACAGTCCAAGATTGACATGCTTACCACAGAGTACGAGCTCTTCAGGATGAAGGATGATGAGTCTATAAATGATATGCACACCAGATTCACATCCATCATAAATGAGCTTTATTCACTTGGAGATGTTATTCCCAGAAACAAATTTGTAAGGAAAATCCTCAGTGTTCTACCTGGTTCTTGGCAAAGTAAGGTAAATGCCATCACTGAAGCTAAAGATCTACAAACTCTAACCATGGATGAGCTGATTGGTAATCTGAAGACTTATGAGATGAAAAGAAAGAAAGACAGTGAAAGGAGAGAGCCAAAGAAGGAAAAGAACCTAGTACTCAAGGCAGAAAGCAATGACTCAAGTGAAGAAGATAGTGATATGGCCAATCTTACTAAAAGATTTCAAAAGATGGTTCGAAGGAATGGTGGTATACCAAAAAGGGGCAGTTCAAGTAAGTCAAGGAACAATGATCTCTGTCACAAGTGCGGAAAGCCAGGGCATTTCATCAAAGACTGTCCACTTGTGAAACAGGAGCAATACAAAAAAAATCTTGACAAAGCAGCAAAAAGGAATCTGGTTCCAGACAAACGATTCAGTCGAAAAAGTGCAGCTGACAATATTGTGAAGCAGGCTCTTGCCTCTTGGGGAGACTCCTCCAGTGAATCAGAAAGGGAACCAGATGCAGAAAACAGTTCCATGATGGTAGTGGAAACTGAAGCAACGAAGTATGACTCACTGTTCGCGCTGATGGCTCAGTCTGTTGATGATGAAGATGATGAGGTAAATTTCAGGAATGTTCAGAGAAATCTAAAATCCTACTCTTCTTAGAAGTTAAGGTCATTAGCAAATGTTCTAATTGATGCTTATTATAGCCTTGATAATGATAAGGAGATCCTGACCATAGAACTAGGAGAAGCTGAACAATCTAGAGATGATCTGGTGGTCTGTGTAGTGGACCTAAATGAGACCATAGCTAATCTTGAGAAAGAAAAGGAAGTTCTGAATGAAAAAATAACTAGTGTAGAAAATGAGAGAGATGATCTGATGGTAGTGGTTGTTTACTTGAAGGAAACAATAGAAGGTCTTAGCAATGAGAAGCACACTCTAGAAGAAAAAATTGCAGCTACTGAGCAAGAGAGGGATGATTTTTTAGTGATAATCACTGAGTTAGAGGAAACCATTGAGGGAATCAATAGAGAACATAGGACTGTGAGTCTTGGGAAAGGGAAGGAAATAGCTAGTGGGACACACATCAAGCTTGAAAAGGAATTAACTAATGTGAAAACTAGTCTATGTGGTGAACTTGAGAAAAATCGGCAACTTCAAGCTGAATTGGAGAAAGTAAAAATTGATCTTGAGAAATCTCTGAAGTGGACCTGGTCCTCAGATGCTGTCACTGCCATGTATTTCAACAATAGTGGAAACAGGCAGGGAAACGGGTTTCAAAAGGAGAAAACTCCTTTCAACCCTCACATCAAGTACATCACAGTTCCTGATAACTGGCTTTGTACCCACTGTGGGAACAATGGGCACTTCAAAGAAAATTGCCAGGCCAGGGTTTAATCTGTACAAAAAAACAAAGTGTTTGCTGAAAAAGTGACTACTAAAGAGGGACTAGGTACCGCTCGCAAGAAATGAATGTTGCTTGCTTGGACTAGAAAAGCCCTTATCCATCCCTTTTATCATAACAAGGGACCCAAACTAGTTTGGGTTCCTAAATCTAACCCATAATTTGTATGTGTAGGGAACAGTGAGGGGAAGCAGACTGGAATGGACCATGAACAGTGGATGCTCAAAGCAAGTGACTGGAAGCACCATGGATTTCCTCTCACTGAAAGACCTGCAAGAAGGGAATGTATCCTTTTTTTTTAAAAAAAAAAGAGGGGATACAGTCTCGGTGTTGGAGAAGTTGGAGAGTCTCTTTGACACTCAATTGGGAACGTGTACTATGTGGATGGCCTGAAGTACAGTCTCCTGAGTGTTTCTCAAATCTGTGATAAAGGGAACAAAGTAGAGTTCTTATCAAAGTGTGCACCGTTACCAACCTGGTAACTGGCAAAGTGGTCTTAATGGCCAAAAGAAACAAGAACATCTACGTTGCTGACTTTGAATCTCTACAAGCTGGTGATATGAAATGCTTGAAGTCAGTTGATAATGACGTAGAACTGCGGCTTTGAAGATTGGGGCATGCAAGCTTTTCACATCTGAATAAATTAATTCAGAAGGATCTGGTTCGTGGTCTGCCAAATTCAAGATTCACCTGGACACTGGTTCTTAGAACAAAGGATGAGACATTCGAGGTATTTATGGCCTTTGTCAAGAAGATCCAAGTGAAGATAAAATTGAAGGAAGTATGCATCAGGTCTGACCACGGGACAGAATTTGACAATGCCAAATTTGATGAGCTTGTAACAAAAATGGAATCACACACAACCTCTCAACACCAAGGACTCCACAGCAAAATGGTGTTGCTGAAAGAAAGAACAGAATTCTGGAAAACATGGCATGGACAATGCTCATCGACAGTGGAATCGCCAAAATCTCTGGGCAAAAGCAATAAACACTGCATGCTACTTGGTGAACAGGTGTATGATCAGGTCCCTCCTGAACAAAACCCTCTATGATCTGCGAAATGGAAGAAAACCAATGACAACTCATCTAAGAACCTTTTGAATGAAAATGCCATGATCTCAACAACGGAACGGCCAGCTTGGGATGTTTTGATGCAAAAAGGCAATGAAGGAATCCTTCTGGGATACGCCCACAAAGCAAAGGCCACAAAGTCTAAAACAAAAGGGGCACACTGGGTGGAAGGAAGAGTTCATGTGCTATTCAACGAGACACCTTCCTCTAACAAAGGAGGAAACAATGATGATCAATATGATGAACCGTCTTCGTTCTCTGGGAAATATTTGAGGTTTCAAATGGGAAGGCTGATATGATGAGTAAGATGAAGGAGACAGGTGAGAGACAATGCAACACCCTATTCCACGTCTCACAAGGAACCTGGTACCTCAATTAATACCACTAAAGCTGAAGAAAGAGTGGAGATATAGTGCAAGGCACTCCACAAGTAACAGAACAAGGAGTGTAGGGAAATCCAATTAACCTACCGATTTCCTCTACCAATCAAACCTCAGTCCCAAACTGGAAACACAAAAGCTCACATCTGCCTGATGACATAATTACTCCCCTTCATTCTGGATTTAGACAAGAATAAAAAAAAAGGAAATTCCCTAGTCCCTTCTGTATTTCCACTACAGAATAGAATCCAAAATCAAGTCCCAAAGAATCCTACTTGAAGGCTGCCAAAAGAAGTTTGAGATGCCTTAAGGGAACATAGGACATGGTCCCGTATTACCCCTCAGGTGACAGTTTTAACTTTATTGGGTATGCTGATGTTAATTATACAGGTTATCTTGTGGACAGGAAAAGCACTTATGGAATGGTTCACTTGTCATGATCATGTCTCATCTCTTGGGGCACAAGGAAGCAAAACTCAATGGCTACGTCAACAATTGAAGCAGAATATGTAGCAGCAGCATCCTGCTGTGCTCAAATCCTATGAATTAAGCAGCAATTGGAAGATTTTGGGGTATTCTCTGATGGTATACCTTCTCTATCCAGTTCAAAACAAGAGGACCAAGCACATTGAGGTGAAGACTTATCTTTTAAGGGTCAATATGTAGAAAGGGTTGTTCTGTGGAAAGTCCTGCAGCACAAAAGACCAAATTCTAGACATCTTCACCAAAGCCTTGGGTAGGAAACATTTTGGAAGAAACTAGGTGAAGCTGGGGTTATTAAAATCTAATGGAGAACCTGATTCTCCATCAGTTGGCTATGAAAATACACCTTCAGGTAAAATTAGCTAAAGTGTTTTCTGGCCAAGCCTAACTCACATCGATACCGTTGTAGGTAAACACGCATGACGATCATAGAAGCTAAAGGTACAGTTATGAACTGGGAAAGAAGAGCTGCTAAAATCTTTTTTCAAAAATTTTGTTCGGGCATCAGGTTCCCGTACCTCAGGTTAGTAGTACTGTGTTTGCTATGCATGCCTTCTCAAAAATGTTAACAAAATTAACTCAACTGCCACATCATCCGACTTTTCAAAGTCTGCATATCATGTCTTGTCTTTCAAATCCCTTCATCCCCTCTGCACGATAACGTTTTCCCACAAAACTTACCGCCGTTTTCAGAACTATTTAGAACCCGTTTCTCTCTCTTCTCATCAATACACCTTCTTCCAATAAAACTTTCTTTCTCCCTCATAGCAAGTTATGAACCTTCATCTCTTCTGTATATCTATGATCCTCTCTTTATCTCTCTCTCACTCTACTTACCTACCAAATACTCCTATACTGGCAATCGAATGATCGCTTCCTTCTCCCACTATTAACACCACTCCCACTTCCCTATCATCCTTAAAATCATCCCCAGAAATTCACTATTCCACTCCTTCCAATACTACTATATCCATACCCGGTTCCTCCTCTTTTCCTATAGTTTTCCCTTTTCTGATAAACCCTGCTTCCCTTCCATGTATTGAAAACCCTATTTCTCGCCATTCCTCTGAAATCATCAAAGAACACTCAGGAGGTTTTACCTCTCAAGTGTCAGAGGTCTCTGAGGATGACCCTGATCAATATCTGAACTCCTCCATTTTGGACTTAGTGACTCACAGAGTCACCGGAAAAGGAAGCAACGCATAACATCATGGCTATCACTGCTAAGAGTTTGATGAATGAAGGAGCATATCTCTTGTCTGAGTATCAGGGGGAAGAAACTCCATTCCTAGGCGATGTAAGAACCATAGCACCCCTCGAGTCTTTGGCTCATGAGAAGATCCTTAAAAACCTGCTGAAGAACCTGATTTTCTTCCAGGTAAACCCACTCCTGCACCTCCTGATCATCCTAAGCTCCTAGAATCCTTCTCCAAGTCACCCATTATCAGGTCGCAGCAGAAAGAGGGCTTCGAGTTTACATTGCAGAAAAGTCGGAGGAGTGTCAAGACAAGGAAAAAGAGGTTGATAAATCAAGAGGAATTTGTTACTGACAAGAGCGTTCCAATAGGTGGGATTGACAAAAAATGCTCTAAAGGAACTTGGTTCCTTAGAGAAACAATCTATAAAAGCTCAAAAGTCTGTGGATGAAGCTTCCGACGCAGCTATTGAGAAACAAAATAGTGCATCCGTGAAAGGCAGCATCAAGTCTAAGAAGAGTCCAGTTGAGCAAGCCATGTCTGAAGATGATACTGTGGGACTAGTAAGTTGGAAACGAAATTCTGTTGAAGGATCTAGAAAATGAAAACGGGAAATTGTAAGGGAACCTGGTTCTCTTAGGGCCATGCCCAGTGACAGTGGCCTTTGGCAGGAGAGATTAAGAACTCAGAAAGTCTTGTGGGGTCGTACGTTTGACCCAGCAATTTCAGAAATGGCTGGTATGAGACAAATTCTGGAGATAGTGGAATTTCAGCAATGGGAGCACTTGTTTCAGGGGAGCATGCCTCTGGTGTACGAAGATGCGGTACAAAATATCTACACATCCCTCTTCACTGTTGAGGGGGATCACATATGTGCGCTAGTCAATGGAGTAGACGTTGTACTCGACGCTTCAGTGCTGGGAAAGGTTCTCAAAATTCCATGTGAAGGCATGCCCTCAGTCAAAGGTGTCTGTGGTGTCAACTTTAGGAGAGCTATCATGAAAGAGCAAGCTATTCAGCAGGGGGAACGGGTGCATAAGAAGGTATTACTTCCTGAGTATCAGCTTCTTTTTGAACTGGTCAATAAGGTGCTCTTACCTCGTTCTGAGAGGCGGTCTATTGCTACAAAATCGGATATGGTCTTAATGGAGGTGCTTGATGAGTTTGTCCCAATCAATCTGCCAGCAATCATGATAGATCATATGCAAAAGGTGGCAAACTTTAAAGGTGGGAATCATTGGCTACCATATGGCTTTCTCCTCACTCAAGTGTTTAGATTTTACAAGATCCCCTTGGGTAATCCCAGAGTGGGCACACGCAAGCAAACCTTCTCTAAAACCACTCTAGAAGAATGTGATGTATAGAAAGAGTTGATGGAAGCATCTCGACCATTTCTCAGCTGATCAATGCTCAAAATGCAGCTTCTGAAGATATTAGAAGGTTGAGGGCTCAAAATGCCATACTGGAAACTCAGCTCAGTCAAGCAGTTAAGGGACCCGATTCCGTTAATGAAGAAGTTGCCCGCCTGACAAAGGAAAATGATACGCTTCGCGCAAAACTGCTTGAAGAACAACTGTCTGCAAATGCCCTACTGGACCTGGTTCTCAAAACCATTGCTGCCTCCTCTTCCAAAGCCTCCCTCTGCTAGTGCCCCCTAGGATCCTCTCAGTAGCCAACTATCTTTTGCTCTAATGTTTTGTGGCTACTGCTTTCTTTTTGTTTCCTTTTTGGTGATGGCATGCTGGATTTCACTATTACTGCTCCTGTTTTTGCTCCGTCCATTGTTGATATTAATGAAATAGCTCCTCTTTTTGCATGTACAATGCTGTTTTCCTATGGCTTCTCTTTTCTGTCATGTTGTGTGCACATATGTGGCATGAGTCGGCTGTGTTAGACTTCTCTATGCTGATTGCCTGCTTGTGTATCTTTTTAATGATGCAAAAAGGGGGAAAAGGCAGGGGGAACTTGTTTTTGTAGGCAGGGGGAACTTGTATAGAAACTTGATGCGAAATATAGGGGATCTGATTAAGGGGGAAACAAAAGCAAAAGGTCAGGGGGGCAACTTGTGTAGATTCTGGTAACTTATCTGGTTATTTATGCTCTAAACAAATACTATCAATGCCTAAGTTTGTTATCATCAAAAAGGGGGAAATTGATGGGTTTTCAATGTCTTTGCCTTATGCTTCTTATGTTTTGATCATCTAATAAACTTATTGTCAAGAACCAGATAGAGAACATGACACATCTGGTATACATTTCAAAAAGAACAATGTCCAGACTGATCTCCAGCAATGAGTGAACAACCACAAGGAAGAACACAATAGCGACCTGGTCCCTTAGGGTTCTTCAACAAAAGTACAAGTCAACTGTACAACTGGAACGTAACAGCAGAAAGTGACTGTCTGCAACTATTACAAAGAGGAACACAACAGGGACCTGGTCCCTTAGGATTCTCTGACAGAAGTACAAGTTAACTACAAAGCTAGAACGCAACTGCAGAAAGTGACTGTCCGCAACTGTACACGTGACAGTGCAGTAGACAGTGCAGCAGTCACTTCTCATTGGGAAGAAGCATGTACCAAGAATTGACATCACCATTGTGATGTCTTTTGTGGTATAACAACCTGGTGCAGGGCACAAAATATTCACTTGTGCATTCAGTGATATTCTCTCAAGCATTAAAGTGTTCATTCGGCATTGAAGTCACTGGTGTGTCAAGAACAAGAACATAACTCCACTAAAGGATCTATTCCACAAAGAGTCTATGTGTATCCGTAGTTGAGTTGTAATGTTGTTATTTGTTCTTCATTGTAACTCCTATCTTGCTTTCTTAGAAGCTATGTTTTAGGAAACCCAAAATCCGTAAACCTTCTAAGTTTATGTTGTGACTAGGTTTAGTCATAAGTTTAAAGTCTTTGTAACTAGAGAGTCACAAAGTGGCTTGTGGTAAGAGTATCACAAGTTAGTTAAGTTGAAGTCTTTGTAATAGAGTTATTACAAAGTGGCTTGTAATAGTGAGATTACAAGTTAGTGAAGTTGAAAGCCTACAAGTGTACGTCGTGGTTTTTATCCCCTTGTGTGGGATTTTTCCACGTAAAAATCCCTTGTCTCTTTTACTTACTGCTTCATAAAGTATTCTCAGTGGAAACTCATAAAGGATCAGGTGCTTTATAGTTTGGTAGACTCATATAAGCTATCAAAGCTGAAGTTTTTTTGTCCTGGATTCATTAGTTTTGTCATAAAGCTTTTTCAAAAACATCAGAAGAAGATGTTGAAGTTATCTAGTTCATTTGTAAAAACTTCAGCACTAAATAAGCTGAAGTTTTTTTGTCCTGGATTCATTATTTTTGTTATAGAGCTTTTTCAAAAACTTCAGCAGAAGATGCTGAAGTTATTTAGTTCATTTGTAAGAACTTCAGCACTAAATAAGCTGAAGTTTGTTTGTCCTGGATTCATTATTTTTGTCATAAAGCTTTTTCAGAAAACTTCAGCAGAAGATGCTGAAGTTATTTAGTTCGTTCGTAAAAAACTTTAGCACTATATAAGCTGAAGTTTTTGAAAAAGTTTTCTAACATACTAGATAAATAATCACCTTACTCTTTCATACTATATTACTACTATAAAATAATCAGATTGCCAACAGTATCTAAATCATAAATTTTGGAAACAATAAACGTGAGAAGAACAGAATTATCATGAAAAGAATCACTAAGTGTGACCTTAAACTTCCCGTACGTGGAAATATTCACAAATTATTGCCTACTAACTTACGTAATTATTTATAATTTGTTTTTAAATAATCTGATAAACATACTTATGGCAATCATCCCATGAACTGAATTTTCATAGCAGCACCAACATCAGCAGAAGAAGAAGAAGAAGAAGAAGAAGAAGAAGAAGAAGAAGAAGAAGAAGAAGAAGAAGAAGAAAACGAAGGAGGAGAGGGAAGAGGAGAAATGGGGCTGAAGTTGTTTAAAAAGTGTAAACAAGTTAAAACTTTTAAAAAAATGGATATAGGTTAAATGGGGGCGACCAAATAGGGCGCCCCGTGCAATTTTTACTGAAATAATTTAGCAGCAGTACTAATAAGGGGTTTTGACACAGCTACCCACAAAAATAAAACTATTTACCCTTATCTACCCATTTATTTTTTTACCCATAAACTAATTACATTTCCTACCCATAGTAGTTTTTGTGGGGAATTTTTTCTTTATTCTCCAATTCTTTTTTATTTCTATGCTTCTTTTCTTTTTTTTTCTTTTCTCCTTTTCTTTTTTCTCGGTTTCTTTTTATTTTTTTCTTTTTTCCTTTTCTATTTTCATTTAACTTTTTTTATATTCTTTTTCTCTTTATAGTCTAATTTCATTTACTGTTTTCACTATTTTTATTATTCTTTTTTTTATCCTATTACTAAAGAAAAATCAAATTGTGTACCAATTAAATGTAGCTAATACAACCAAAAAAATATTAACTAACATATGATACCAGTATAGTATATAGCTAGACCAACAGGGTATACAATTATACGCAAAGGGTTAAAAACTTTTTTTCTTGTTTTGAGTTTCAAAATAACCACAAACTCAACAAATCCAATTTATGAGTTTCAAAGCTTCAAGGTCCTCCAATGGTATATTAATATTTTGCAGAAGTCAGAAGTCTTGGAATTCAAGTCATAGAATAAATCAAAGCGAAAAAAAGATTTGAATTTTTACTTTACCCCTCACGCTGGGTAAAAGTTTAAAGCAAATTAAAAGGGAAAAGGCAAGTGAATTTATGGGTAATAAGTATACTATTATGGTATATTGTATACTATTACAGCATATTGTTATATTGCATATTATTACAGTATACTATAACAATATATTGTATACTATAATAGTATGCTGTTGCAGTATAACTATATACTCCTATAGTATATTGTATACTGTAGTGGTATATTGTTAGGTAACTGTGTTCTTCTTCAATTATTACAATATACCGTTGCAGTATATTGTAAACTATAACAGTATACTGTTGCAGCATAGCTATATACTCCTATAGCATATTGTATACCGTAGCAGTATATTATTGGGTAGTTGTGTTCTTCTTCGATTTTCAGCTGAAAATTTCGATCTCAATCACCTCAAATCAGCTCCAAATGCAATCATATTTCAGTATGAACTTCCAGAAGGTATTATAAGCAATATTTAACAGCACCCACTTTGAATTAAACAAGAAATCTTCAAAATAAAAATTTTAAATTTAAGAGCTTCAAAACAAATCTCAATACATGTTCTCCTTCCATTTATTATAAGAATTTTATTTTTTAAATTAAACTGATTTTGTGTGATGACCCAAAAGGTCATCACTTGTTTTAGAATAAATTCTGCATCCTGAGGCCTTAAAACCTCCTTTCCGTCTTACCTCGATTGGCGTGCACTGTCCGGGCGCGTATTCGGAAAGCCCCTATGTGAAAATCTGTGAAAAATGACGAGTTTTGCTTTAAAAAATAAATTTGAGTTGACTTCCGTCAATATTTTGGGTAAACAAACCCGAACCCGTTATTTGACGGTCCCAGAGGGTCCGTTGGAAAATATGGGACTTGGGCGTATGCCCGAAAGTGAATTCCGAGGTCCCAAGCCCGAGAAATAAATTTTTGAAGAAAATTGTTTTTTGGAAAATATAAGAGTTTTTGAGAAATGAAAGATGATGAAATTAATGGTATCGGGCCTGTATTTTGGTTCCGGAGCCCAGTACAAGTTTGAAATAATAAATTTGTGGAATCTGTGAAGTTTGGTAAGAAACTGAGTCCGTTTAGTATAAATCGCACCTTATTTGAGAAAATTGGAAATTTTGATGCTCTTAAGTGGTTTCATGAATTTGAAGCTTAATTCATAGTGGTTGATGTTATTTTGATAAATTGATCGCGCGAGCAAGTCCGTATGATATTTTTGGACTTGCGTGCATGCTTGGTTTGGAGCCCCGAGGGCTCGGGGTGAGTTTTTGATAGGCCACGGAGTGGATTTAGATTTAGAAAGATAGCTGTTGCAGGTTCAGAGAAGTTGCAGGTCTCTGAACGTGGCTTCGCGGTCCGCAGTGCTTTCTCGCGACCGCGGTGGGGCCTCCGCGACCGTGGTGGGATTTATGCGGTCCGCGGAAGAGCAAGGCCAAGCCTCCACAGCCGCGCTGGATATTTTGCGATCCGCGGTGGAGCTCCGCAGCCGCTATCCATTTTATGCGGTCCACGGTGAGGGTCTGAGAGGAGTATATAAACTGGACTTTTCAGTTATTCTACCATTTTCAGAAACCTAAAACATAAAGGGCGATTTTTCAAACACTCTTTCTTCCCCAAAACACAAGTAAGTGATTTTAAACTCATTTCTTTCACTTCTTAACTTCTTTTTACAAGATTTCATCCTAGAATCTAGGGTTTTCATGGTGGAATTGGGAATTTTGGGTAAAACCTAAGAATATTGAAATTTGGGGATTTAGACATCAAATAGAGGTCGGATTTCAAGACTAATTATATAACCGGGCTCGGTGGTAAATGGGTAATCGGGTTTTGGTCCGAATTTCAGATTTAGACCAAGCGGGCCCGGGGTCAATTTTTGACTTTTTGGGAAAAACTTTAGAAAACCTATTTTCATGCAATAGAATTGATTCATTTAGCATTTACTGATATAGTTAAGTAACTTGTGTCTAGATACAAGCGAATTGGTGGTGGAATCAAGAGGTAAAGCGGAAATTGAGGCTTGAATTGTGTTCGTGACATCGAGGTAAGTGTTTGGTCTAACCTTAGCTTGAGGGATTAGGAGTTGTGTCCTATTTGCTATGTGTTAATTGTTGAGTACGACTTATAGGCATGGTGACGAGTATTTATACGTTGGTGTCAAGCATGCCCGTGAGTCTTATGCTATGATTAATATGACTTAGTTGTGTATTGTTCATGCCTTATGTGGTATTTCTATTGTTGAACAAGGCTTGTGGAAGAAATTTTGGTAATTGAACATTGAAGAGCGTTGCCTCAAGTTGTGAAACGATTTGTGGAATTACTGTTGGCAATTGAACATTGAAGAGCGTTAGCTCAAGTTGTGAAATGATTTGTGGAATTATAGTTGGTAATTAAACATTATTGAGCATTGGCTCAAGTTGTGAATTTAGTTGTGAAGTAAATGTGAAAAAGAGAAGAGGATTATGATATAGTCTCCCTTGCCGGGATGCGGTTGCTTTTAATGTTATCTCCCTTGCCGGGATGATGTTGCTTTTGATATTGTTTCCCTTGCCGGGATATGATTGTTGTACTATTGTTCCATTGCCGGGATTTTATTGTGAATTTATTTATTTCTTTGCCCTTATTGTTTGTGATTGTTGTTTGTGTGAGGAAGAGTATTAAATCACGAAGGGTGATGTCGTGCATTGTTTTGGTGAGAGAGTGTTAAAGCACGAAGGGTGATGTCGTGCATGATATTGGTGAGAGAGTGTTAATGCACGAAGGGTGATGCCGTGCCGCACAATGTACCATTCTGTGCCTTTGTATGAGTGATTACTCACAAAGGATCATTCCATGCCGTGATTATGTGAGGTAAAAGCCCGAAGGGTGATGCCGTGCCGATTATATTGATATTTGGTGAGGACGAGAGTAAAAGCACGAAGGGTGATGCCGTGCACTTGTCTTGATTTCCTGATTATTGTTGATATTTGAGTTATGGTGTTCTTTATGGTTATTTATTTGTTTCCTGTTGTTACTTGATATCCCCGCAGCATGTCTTCCCCCTTCTTATTTTTAAATTGTAAATTTTTGCCTTTATTTTTCCGTTGTATATGATTTAATTGCACAGGTTTATTTAGTAGTCTGGTCCTAGCCTCGTCATTACTTTGCCAAGGTTAGGCTAGGCACTTACCAGCACATGGGGTCGGTTGTGCTGATACTACACTCTGTACTCTTTTGTGCAGATCCCGGTGCCGTAGCTTTTGGATCGCAGTGAGATTGCTGCTTCTAGTTCATCAGGCGACCCGAGGTAGTTTGGCAGGCCTTGGCGTCTCCTTCTATCTTCTCATTCTATTTCTCTTATGTATTTTAGAGACAGCGTTGTATTTCTCTTTCGGACCCTTATTTGTAGTATTCCTAGACAGAATGTGAAATTGTGACACCAGTTCTGGGTAGTTTTTGTTATGAATTGGTATTGGCATTATAATTAAAATATTGCATTTCAGTCTTTCGCTTATTAATTTCTACTGTTTATTTAACGTGGGTTCTTAATTGTTAAAGGATTAAAATGGGAAAAAGGTAAATAGTACAATTGGTTGGCTTGCCTAGCTTTCACGAGTAGGCGCCATCACGACTACCAAGGGTGGGAAATCCGGGTCGTGACAAGTTGGTATCAGATCTCTAGGTTGCTTAGGTCTCACAATTCACGGACAAGCTTAGTAGAGTCTGAGGGATCGGTACGGAGACGTCTGTATTTATTCCCCAGAGGCTACAGAGTTAGGAAAAACTTCACATGTATTCATTCCTGTCGTGCGGTTTGGTTTCTCAATGCTAATTGAACTTCTACTCTATTCTTTTGCAGATGGCGAGAACATGCGCTTCCTCATCCACTGATCAACAGCCCGAGCCTCCAGCAGCAGCTCCCACGAGGGGCAGGGGGCGAGGCCGAGGCCGTGCTAGAGGCCGAGGCAGGGGCAGAGCTCAGCCCAGAGCAGCAGCGCCAGTGGCAGAGCCTCAGGTTGAGTTTGACGAGGAGGTTCCAGCCCAGGCATTTCTAGTAGGACCAGCTCAGGTCCTAGAGGGGTTCATTGCTACCCCAGTACTCCAGGGAGCTCTAGTCTACCTAGTGGGCCTTATGGAGAGTGTCACCCGGGCAGGCTTGCTTCCTATAGCACCAGCCGTCTCTCAGGCTGGAGGAGGAGCCCAGACTCCTGCTACCCGCACTCCGGAGCAGATGGCTCCCAGTTTCAGACTCCAGCTGCTCAGCCAGTTGGAGCAGTTCAGCCGGGTGTGGTAGCTCAGAGCGGTGATGGAGCAGCTATGTCTGCTGATGCCTTGTGGAGATTGGACAGGTTCACCAAGCTCTTCACTACCACTTTCAGCGGTGCATCTTCTGAGGATCCCAGGATTATTTAGACAGCTGTCATGAGGTTCTCAGGAACATGGGGATAGTGGAGACCAATGGGGTCGACTTTGCTGCCTTTCGCTTGTCTGGATCCGCTAAGACTAGGTGGAGAGATTATTGTTTGGCTAGACCAGATGGGTCACCAGCTTTGACTTGGGATCAGTTTTCTTAGCTATTCCTGGAGAAGTTTCTTCCTGTCACTCAAAGGGAGAGCTATCGGAGGTAGTTTGAGCGTCTCCAGCAGGGTTCTATAACTGTTACTCAGTACGAGACCAAATTTATTGACTTGGCCCGTCATGCTCTTCTTATACTTCCCACTGAGAGAGAGAGAGAGAGTGAGTGAGGAGGTTCATTGAGGGACTCATTCAGCCTATTCGAATTTAGATGGCCAAGGAGACGGGGAGCGAGTTTCCTTTCAGGAGGCAGCCAATATGGCCAGGAGGGTTGAGATGGCTTTGTCACAGGGGAGTGGACAGGGGTCTAACAAGAGGCCTCGTCATTCAGGCAGATTCAGTGGTGCCTCATCTGGAGGCAGAGATTCTTTTGGTAGAGGCCGTCCTCCTTGGCCTTTTCAGTCAGCACTTCAGGCTTCTCACGGTGCTCTAGGTGGCCGTGGTTCCCATATGCAGTATTCTGATCAGCAGTCCTACAGTGCACCACCAGCTCCTATCAGTGCACCGCCGCTCTAGAGTTTTCGGGGTGGTCATTCAGGTCGTCAGGGTCAGTAGTCTCAGCAGCCAAGGGCTTGTTATACTTGTGGCGATACGGGTCATATTGCTAGATTTTGCCCTCGAGCATCGAGCAGCTCTCAGCATCAGGGTTCCCGTGCCATGGTTTAGGCACCGAGTGTTCCATAGCCTGCTCAGCCAGCTAGGGGTGGAGGTAGAGGTGCTAGAGGTGGAGGTGGAGGTATTAGAGGTGGAGGTCAGGCCGCTAGAGGTGGAGGCCAGCCAGCAGCAGGCCATTCCAAAAATGTAGTCCAGGGTGGTGGGGCCCAGCCCCGATGTTATGCTCTTCCAGCCAGGCCTGAAGCTGAGGCTTCCGATGCAGTTACCACATGTACGGTTCTGGTTTGTAGTAGGGATGCTTCAGTGCTATTTGATCCAGGGTCTACATACTCTTATGTGTCATCTTATTTTGCACTGTATCTGGTCATGCCTAGTGATTCTTTGAGTGCTCCTGTATATGTGTCTACACCGGTGGGTGATTCTATTGTGGTAGATCTTGTCCATCATTCCTGTATAGTTGTGATTGGGGGTCTTGAGACTCGAGTAGATTTGTTACTTTTGGATATGGTTGATTTTGATGTCATATTGGGGATGGACTGGTTATCACCTTACCACGCTATCTTGGACTGTCATGCCAAGACTGTGACCTTAGCCTTTCCGGGTTTGCCTCATTTAGAGTGGAGAGGGACTCCTGGTCATTCTACCCGTAGGGTTATCTCATATATGAAGGCTCGGCGCATGGTTGATAAGGGATGTTTGGCCTACTTGGCATATGTTCGTGATTCTAGTGCTGAGGTCCCTTCTATGGATTCTGTGCCTGTTGTTCGTGAGTTTCCTGAGGTTTTCCCTTCAGACCTACCGGGTATGCCACCTGACAGGGATATTGACTTCTGCATTGATTTGGCTCCGGGCACTCAGCCTATTTCTATTCCGCCATATCGTATGGCCCCGCCTGAGTTGAAAGAATTAAAGGAACAGTTGCAGGACTTGCTTAATAAGGGCTTTATTAGGCCTAGTGTCTCGCCTTGGGGTGCGCCGGTGTTGTTTGTTAAGAAGAAGGACGGATCGATGAGAATGTGTATAGATTACCGGTAACTAAACAAGGTCACAATCAAGAATAAGTACCCATTGCCGAGGATTGATGATTTGTTTGACCAACTTCAGGGTGCCCAAGTGTTTTCTAAGAACGACTTGAGATCTGGCTACCACCAGTTGAGGATTAGGGCATCCGATGTCCCTAAGACAGCTTTCCGCATTCGGTACGGGCATTATGAGTTCTTGGTGATGTCATTCGGATTGACAAATGCCCCGGCAGCTTTCATGGATTTGATGAACCGAGTGTTCAGGCCTTATTTGGATTCCTTCGTGATTGTCTTCATTGACGATATTTTGATCTATTCCCGCAGCCGGGAGGAGCACGAGCAGCATCTTCGAGTCGTTCTTCAGACTCTGAAAGATAGTCAGCTGTATGCCAAGTTTTCAAAGTGTGAGTTCTGGTTGAGTTCAGTTGCATTCTTGGGTCACATTGTTTCAGCAGAGGGTATTCAGGTGGATCCGAAGAAGATAGAGGCAGTCAAGAACTGGCCGCGACCCACATCAGCTACAGAGATTCGGAGTTTCTTGGGTTTGGCGTGCTATTTACCGTCGGTTTGTGGAGGGGTTCTCATCTATTGCAGCCCCGATCACCAGGTTGACCTAGAATGGTGCCCGATTCAGGTGGTCGGACGAATGTAAGGTGAGCTTTCAGAAGCTCAAGACAACTTTTACTACGGCACCGGTGTTGGTTTTGCCCACAGGTTTAAGGCCGTATACAGTTTATTGTGACGCATCTCGTATTGGACTTGGTGCGATGTTGATGCAGAATGGCAAGGTCATTGCTTATGCTTTGCGGCAGTTGAAGATTCATGAGAAGAATTACCCAGTTCATGATTTGGAGTTAGCAGCCATTGTTCACGCGCTGAAGATTTGGAGGCACTATTTATACGGCGTGTCATGTGAGCTGTTCACGGATCACAAGAGTCTACAGTATTTGTTCAAGCAGAAGGAGCTAAACTTGAGGCAGAGAAGGTGGTTGGAGCTATTGAAAGACTATGATGTCACCATCTTATATCATCCGGGGAAGGCCAATGTAGTGGCCGATGCTTTGAGTAGGAAGTCAGCCAGTATGGGCAGTCTTGCGTATATTCCGGTCGGTGAGAGACCGCTTGCTTTGGATGTTCAGGCTTTGGCCAATCAGTTCGTGAGGTTGGATGTCTCCGAGCCCAGCTGTGCATTAGCTTGCACAGTTGCTCGTTCTTCATTATTTGATCGTATCCGAGATCGGCAGTATGATGATCCTCATTTGTGTGTTCTCTGGGACACAATGCGGCACGGAGGTGCCAAGCAGGTTACAGTGGGAGATGATGGAGTTTTAAGGATGCAGGGTCGTATATGTGTGCCTAATGTGGATGGTCTTCGTGAGTTGATTCTAGAGGAGGCCCATAGTTCTCGGTACTCTATTCATCCGGGCGCCGCTAAGATGTATCAGGATTTGCGGCAGCATTATTGGTGGAGGAGGATGAAGAAGGATATTGTTGCATATGTGGCTCGGTGTTTGAAATGTCAGCAGGTAAAGTACGAGCATCAGAGACCTGGTGGTTTGTTCCAGAAGAATAAGATTCCTGAGTGGAAGTGGGAGCGTATGACTATGGACTTTGTTGTTGGACTTCCACGGACTCAGAGGAAGTTCGACGCAGTGTGGGTTATTGTTGATAGGCTGACCAAGTCAGCGCATTTCATTCCTGTGGCGGTATCTTACTCTTCTGAGAGGTTGGCTAAGATCTATATCCGGGAGATTGTTCGTCTTCATGGTGTGCCCGTGTCTATCATTTATGATCGAGGTACGCAGTTTACCTCGCATTACTGGAGGGCAGTTCAGCGTGAGTTGGGCACACGGGTAGAGTTGAGCACAACATTCCATCCTCAGACGGACGGGCAGTCCGAGCGTACTTGGAGGATATGCTCCGAGCTTGTGTTATTGAATTTGGAGGCTCGTGGGATCAGTTTTTGCCTTTAGTGGAGTTCGCCTACAATAACAGTTATAGTCGAGCATTCAGATAGTTCCCTATGAGGCTTTATATGGTAGGCGGGGTCTGTCGCCGGTTGGATGGTTTGAGCTGGGAGAGGCTCGGTTGTTGGGTACGGATCTAGTACAGGATGCCTTGGACAAGGTCAGGATCATTCAGGATGGGCTTCGTACATCTCAGTCCAGGAAAAAGAGTTATGCCGACCGTAAGGTTCGTGATATGGCATTCATGGTCGGCGAGCGGGTGTTGCTTCGGGTGTCGCCTATGAAGGGCGTGATGAGGTTTGGTAAGAGGGGCAAGCTTAGCCCTAGGTTCATTTGCCCGTTTGAGATTCTTGATCGAGTGGGGGAGGTGGCTTACAGACTTGCGTTGCCGCCGAGTTTATCAGCCGTGCATCTAGTGTTTAATGTGTCCATGCTTCGGAAGTATCACGGCGATCCATCCCACGTGTTAGATTTCAGCACTGTCCAGTTGGACAAGGACTAGTCCTATTTGGAGGAGCCGGTAGCTATTCTAGACCGGCAGGTTCATAAGTTGAGATCGAAGAGTTTCCCTTCTATTCGTGTTCAGTGGAGAGGTCAGCCTGCTGAGGCATCAACCTGGGAGTCCGAGTCCGATATGCAGAGCCGTTATCCCCATCTTTTCTCCAGCTCAGGTACTTCTTTTCTATGTCCGTTCGAGGACGAACAGTTGTTTTAGAGGTGGAGAATGTGATGACCCAAAACGTCATCACTTGTTTCATAAATAAATTCTGCATCCCGAGGCCTTAAAACCTCTTTTTTGCCTCACCTTGATTGGCGTGCGCAGTCCGGGCGCGTATCCAGTAAACCCCTATGTGAAAATCTGTGAAATATGACGAGTTTTGCTTTAAAAAAATGAATTTGAGTTGACATCAGTCAATATTTTGGGTAAACGAACCCGGACCCATTATTTGACGATCCCGGAGGGTCCGTTGGAAAAAATGGGACTTGGACGTATGCCCGGAAGTGAATTTCGAGGTCCCAAGCCCGAGAAATGAATTTTTGAAGAAAATTATTTTCTGGAAAATATAAGAGTTTTTGAGAAATGAAAGATGATGAAATTAATGGTATCGGGCCCGTATTTTGGTTTCGGAGCCCGGTACAAGTTTGAAATAATAAATTAGTGGAATCTTTGAAGTTTGGTAAGAAACGGAGTCCGTTTAGTATAAACCGGACCTTATTTGAGAAAATTGGAAATTTTGATGTTCTTAAATGATTTCATGAATTTGAGGCTTAATTCATAGTGGTTGATGTTATTTTGATAATTTGATCGCGCGAGCAAGTCCGTATGATATTTTTGGACTTGCGTGCATGCTTGGTTTGGAGCCTCGAGGGCTCGGGTGAGTTTTGGATAGGCCACGGAGTGGATTTAGACTTAGAAAAATAGCTGTTGCAGGTTCAGAGAAGTTGCAGGTCTCTGAACCTGGCTTCGCGGTCCGCAGTGCTTTCTCGCGACCGCGGTGGGGCCTCCGCGACCGCGGTGGGATTTATGCGGTCCGCGGAAGAGCAAGGCCAAGCCTCCGCGGCCGCGCTCGATATTTTGCGGTCTGCGGTGGAGCTTCGCGGCCGCAATCCATTTTATGCGGTCCGCGGTGAGGATCTGAGAGGAGTATATAAACGGTACTTTTAAGTTATTTTACCATTTTCAGAAACCTAAAACATAAAGGGCGATTTTTCATACACTCTTTCTTCCCCAAAATACAAGTAAGTGATTTTAAACTCATTTCTTTCACTTCTTAACTTCTTTTTACAAAATTTCATCCTAGAATCTAGGGTTTTCATGGTGGAATTGGGAATTTTGGGTAAAACCTAAGAATATTGAAATTTGGGGATTTAGGCTTCAAATTGAGGTCGGATTTCAAAACTAATTATATAACCGGGCTCGGGGGTGAATGGGTAATCGGGTTTTGGTCTAAATTTCGGGTTTGGACCAAGCGGGCCCGGGGTCAATTTTTGACTTTTTGGGAAAAACTTAGAAAACCTATTTTCATGCAATAGAATTGATTCATTTAGCATTTATTGATATAGTTAAGTAACTTGTGGCTAGATACAAGCGAATTGGTGGTGGTATCAAGAGGTAAAGCGGAAATTGAGGCTTGAATTGTGTTCGTGGCATCGATGTAAGTGTGTGGTCTAACCTTAGCTTGAGGGATTAGGAGTTGTGTCCTATTTGCTATGCGTTACTTGTTGAGTACGACGTATAGGCATGATGACGAGTATCTATACGTTGGTGTCAAGCATGCCCGTGAGTCTTATGCTATGATTAATATGACTTAGTTGTGTATTGTTCATGCCTTATGTGGTATTTCTATTATTGAACAAGGCTTGTGGAAGAAATTTTGGTAATTGAACATTGAAGAGCGTTGGCTCAAGTTGTGAAACGATTTGTGGAATTACTGTTGGCAATTGAACATTGAAGAGCGTTGGCTCGAGTTGTGAAATGATTTGTGGAATTATAGTTGGTAATTGAACATTATAGAGCATTGGCTCAAGTTGTGAATTTAGTTGTGAAGTAAATGTGAAAAAGAGAAGAGGATTATGATATAGTCTCCCTTGCCGGGATGCGGTTGCTTTTAATGTTATCTCCCTTGCCGGGATGATGTTGCTTTTGATATTGTTTCCCTTGCCGGGATATGACTGTTGTACTATTGTTCCCTTGCCGGAATTTTATTGTGATTTTATTTATTTCCTTTCCCTTATTATTTGTGATTGTTGTTTGGGTGAGGAAGAGTGTTAAAGCACGAAGGGTGATGCCGTGCCGCACGATGTACCATTCCGTGCCTTTGTATGAGTGATTATGCACGAAGGATCATTCCGTGCCGTGATTATGTGAGGTAAAAGCACGAAGGGTGATGCCGTGCCGATTATATTGATATTTTGTGAGGACGAGAGTAAAAGTACGAAGGGTGATGCCGTGCACTTGTCTTGATTTCCTGATTATTGTTGATATTTGAGTTATTGTGTTCTTTACGGTTATTTATTTGTTTCCTGTTGTTACATGACATCTCCGCAGCATGTCTTCCCCCTTCTTACTTTTAAATTGTAAATTTCTGCCTTTATTTTTCCGCTGTATATGACTTAATTGCACATGTGTATTTGGTAGTCTGGTCCTAGCGTCGTCACTACTTCGCCGAGGTTAGGCTAGGCACTTACCAGTACATGGGGTTGGTTATGCTGATACTACATTCTGCGCTCTTTTGTGCAGATCCCGGTGCCGTAGCTTTCGGACCGCAGTGAGATTGCTGCTTCTAGTTCATCAGCCGACCCGAGGTAGTCCTGTAAGCGTCCGCAGGCCTTGGCGTCTCCTTCTATCTTCTCATTCTGTTTCTCTTATGTATTTCAGAGACAGCGTTGTATTTCTCTTTTGGACCCTTATTTGTAATATTCCTAGACAGTGTGTGAAATTGTGATACCAGTTCTGGGTAGTTTTTGTTATGAATTTGTATTGGCATTATAATTAAAATATTGCATTTCAGTCTTCCGCTTATTAAATTCTGTTGTTTATTTAATGTGGGTTTGTAATTGTTAAAGGATTAAAATGGGAAAAAGGTAAATAGTACAATTGGTTGGCTTGCCTAGCGTTCACGAGTAGGCGCCATCACGACTCCCGAGGGTGGAAAATCGGGTCATGACATTTTGCATTAGCAGACATATAGGTCATTGAGGAGAAGAGGTGGTCTGGAGGTTGTGTTTGCCTCTGCTGTACTTGTAGAAGATTTCAACATACAAGGAAAGACAATTTTGACATAAGCAGTTGCAAATTGTTGGACATAGGCAATGTAAATGGGAACAAATGTTGGATGATTACATAGTTTTCCATGTTAGTAAGGATCGGCTTTCACTATAGGAAGCTGCTGGATTTATACCCTTTCTTGACGAGAAATTCAGTAGTTAATATGTAGTTAACCAAATATACCCGCCCTTTCCAAAAGAAATTTCCTGTGATCTTTACTAGTATTCAATTCCGGATCTGACAAATATGGTCCAATTCACTCATTTGCAATAGTTTTCCTTCAAAAGATTTTTTTTCTCTTCAACACACAGACAAAACCTACAGATCATTACCATGGCTTCCGTGAAAGAAATCCTAGAAGAGAAGAAACAAGAAAAAGAAACAAACGAGCAAGAAGAAAAGGTTAAACAGAACAGTGAAGAAATAAAAACTGATGATGATAAGGATGAAATAGGAGAAGATAGAGATGGTGCAGGGGAAATGGAAGTAGACCAACAAGAGGAAGAGGAAGAATCTGGGGAAGAAGAGGAAAAGGAAAAAGTTGTGAAGAAGGAAAAAGATAGAGGTGCAGTGAAAGAGGAGGAAGGGAAAAGGGATAATATGGATTCGTCCACAACACCAGGTTCAAGGCTATCGGTGGAGACATACACAAAAGAGGTACAGTGAAAATAACAGGGTAAATAGTTTGGGCCCTATGGGTAGGAGTAGTAAATAGTTTGGACTTGGGCATTAAAGGATAAATAATTTACAATTAATGGGTATAAAGTAAGATTTTCCCTACTAATAATCCTACTGGACTACTCGTAAAGAAACTTGAGGAGAGACCAACACTATTGTGCCTGATTGGGTTATCCACATGAAGCAAGTAGATTGGCTTATGTATGGTCTAACCGTTACAGGAGGCCCAATTGAACAAGAACTACATTAACTGGGCCTAATTTTATGTCAAGGATGAGCTTATTTATGATCTAGACTAGGGTGATTGACATAAATGGATTTTTGGGTAGTCTTAGCCGAATATCCTCAAAATTGGTGGTATTTAAAAAATGAGCTCGGATACCTACAAGCTCTTTAGAGATTTGTCTACCGGATTAAATTGTTTATCGAAGTCTATCGAATTATCATACTTTTGCTCTTTATGATTTCTCTACAAATCAGGTAGAGTTGATGCTATTATTATTTGACCTATCTATTAAGTTGTTCATTAAAGTCTACCGGATTATCATACTTCTGCTCTTCAAGGAGTTCTCTACTGGGTCGGTAGAGTTGATGCTATATTTTATCTATCTATATGTTATGTTGTTCATCAAAGTCTACCAGATTGTCATACTTCTGCTCTTCAAGGAGTTCTCTACTGGTTCGGTAGAGTTTATGCTATATTTTATCTACTATATGTTATGTTGTTCATCAAAGTCTACTGGATTGGCATACTCTTTCTGGGTTGTTTTAATGAAGTGTTATTCGAATTTGCAACTTCAATTTCGATCAAACACCCCAACGCAACTCTGCTCCAAATGATCTCAAATTTGAAACAAAACTTTCAAATACTAACACAAACAATCCTCAATCACCAATTTAGTCGAATAACACCAAATCAAATGACACACTTTATCTTGTTCAACACTTTTAACGTCCAACAATGAAGTTTTAAAATTTGTACAGTAAATAACCAAAATCTATGTCTAATTTAAGCATAAATTATTAACATTCAAATGATTTTAACAATAGTCAATCATTAATTTTTAATTTTTCACTATCAAATAAGAATTTCAAGCTTTAAAAATTAAAGAACTACGGTGTTCAATTAAAAAAGGGGACATTTTGCTAAAATCATAAAAAATGAAGACATTCCGCCAAGAGCATCCCTTTGGAGGCCGTCACGCCATGCTTTCTTTTTAGACTAGGGAAAGTGCCCGGATATTAGTGGCATGGTTTAATCTAATCAGTTTTTAAAAATAATTTAACCTTTACTCATTTTCTAAATTATAAAACTATGGATGAATCAAAAGAAAAGGGAATGAATAACCCAGTTGCGTTTACGGAGATTGAAAACAGATGTTGCGGATGTGATGGGTTATTCTGCAGTTAATCCAAAGATCACTTCTGCCAGTAATATGGAGAAATCTAAGAAACGTTGAATGATTTGCCCCAAAAAAAAAAAAAAAAATTGGATGATGCTTCACAATGTGTAGCCACATGCAGCTGTCATATATTTTGATGTTCTGGTTTTTTTTTCAGAATACAAATTTAACTGATGCAACCTACTGTAAGTGAGTAGCTACTAGATGAACTTTGGACATGGATATTTTGATGTAAACTTCAAATATTTTGGTATGAACTTTGGACATTTAATACGAACTTCAGACATTTTACTATAAACTTCTAGCAAATTTGTCTCAAGTTTGCACTTTCGTAGGCAATTTTCAAATAAACTTAATTGAAGTTTGCACTGTTTTCAAGTAAACATTAGTCCCTTTTCTCTGAAGTTTGTATTAGTGCAAGTGTTGTCTGAAGTTGGGATAAGAATATTACACAAATATCTGTTATGGAAAACTGCAACAAGATAACGAAAATTATCGTGTAAGAATGCGGCTATCAAAATACTTTGTTGATACTTGCTTGGTACTTACTGTAAGGTGTTTCTCTAAGATAGAGAGAAGACTAAGGAGGGTGTTTGCTGATATGAGATGGCGGGTGACAATATTGAGGACGACGTTTGCAACTTTGAGCAAAGACTTTTTTGTTTAGAAGGCAAAATAGTCTATTGAAGTCCATTTTAATAATACAATGGGTGCTTGTGCATAAAATTGTAAAATACTGGGTGGGTACATATTAAATATCATGGTAAACTAAATACCCGCACTACTAGAAATACGCAAAAAATCGACCAAAATTTTCCGACTAACGTTGGTCGGTCAAAAAAACGACCAAAAATCGTCCAGCTTGGATGGAAACTGGAAAAAAAATATTTTACATTTATTTTAAAAAACATACCAACCAAAGTTGGTCGGTAAATTGGTCAACAAGTTGACCGAGCTGGTCAGACTTGCTCAGTCAAAGAAACCTTCACATTACCGACCAACTTCGGTCAGCAATGTGGACCCAATTTTTTAAATTTTAATAGTTATATTATTATTTAAAATATTTTATAATTTAAATTTACCGACCAACGTTGGTCGGTTAATGCAGAGGAAGCTTTTACCGACCAACTTTGATCGGTATATTTTAATTTCTGGAAAATAACCGACCAAAGTTGGTCGGTTATTAGGAAAACATTGGTCAAAATTATGAATCACTTTTATATTTACTATCTAAATAATATAAATGTAATCCGTTAACACTTTTGTAATACAAATAATGAATACACTAACATATACTATAACATGCTATATATGTAGTTAAAGTAGTACAACGAAGCGTGTTATATATATATATATATATATATATATATATATATATATATATATATATATATATATATATATATATAGGTCAAACGTTTTGTTTTTAGTATTTAACGATGCATCTAAGTAAGTTATAAGTCGATGAATCAATTTACAAATAGATATATTCGATGATAAATTATATATACTAATTATATATAGCGCGAAAGTGGCTGCAAATTTTCATCATAAAGATCGAATGAGATTGGCGGATGCTTTCTCCGATGCTAGAAAGAAGAACAAGAGGCCTGGCTGGTTACTTCAGAATTTATGGGATGATTTGCTAAGGCAATGGCTTACCGCAGACTTCTTAGAGAAGAGCGAAAAAGAAAAAAAGCTCACGCATCCGAGAAGGGAGGCTCTTTGCACACTGGAGGTGCGATCAGCCTAGGGACAGTAAAAAGAAGATTGGTACGTAATTGCTTAAATTATTTTACTTTTTAAAGTATATCTATTCTGTTTATTAACTAAATTAATTTATTTTCAGGAAAAGAAGTTGGGGCGTCCAATGAGCCATGATGAGCTATTCAAGGAGATGCATATTGTAAATAAGAAGAAAGAGACGGATCAAGAAAGGTGGGTCGAGGACCGGGCCTCTACTGCATATGTAAGCTTTCACTTTTCTTTAAGTATTATAATTTACTTTTATATAAATTTTGAAATAATAATTCAATTGAAATTTTCGTATAGGGTCGCTGCCAAAGTAACGTGGAGGAATTCATTCGCAGTCATCCAGCTGGTGAACCGGGCGAGCCAACCCAACCTTCGGACGAGGATGCTGAAAGAATATGATTGGAGTCTGTTGGTGTCACGACCCAAATTCCACTAAAGGTCGTGATGGCGCCGGACACCACTGTCAGGCAAGACAACCAAAAATACTTGATTAAATTTTCGTTTTAATACTCTTGAAATCTCTCCTTTTATACGTTTAAGCTATACGTAGTAAATTTCACTGAATAAGAGAATGAAACCATTAACAGTTTTTAAAATTCTGAATAAACCCATAGACATCCCCAGAACCCGGTGTCACAAGTGCATGAGCTATTTCTAAGAAACAATACAATACAACATCCGTCCGGAATACAAATGGACAGAAAGTAAATACAATACACTGAAAGAGACTATACTAGCTGCGGGTCACCTCGAGTAATGTAGCTCACCTAGTCCAGTATCATCCATGCTGCTACGCCCAGTAGCCACTAGAAGTTATGCGCCTGTGCAACAAAAATGCACAGAAGTAGAGCATGAGTACAAAAACAACGTGTACTCAGTAAGTATCCCGCCTAATCTCGAAGAAGTAGAGACGAGATGGCAACTTCGATACTTACTAAAGGTCCAGTAATAATATAATTAATGCGATGACCCACGAATTTATTAAGAACAACAGTAAAATTCAAATGAGTCACTAAACAGGTGAAATTCCTTTTAATTTAAAGTCTCCAGATTCATAATCCATTAATTAACAATTACCTCAAGTCGGGAGAGCAGACAACAATGTAAATAAATCTCAAGGCAAGCAATACAAGCATGCGCAACTCATGCCGAGGTCGTACGGCCCGATCCAACATAAATGTAAAATGTGCACTGCCGAGGGTCGAGCGGCACGAACCATAGATGCATCTATTACCCCGTTCGCGAATCATACATGCCACACGGTCAAATTTAAATAAACAACCACCCTGCTCGCGTATCATACATGCGACGCAGGTACACATAGAAATACATGCTCAAACAGCAAATTAAGAATTTTACGGGGAACATTTACCCCATTAGAATCCAATTCTCTTTTAATGATTTAAGGAATAAAGTTTAATCCTCTTAGAAATTTATTTACCAATTCGATAAGATTTAAGAAAATTCAACTGTCAATAAGATCACAGATATTCCAAGTATAGCATGCTTTTTGGGTCCTAGACTGCCCGGACTTACACATATTAGTAGCTATGCACGGACTCTCGTTACCTCATGCGTACGTAGCCCCCACAAATAGGAGCACATAACCAATTATTTCACCTATGGGGAAAATTCCCTCTTACAAGGTTAGAACAGAGACTCACCTCGCTCCGGAGATCCATAACCGGCATTCCACGCCCTTCCGAAGGCTTGAATCGATGCTAAATACTCCAAAACTAGCCAATGATTATGCAAATTCATTAATATACGATAAACTACTCATATTAATCCAATTTATAAAAATTCCTAACCCCGATCGAAAAGTTGACAAAATCGCCCTCGAGCCCATGTGCCCGGATTCCGAAATTTTTCGAAGATTAAGCTTGCCCATGACTCCATGAACTCGAATATATAGTTTACTCTCACTTTCATACCCAAAATCGTGGTCAAATTCTAAGAATATCAATTTTTTAGGTTTTCCTCAAACCCCCAAATTTCTACCAATTTACGTGCTAAAATCCATACATAATCGATATATTTAGCTCGAGATAGGTGGGATTAGCTTACCTTGTCGTTGATTATGAAAAATCCCACATGAAGCTCTCCAAAAATCACCCAAGCCAAGAAAATATGAGAGAAAATGGCCAAATCCCGATTTTTAAAACACATCTCTGCCTCCAGCACTTTCCGTACCTACGGTCCCTTTACCGCTTCTGCAGTTCCGCAGGTGCGAGCCAATCTACCGCTTCTGCGGTTTCCTCCGGGCTCCCCTTTTTTGCTTCTACGCCTCGTCCACCGCAGGTGCGGTCCCGCTTCTGCGGCTCCATGACCGCATCTGCGGTCTCTTCACTCCTGGCCAAAACCGCATCTGCGGCTCTCCTGGCCGCTTTTGCGGCTCCGCACCTGCGGCCCAAGTTTCGCAGGTGCAGTTATATCAGTAACCAGCAGCTTCAGCCCTTTCAAAAATCCCATTTTTGATCCGTTAACCACCCGGAATCCACCCGAGGCCCCCGGGACCCCAACCAATCATACCAACCAGTCCCAAAACACGTTACGGACTTGCTCGAGGCCTCAAATCATATCGAACAACGCTTAAACCACAAATCGACCTCCAATCCAAACTTTATGAACTTTAGAATTTCAAACTTTACTTTCTATGTTTAAACCTATCAAATCACGTCCGATTAACTTCAAATTTTGCGCACAAGTCACACTCGACATTACGGACCTACTCAAACTTTCGGAATCGGATTCTGACCCCGATATCAAAATGTCCACCTCTGGTCAAACCTCTCAATAAAACCTTCAAATTTCTATCCTTAGCCAAATGTCTCCAAAATGCTCCACGGACATCCGAATTCACTTCCGATCGCGCTCCCAACTCCATAATCACCATACTGAGCTACTCCCAGACTCGGAATCCCAATCGGATATCGATAATCAATAAAATGCACTTCAGCTCAGACTTATGAAATTTCTTCCAAAATGCTAACTTCCACAATAGGCACCAAAACGCTCCCAGGTCTCCCAAAACCCGATCCGGGCATACGCCCAAGTCCGAAATCATCATACGAACCTGCTGGAACCTTCAAATCCCGATTCCGTCATTTACTTTGAAATCCAATCCTAGTCAATTCTCTCAACTTAAGGCTTTCGAAATGAGAATTTCCTCTCCAAGTCAACTCCGAACATCCCGAAATTTAATTCCAACCACGCGTACAAGTCAAAATGCCTGAATTGCAGCTGCTCATGGCCTCGAACTGCTGAACGGTGCGCTAGGGCTCAAAACGACCGGCCGGGTCGTTACATCCTCTCCCACTTAAACATACGTTCGTCCTCGAACGTGCTAAGAACTGCGCTGGGGTTGTCTGGAATCACTGCTTACTACCTCGTGCACCTACCCGTGCTACCACCACTCAGCTGGGCGCCCTAGCTCGGTCAATCTGAAGATATCCTTTTTCACTAAAGCAAATAAGCCTTAGAGCCCAATTCCATCATCCGGAATTCTCTGCCAGGCCTGTTCCAACATACGCTCACCGTATCAATCACCACACGCTATACCAGAACATGACTGCACACCCTTGCTGATTTCATACCATGCACCCCCTCATTCACAAGACCATAATAACATTCTCTGATCATAATAGTCGACATTTCCGAATCTGATGCTCACAATGCACCCCATGACATACATAAGTCCTGTTCCAACTCTCGCAATGCAGCCACGATGGAAGGGATGTGTAGAAATTCATAACCAACTGCCTAATCAACGATTCATAGGGTCTATGCTCCTGTCAAGAACCATCACCTCTTTCTGAATCAAATAATGGTCTTTGCTCCTTATTACACTTCATATATTCAGATTGCACTGATCCTAAGTCCAATGATCTCGTCTCACCCAGTACGAACTGCTCAGGCAATAAGCCACCCCGGACATGGTCAAAAGTCTCATATGATGCCGTAATGTGCCAATAGGCTACCAATTCGAACGCGATACAAAAGGAAGACGAACTCTAAAAAGAAATTCAAAATTACCCCGCTCGCGAATCATACATGCAACGCGGGCACACAACTAATATAAGTTCCTCTCAGGAAAAGAGGAAACAGAACACACAAAAACAGATACGGGGAACTGTACTCAACTTCACACTGTTGCGGTGTGCAACCCGATCCAGATATCATACCCATGGCGGCGTGCCACCCGATCCACACATAGATTTCACATAAGGAAATATACATCGAGCTAAATTGCTCATTACAACCAAATGTCGGATATCGATCACAAGCACGCTAAGTGCATAATACCATCCCTGGGGAGACATATAGAGCTATAAGCTACAAAACCCAAGCACAACCGAGGTGCGATATACGATCTGAATCTCGAGAGCCCTCCTGCTCACATAACATCATCTCTACGCGGAACCTCAACACATAAGCAATTTCCCAAGTCGTCTCACAACTCACACGGCGCAATGTGTCATTACATGAAATATCTGACGACAGTATAGCACCCTGACTACTCCTCCCTAAGGAGTGCATTACTGAAATGAACACATCTGGCCTGATATAGAGCCCCATATTCACATTTGAATCCATCCACCGACCTCTAGCTGATCCTGGTCGCACCGAACTAGACTAATAACCTTTCAAAGGTCCATAATAGCTCCCCTTTCTCTCATAACACATAAGAACAACCATCATAACCGGAGTAGTCATCCATAGTCCACAACCCAATAAACCGAGTGCCCTCCAGGCATAAATTCTCAAATTAGCGATATTCCCACAATCTTCCTACTTGGTTTAACTCTTCAACCAATCAAGTGACTATATGCCACACTCATACAACCTTCCCGTGACTAATAACAGGTCTGTACACCCCGACCACCGACCGCACTAACGCCCAAAGAGCGACCAAGAATCCTTAACCAGTATGCAAAGCCCTTTTTTACAAAATACCGATCTCAGGTGACGCTGAAGACAATACCAACTTAGTTTAAACATCGAAACTACTTTCCTGCTCATCCGAGCTCGTGACATCCTTGTCAACATCGAACTGCAATCTTGATCCTCACTTCAATTTCCATGCCCCTCACTGCACCCAACACGCCAATATACGATAGAACACGATTTTCATCATAACTCCGGAACCACTAATAGTTTAACACTTCATCATATAAAAACTTTTCACTTAACTCACTTTAGGAGAACCATAGCAACACACAGGTAAATTCTCATAACTTTAGAATATGCAAATCTCTAAGTGGTGGTCTAAGCTAGCACAGCCCTTCCGGGATCCGCCTACACACAACCGGCCATAACAGTAGAATACTCCTGAATAACATCAATTACGGCGGTCGACAAACCTCACACGTCCCGTCACAAATCACTTGCATAACTTGATCACGTTGAAGGAACTGATCACTATCACCAATATGCCAATTCAACTATGGCTAACCAATCCAATCTCTTCAAATTTATCCTTAATTGCCTTTAAATAATAGTATCTTCTTTCAACACATAACACACTCAACCCGTACTCATCCTGAGTGGCCTTGTACACGAGAACATACTGTCTCAAACCCCACGAACCACTTCATGCCTTCCTTGTGGGCATATTCGCATCTCGACTGGCACATCCATTCTGATAATTCCTCTACGAATCCGAAGTCCTTTTCTCCCTTTCCTCCCAAATGCTACACTGCAAGCCACAACATCTTAGAGCAATTCTGAGCCTCTTATCATAAGCTGCTTCACAAGCTCGATTCTTGACATACCGCGGGCTTGAACCCTTAAGCACCGCATTTTGAACCTCTGAATTCACGAGGACCGCTGTTGAGAGCAAACCGCTCTGACTCGGCCCCGAATATAATCAATTCCATAAATCTTCTAGCACATGAATACCCTCTCGACGAAGCACCCGGCAGAATCACTTCCCTTGAAACCCACATCTATACAAGGCATAATTCTTGAATCCTTCCCCAAGTCTGAACATGGGCCAATAAGGCCAACCATAGCACACCTTTAACAATTCCTTTGCTCAAATCACCGCTTATGTCCTTTCCGTAGCTGAAATGACCCATCAACATGATAATAACCCAAAATCTTGCAAGTAGTTAACCATGCAACCTTATTCATAGGCGGTGGGACTCTCCCACTTAGATTGAAGCAATTATTACACAACTCTGGACTCTACCAGGATCCTTTATTTCTTATTGACATAACCCTGCGCAATCAACCGACAAAATTCTCGAAATCTTTCTGTAAAACCCCTTTTTATACCCTGAGTCATCAACCACATTCGCACGACCGATCTCCTTGCTGTATAACCAATAGAATTTCCGCAGAAGCTTCGCCAACCATGCAACCGCCGATCCGCTCACTGGATATAACCCACCTGTGGGATTTACGTGCCGACGTCTTCCAACGCTGCTACACGGGGTACAATCCCCACGACAGTAATGACCCATCCTGAATCCAAGCTCACTCTCTAGCTGCACAAGTCCATTCACCTCCCGTGGACATCAATTAAGTACGCGGAAACATCCTTCCCATTCAAAGTTAGGTTGTATCCTTCTTCATTTCAAGCAGCTCCTTTCCGTTATATCAAATCTCCTGCTGCCTAATAGCCCATACTCCAAATTAATCTGTAGGCCCAAATCACCAATCACTAAAATTCCCAAATCACTCCAAACTCTCCCACTTTGGCGAAACTCACCCCTTTAGTCGACTACTCGACCTTTGCTTCTTATACCTGGCCTTCTAGAAGTTTTAACCACCGCCTGACACTCCCCACATGTCCTTCCTCATCCTTTGCTGCTCAGTTGTTGCCTTAAATAAAATCTATCTTCGTGGCACTTGAACCCACAATTGCTGCTAACTTTAAACCTTTCCGAAGATCATCTTCCTCGAACCGTCGACATTAGAAACACTGATTCAATCCGGAACTACCGCACCCCGCGGTATCTGACAGCCGCATCTTCAATACTATTTCACAATATCTTGCTCCAAGGGAGAATTGTAGAAGATCATAACACCGGCGAACCTAGTACGTTCGATTAGGACAATGACACCTCATCATAGAAGAAAATTCCACCACGCTCGCAAATACGAAGTCTCGCTACTCCACCAGCCCACTGAGTAAACCTCCCTTCAAGTCATTCACTGCCTCGACACGTAGGCAAACGTCCTACCATCATATCAATACCGCGGAACAATCGTTCATAGCATCACGGCAACTTGTGCCTAGCCTCAGAGCTCTTAGAAGCACCGCTACTGAGCCGAAATGACGGAATGTCCTTCCACAAGGCGGCGATAATAGCTCAGGCAACTACGCAGGGAAAAACACCCCGCACTGCATCGGTAGTACCATTACAATTCTTCAATCCTCGATTCATAACAGGCGGTTCGCGTCGCATAAGATTGAATAGGAAGGAATTAAAGGCGTAGCCTCCAGGGATCAAATTGCACGATGGGAAATCAAGAAGGGAAGTACTCCTAACAGTCCTGCAGCCTCCCGAGGATAAGTACAGACGTCTCCGTACTGACCCGCGAGACTCTACTAGACTTGCTCATGACCCGTGAGACCTTGGGAAACTAGTGCTCTGATACCATGTCGTCACGACCCAAATTCCACTAAAGGTCGTGATGGCGCCGGACACCACTGTCAGGCAAGCCAACAAAAAATACTTAATTAAGTTTTCGTTTTAATACTCTTGAAATCTCTCCTTTGATACGTTTAAGCTACACGTAGTAAATTTCACTGAATAAGAGAATGAAACCTTTAACAGTTTTTAAAATTCTGAATAAACCCATAGACATCCCCAGAACCCGGTGTCACAAGTGCATGAGCTATTTCTAAGAAACAATACAATACAACATCCGTCCGAAATACAAATGGACAGAAAGTAAATACAATACGCTGAAAGATACTATACTAGCTGCGGGTCACCTAGAGTAATGCAACTCACCTAGTCCCAGTATCATCCATACTGCTACGCCTAGTAGGCCACTAGAAGTACATGTGCCTGTGCAATAAAAATGCACAGAAGTGTAGTATGAGTACAAAAACAACGTATGCTCAGTAAATATCCCGCCTAATCTCGAAGAAGTAGAGACGAGATGGCAGCTTTGACACTTACTAAAGGTCCAGTAATAATATAATTGATGCGATGACCCATGGATTTATTAAGAACAACAGTAAAATTCAAATGAGTCACTAAACAGGTGAAAATTTCTTTTTATTTAAAGTCTCCGGATTCATAATCCATTAATTAACAATTACCTCAAGTCGGGAGAGCAGACAGCAATGTCAATAAATCTCAAGGCAAGCAATACAAGCATGCGCAACTCATGCTGAGGTCGTACGGCCCGATCCAACATAAATGTAAAATGTGCACTACCGAGGGTCGAGCGGCACGAACCATAGATGCATCTATTACTCCGCTCGCGAATCATACATGCGACGCGGTCAAATTTAAATAAACAATCACCCTGCTCGCGTATCATACATGCAACGCAGGTACACATAGAAATACATGCTCAAACACCAAATTAAGAATTTTACGGGGAATATTTACCCCATTAGAAGTCAATTCTCTTTTAATGATTTAAGGAATAAAGTTTAATCCTCTTAGAAATATATTTACCAATTCGGTAAGATTTAAGAAAATTCAACTGTCAATAAGATCACAGATATTCCAAGTATAGCATGCTTTTTGGGTCCTAGACTACCCGGACTTACACATATTAGTAGCTACGCACGGACTCTCGTCACCTCGTGCGTACGAAGCCCCCACAAATAGGAGCACATAACCAATTATTTCACCTATGGGGAAAATTCTCTCTTACAAGGTTAGAAAGGAGACTCACCTCGCTCCGGAGATCCATAACTGGCATTCCATGCCCTTCCGAAGGCTTGAATCGATGCTAAATACTCCAAAACTAGCCAATGATTATGCAAATTCATTAATATACGATAAACTACTCATATTAATCCAATTTATAACAATTCCTAACCCCGATCAGAAAGTTGACAAAATCGCCCTCGGGCCCACGTGCCCGGATTCCAAAAATTTTCGAAGATTAAGCTTACCCATGACTCCATGAACTCAAATATATAATTTACTCTCACTTTCATACCCAAAATCGTTCAAATTCTAAGAATATCAATTTTCTAGGTTTTCCTCAAACCCCCAAATTTCTACCAATTTACGTGCTAAAATTCATACATAATCGATATATTTAACTCGAGATAGGTGGGATTAGCTTACCTTGTCGTTGATGATGAAAAATCCCACTCGAAGCTCTCCAAAAAATCGCCCAAGCCAAGAAAATATGAGAGAAATTAGCCAAATCCCGATTTTAAAACACATCTCTGCCTCCAGCACTTTCCGCACCTGCGGTCCCTTGACCGCTTCTGCGGTTCCATAGGTGCGAGATAATCTACCGCTTATGCGGTTTCCTCCAGGCTCCCCTTTTCCGCTTCTGCGCCTCGTCCACCGCAGGTGCGGTCCCGCTTTTGCGGCTCCATGACCGCATCTGCGGTCTCTTCACTCCTGGCCAAAGCCGCATCTGCGGCTCTCCTGGCCGCTTCTGCGGCTCCGCACCTGCGGCCCAAGTTTCGCAGGTGCGGTTATATCAGTAACCAGCAGCTTCAGCCCTTTCAAAAATCCCATTTTCTATCCGTTAACCACCCGGAATCCACCCGAGGCCCCCGGGACACTAACCAATCATACCAACCAGTCCCAAAACACGTTACGGAGTTGCTCGAGACCTCAAATCATATCAAACAACGCTTAAACCACGAATCGACCTCCAATCCAAACTTTATGAACTTTAGAATTTCAAACTTCTACTTTCGATGTTTAAACCTATCAAATCACGTCCGATTGACTTCAAATTTTGCGCACAAGTCACATTCGACATTACAGACCTACTCCAACTTTCAGAATCAGATTCCGACCCCGATATCAAAAAGTCCACCTCCGGTCAAACCTCTCAAAAACCTTCAAATTTCTATACTTAGCCAAATGGCTCCAAAATGCTCCACGGACATCCGAATTCACTTCTGATCACGCTCCCAACTCCAGAATCACCATACGGATCTACTCCCAGACTCGGAATCCCAAACGGATATCGATAATCACGGAAATGCACTTCAACCCAGACCTATGAAATTTCTTCCAAAATGCTAACTTCCACAATAGGCGCCAAAATGCTCCCGGGTCACCCAAAACCCGATCCGGGCATACGCCCAAGTCCGAAATCATCAGACAAACCTGCTGGAACCTTCAGATCTCGATTCCGAGGTCGTTTACTCTGAAATCCAATCCTAGTCAATTCTCTTAACTTAAGGCTTCCGAAATGAGAATTTCCTCTCCAAGTCAACTCCGAACTTTCCGAAATTTAATTCCGGCCACGCGTACAAGTCAAAATGCCTGAATTGAAGCTGCTCATGGTCTCGAACTGCTGAACGGCATGCTAGGTCTCAAAACAACCGGTCGGTTCGTTACAGTTGGCGGTCCAAAATGGGGGAAGGTATGCGGGCTTCCTACTAAAAAGTTCCATCGCTATAAGTGTGGAATGCAAGGAATAGGGACTTCCTCGTACGGCGAGAAACTTAATGGGGAGAGCCTCTCCGCTATGCGAGAGACTGTGACAAAGCTCACATCCGAGCTAGAAGCGGCCAAGGAAAGAGAAAGGGTTAGAGATGCTCAATTCCTTGGCATGCAAGCTCATATCAGAACTCTCCTATCTACTGGAGCTTTTCCGTTTCCCCGGTCTCGTGAGTCATAGCCAGAGGTTCGACCTTCACGTGATCGTTACTCCCGTCCTGCTCATGATCGTTTCTCCAGTCCTCCCCGTGGTCGTTCTTCCCGTCCTCCACAAGACCCTTCTCTATACCGTCTTGTAGATGAAAGTTCATCAGACGGTGATAATGATGCTGTACAAAACACCCCTTGACTTTTATGTACTTTGAACTAGACAAATAGAACCAGTTTTGAACTTGTTGTAATTAGTTTTAACTTGATTTTGGATTGTTATGTTCATTTGAACTTCAATTTGTTGTTGTTGTTGTGTTGCTGTTGTTGTTGTTGTTGTTGTATTGTTGTTGTTGTTGTATTGGTATATGTTGGCAGGTGGTGTAGCTACCAAAACAGGTATTTTCTGCCAAAATTATACCCAGAAAACCGACCAAAGTTGGTCGGTTTTTAATAATAATAAAAAATTACTGCAAATTACCAACCAAAGTTGGTCGGTTAATGAACAAGGAATTCCCAGAATTCAACATTACCGACCAACTTTGGTTGGTATTGTTAAATTTTGTTTTTTTTTTCAAAAATATATATTTTCTTTTACCGACCAACGTTGGTCGGTAACTTTTTAAATTTAATGATTAATAAGAAAACATAAATTACTTACATCGACCAACTTTAGTCGGTAAAATTAAATTAATAAAATATATTTCCGACCAAAGTTGGTCGGTAAGTCATTAAAATTCTTCAGATGGTCGTTTTAATATACCGACCAACGTTGGTCGGTATATTAAAACGACCATCAAAATAACGACCAAGCGTATTTGGCCGCGTTTTGGTCGGTAATTGGCCATAACCGACCAAAGTTGGTTGGTTTTTTTGGTCGGTAATTACCGGATTTGTAGTAGTGCCAGTGAAATTTTTATATGAAAAATTGGCATCCTATAACAACACATAACAGAAATTGGCAATTTTTTAGCCTTATGTTAGGTTTGGAAAAGATAGCCCCAAATAATTGGCATTACATAGCCAAATCTTAAAAAAAGTACTCTCTTTTATATTCTCTCTCAAAAAAAATTACACGCTTATTTTGGCTTCCCTCCCCCTTTCTCTCCTTGTATTTCTTCTTCTATCTCTTCTCTTTTGCTCTCATAGTTTAGCAAAAATTCTTGCAAATTATGCAAAAAAAATTAGTGGGATGAAAAGGTAAAGTTGATCTCACATCAGAGAAAATCAAAACCAAAAACTAAGAGAAAAAACATATTCCAACTTTGTTTTTCTTCTCTCTTCTTTTTTTTGGTTGGATCGAATGAGTGGGTGTGATTGAAATTGGTTGCAAATACCTAAACGAGGCTATATATAAAATTTGAGCAAGATTAGCAAAAACTAAGAGAGAAAAAATATATTTCAACTTTGTTTTCTTCTCTCTTCCTTTTTTTTGGTTGGATTGAATGAGTGGGTGTAATTGAAATTGGTTGAAAATACCTGAACGAGGCTATATACAAAATTTGAGCAAGATTAGAAGTGATTTAGACTAGTTTCAAGTAAAAAATCAGACCTAAAAATCCTACTACGACATGTGTATATCACGTTGTATATTGTGTACATCAGTGTATATCACACACAAGTTTTTAAGGACGTCTGTGTATATCACTTTGTATATCGTGTATACAACACAATTTTTTTATGGAAGCCCGTGTATATCACATTGTATATCGTATATATAACACAATTTTTCATGGACACAGATACACATAATATACATGAGATATCACTGATGTACATAGAGATATGCACGGGTTACAATAGGGGATACACATGTGGAGTCGTTTAGAACTTGAGTTTTCAATCTGAAATGTGTTATACAAAGAAGGAAAATAAAATTTTAATAAATTTTTTTATATACACATTATTATTATGTTATACACAGTGATATAAAAATAATATAATTATTAATTATTGATCAAAAAAGAAAAATAAATTTTTGATATAGCATGTTTAAGCAAGTTCTAAAATGTAAAAATAATAAATATAATTGTGGGAGTAAATAATATTTTGGTATACAAAGAAAATTAATTTTCATATACACAAAGAAGAAAAATAAATTTATGATATCTATTTTGGTATACACATGTCCAATGTGCTATGCACTGTGATATACAAATAATACGATATTTTTATTGTGATATACATTGATATAAGGGCAACGATAACTTTATATATAATTTTATATTATTGATATACAAAGAATAATATTATTTATATATACAGAATGAAATAAAAATTTAATATACATGTTGATATAGACAAAGAAGAAGAAAAAAGTTGTGATATGCATATTATTATGATATACATTTATTGGCTATTTGATGCTAATATCTATAATTAGGGCTATTTTCTGCCAATTATATAGGTATGTTGTTATAACATGCCAAAACTCCATTTTTTACAAACAATAAGTATGTGGGCTCATGTATGGTATAGCAGACCCAATTCATCATGAGTACAACATTAACTGGGCCTATCTTTTTTAGGATGGGCATCCTTAATGGTGTAGCCAATATAACGGAATTTTTATGGAAATTTTATCTCCTATAGTAAAGGTATACACGCTAATTATTATAAACCAAAATTATTTTAAAATATTATTTTCTATTAAGGCACGATACACTATTTATGTTTTTCCTCTCTCTTTCTTTCAATTAACAAACGATTCTCTCTCAGATTTTTTTTCTTTCTCTCTCTTTCTTCTCTATCTTCGAGCAAAATAGGCCGAATCCTCTAGGGTTACTGCACTATAAATGATTTTATATTACATGTGCAAAACTGTAAACCTAATTACTATTATTATAGAGGTTTCTAAATTATTGAACTAACATAATTATATTTATCAATTGTATATAAAGTAAGAGATTAGGCTCCAATCTTTCTCATTTTGGACTCCAATAACTTGAGCTCTAAATTGTCGATTTAGTCCTCAAAGACCCAACAACTAGATCTCGAACAAATCCGAATTCAAATCAGTTTTCAACCACACAGTTTCAAATTCCAATTCTACTTTCTACTCCAAACACCAATAGACTCTCAAATGCATGTCAAATAACTCAATCGACAACTATTAACAAGTTTTTGAAGTTTTGAATCGCAAAAACGAATTTTGCGAAATTATTATTTATTTGAATTGAATTTTATTGTAAACGATTAGGAAAACTTTTGGAATTTATATCTCTATTTTGAGGGAGTTGGGTGGATATTAAAGTTGAATTTGGTTGAATCTCAAATTAAAACTCAAAGACAAAGATATAAACAAGTTATATGCAAGTTGTATATAAGTTATTTGTAAATTATATGTAAGTTATATATTTTGATCGATTTTCTATACGACAAAAATTTTGTATACAAGTTGTATGTAAGTTATAGGGAAACTTACACAAATGTCCAAAATAAGTCTTAACTTATCAACTTCTAGCCATTAGTCATAGACTTACCAAAACTAGCCAAGCACATATAAAAATTGAAAAACCAAATAAATAAGGTTCTTTCTATCAATGAATCACATGCAAAAATCACCTTCCATATTTTAAAGCGTGATTAGCAACATTAGATGCAAGACGGAAAGAAAATTTCATGGATGAAGTAGCAAATAAGGTGATGAAATACAAATAATAATAATAATAATAAAATACAATATTCCAAAAATCTAAGCAAAAAAGGAACTTTTTCACTGGGTATAGTTGAAATTCATTGAAAATATATAGATAAGTGATAATAGGTGAATTTGACTATAATCACGCACCAAATAATCACCTTCTTGTGAACTTTTAATGTGGAAAATGACAACAAAATGCTCTTATTAGTGCTTTACATGATTTGCAGGTTATATAGGTGTAAGGAAGGCTAAGGAGCGGTTTTGGAGTCAACTATTAATGAAAAGAGGCTAATTGTTGAATTTCCAAAGTAACCCATTCAAAACAGGCCAAAATGCCCGGGTACAAGTTGTGAGCGTGTGATTTTTGCCTCGCACTAATTACTCCCACAGATTTCTTAGATCTAGAATTTTTTCCTTTAATTGTTTAATTTGTAGGAATTAATTGCATAATTTCCATGTCTATTTGCATTTCTGTGTGCATTCTTAAGTTAACATAAACTCATAAAAATACAAAAAAATACGCATTGCGCTTAGGATTTAATTTTACATATTTTTAGATTAATTAGTAATTAGGGTTTTACAAAAATACAAAAAAAACCACAAGAATTGAGTTGTTTTGCTTGGTTTGAATTTTAGCTTTGAATTTTATTAGTTTTCTTTAAATTGGTGATGTTGGTTATTAATTAGAGCTTAATATAACTTGGTAGGGTAATTTAGAGTTAATTTAGATTTTTAGTCTTAATTTGAAAAGAAAAGAATAAAAAAAGAAAATAAAAGGAAAAGAAATTAAAGAGAAATCAGATTCTAGCCCAAACAAACTTTCAAAATCTGGACCAAACCCAGCCCAAATCACACCCTTACCCGGTCCAGTTCCCCCCCCCCCCCCCCAATAACAAAACGACGTCGTTTTTGCCAAATCAATCCAAACCATCCATTCATCCCAATCCGATGGCCCATAATTCTTTTTGATTTTGAATAATAATGTCTGAAATACGTGAAAATCATAAAGACCAAAAATCCCCTCCTCGTACCCTGTTCGCCACCACCGTTCACCGCCGCCCTCCGCCGTCCGCCGCCAGCCGGAAATCGCTTCCGCCGGCGGCGAAGCTCCAAATTACCCCAAAATTTTACCCCAAATGCCTCTCTTCCTCCTCTTTCCGACCCTCAAGTCCATTTCCTTCAAATCCTCACCGATTTTCTCGAATTTCAGATCGAAAATCCGGCCAAAATGCAAACTCATCCAAACCGGCCCAAATTCATACTATATGTTCCTCATCCCTCCCTCATCATTAATCCGTACCTAGAGACCCTCGAATCTGCCCGGAATATCACGAATTCTAAACCGCAGAGCCGGCAGAACCCTAGAAGTTCATGTTGTTCAAGTTCTGCCCGATTTTTTAAGTCCGGCATTGGATTCGAGTCACGAAACAATGTTTCGTTTGTTCTTCGAGAAGAACGAATGCTTAACATTGTTTCGAGGCTCGAATCGAGGTTCCACTCCCGCCTGACCTTGCGTGGGTGAGTTTCTCCTACTTCGCTAATTAGCTTAAACAAAACTGTTCTTCGTTTCTATTCTTGTTGCTTCTGATTTTTCTTTTGTTTCTCTGTTGTTTTTCTTTCTTGGCAGTAATTCAGTATTTTAGGTCTAACAATTAGTTTAAACTTTATATGTGATTCTTCCTTTGTTAGTCAATAGTAATTTGTCAATTTCGCTGTATTTGAGTCTTTGTCACTCGAGCATGTTCAGTGTTATAGGGTTTAGTTTAAACTTTGTTAATTTGAATAAATTTCTTCACGCTAATCGACATTGTTCTAACTCTCATGTGTGATTTAACTCTGCCCAGTTCGGCTTTGTGATTGGTTCAAATAATTGATCCACGTTTGTTTGCTGCAATTTGGTTTTAGATTCAATAAATCTGTCCAGTTAATTTGATGTTAAGGATTAACCATAGTTGAGTAGCTAGTATGGTTATAGTTGATAGAGTTTAACTAGTGTTAGTAATATCAGGGGATGATCAAGGGTAATTTAGGCATAGAAAAGGGTAGTTTTATTAGGAATAGTAATTTTTAAAGTAGGGAAGGGATAGTATAGGAATTGTAATGGGTAGAGGACTTTCTAGAATAGACTTTAGTATAGTTTTCAATAAAATAGGTGTTGTAACTTGGGTAACAAGTTAAAAATAAGGGACTAAAAGCTGAAAATGGGTAAGGACTAAAGAGAAAACTAAAAATCTGATGGTAGCCTTAGGCTTTGCCTATAAAAGGCACACCCATTGCCTTGTTTAACAAGTTTTGGAAGATCTGAAAATTTCCCAAAAAAAAATAATATGTTCTGCAAGTTTGTACAAATTTGAAATTTGAATTCCAAAATTCCAAAACCAAATCTGAAATCTAGAATTAGAAAGCTCCTTTTAGATCAACACAAGAAAATACAGCAGAAAAACTCAAAAAAAAATACTGCTACATTGAAGCTCCTATTTAGATTGATTTAAAGTTCAGCTGTTATTTTGAGTTCCTAGTTATTCCTAGTTTTATTTCTCCAGCTCTTTTGGTTTTATTCCAGTGATTTTGATCAGTTCATCGACTGATTTGGTGTCAAAATATTTCCTGGGTTAATTTCAAGCTCAAATGGGACTTCAGTCAAGTTATTTTAATCATCCGGTGGTTTGTTATCATTTGTAATCTGGTCCTGGGTGTCTTGACATTATTTTGGGTTGAAATTGATTTGTTGCTGCTGGCTTACGTCTGCTGCTTTGCTATTTGCTACTGATTCTCCTTCTTCTTTCATATTTGCCATAATTCCAGGTATTAACTCCTATCCTATTGTATTGGTGCTGATTCGAAGTGCATATGCAATAAGACTGCTCATTCATTTGCCTCTGAAGACCGTGCCTGTTTGGACTGTGATGATAGACTTACTCATTAGTGTAGGTTTAAATTCTGATGATATGTACATAAATTTGAATTGTGTGATTAGGACTGTTGAGATTATTAAATTGAAGTATTCATTCAGTGGTGTTGTAGGTTAGTTTAGTATCATGTTCAATTAGATTTCATTTTGCTACTGAGATTGGAATTGTTCTGGACGGCTTTAGCCTGTTATAGACTGTTTTGAATTTCAGAACGTATCTAGTGATGATAGGCTCAATTTGTTTAAGAATGATTGTTAAGTTCCATTTGTTCAATAAGGTCAGTAGGTTCAATGGTAAATTATTCAATAAACTGTTAATTCAGGTCAAAGAACTAAAATCAGAAATTTCCGGTCATACTTGTTTTGCGTTAAAATCAGAATTCAGTCCAGTAGTGAAAAGATTGGCCCATTATTTGTTGAATTGGTATCCTTTAATTATAATTTGAGTTCTTGTGGGTGAGACGCACGCTGAGGCCCAAAATTGTTATAAGCCCAAAAATCCTTTAAACTATATTAGGAATATGGGGATTAATTTGCAAATATAAATTTAGGTTTTCGAGTTAAGTAGCGGGTTCAAATTAAGAGGGTCCTCCCTTTTGTTTGAATTCGGACTTGAACTTGAGGCCCGAATTTATAAATGCGAATTAATTAGGGCCCTTTTAGAGATAACACTGTAATAGAAAATCATAGTTTCTTTTAGGATGGCCTTTAAATAAAACATGAGACGAGCCTCGCCGCATAAAACATATAAATTGCGGGGCCCTCATTAAATACTATGTTAAAATATTTTAGAAATCGGGTAAGCCATTTAGCAAATTTCCATGGCTTCCCGCAAAGATATCAACACGCTAGTTGCTTTAGGCGTGTTATTTAATAATTTCACCTTCCTAAACTCGGGTGTGCATTTCATGCAACCCAAATCCAAATCCCAAAACGTTGAATAAGAGGTGTTGAGGATCCGGGTGCATTTCCTATGACGTGATCCAAAAGCACGCTCTTAAACGACGTTCACTTTCGTAAAAACAAAATAAACTAAAAGCGGTAAATAATCTTAAAATTGCACTATAGGTTTAAATATGTATAAAAACCAGATTTTAGCCATTTATGATAATTTAAGCGACCGTGCTAGAACCACGGGATCCGGGGGTGCCTAACACCTTCCCTCGGGTCAACAGAATTCCTTACACAGAATTTCTGGTTCGCAGACTCCAATTGGGAAGTCGAATTTTTCCTCGATTTGGGATTTAAATTAAACCGGTGACTTGGGACACCAAAAGCCAATCCTATCCCAAGTGGCGACTCTAAAAATAAATAAACAATCCCATTTCGAATAATGTCACTTTAAATGGAAAAACTCCCTTATACATTATCCTTCGGAGTAGGTGTGTAAAAAAGGAGGGTTGTCGACATCACCTAACGAAGCTAACGAAACCATCAGATTTTCCATTCCGGGCCGTTCTTCACAGTGTCCTGACTACGGGCAATTTCCAACACTTAAAGCTCTCATTTAGGGACTAAGTGTCCCAAAAATTTTCCGAACTCAAAAAACCGAACATTCCCGGCAATTCAATTTTAGCAGAAATAGATTGGGAAAGCAGTTAATAGGGGATCGAGCGTTAATTCTTAAGACGGACGACCGGTCGTCACATCCTCCTCACTTAAACATTTCATTCATCCTCGAACCGAGCATTAAAGACAACCTGAAGTGATGGAAATGTGAGGGTAACTGTAGCGCATATCCTGCTCGGTCTCCCAGGTCGCCTCCTCGGCCGGTGACCCCAGCCCACCTTGATATCATAGTGTTACATAGAAAAGTCAATTGTTCTTTATTCTTCTGAACTTTTTCTCGATTTCTTTCCTTGCCTTCTCCAAGATAGAGTTTGCTATTTGGTTCTATCATACTCTATACATCTAAGAAGGAATAGCTACCTTGGCCATCACAACTGGACTGAAACTGAAATCCCACCACTGAGCGCTCCGAGTCGGGAGTCAGCTGTGTTCGATAACCTCCTGATGCAGCAATCGAAACACGACCAATATATTCTGAGGCCCGAGGGCTGATGAACTCCCGCCAAGCCTGGTGGCTTTTTTGCATATGGTGATAACGTGGCTCGAATGTATTACTAAGCAAACATGTAGAACCTTATGATACACGAATCTCAGGGTACTTATATTACTCACACAATAGCGGCTTTCTTTTGTCTCTTAAATAAATCTTTCTGGAGGACACTCAATGTCCCTATTTCTTACCAAGAAATACCTCAGATAAACGCGACTTCCTATAAGTGAGGACGAAACACCTGCAAAAGACAAACTCGCACGCTCTCACCATATATGAACATCACGAACCTTCCTTATCACCTTGCGTGAACTCATTTCTGCTATGCATGAACTGGGCTTTAGTAAGGCTCTTATTCCTGAAAATTACACCATTTGACCTTCTCCAAGCATCCTGAACCAACTCTTATCCCGTTTCTCCAAGGTAGGCTGGCCTCAGAAGCCCGGTTAAAAAACCCATACGAGACCTGCATCTCCTACCATATAATTGCTTCTATTAGCAGTGGATGACAAATGCTGAGAATGCTGGACTTGCATTTAATTTTTAACTGTTGTTGTATAAAAGAGCGCAATAGCATCCACGCCCTAATGGTCGCAAACTAACCTGATCCCAAGACCCAGCACTCGACCAATCACACACGCACGGAGCATTATCCTCAAAGACTTGATCTCTGAATGTATGTAGATCAGGTCTCGCGACCTGGTACGTCCTGCTCATAGAGAGAGGGTGAATTATCTCAGTGATAACTATAACTTTTGTGTCACCGTGCTCGACACCAAACCTCCCTCTGGAGAAAACTGAACCGACTCCCTTCCAAAACCGTTGATGTCAACACACTGGAAGACTTTTGAGTACCTGTATCTTAAAAATGAAATAGATAGAAGAATTGAAGCACCGGAGATAATAACCCACTCTCCAGAATATCCAATCCAAATAATGTCCGAAAAGTTATAGTCTGTGCCTCATTCATTTGTGAAGATACGTGTCCACAACCGCATCCGATGATTGAACTCTAAAGTAGAATAAGGTTCACAGGGTGACTAATACATGTGAGCAGGACATGGTTCAGCTGTCTTGATCTCAGACAATCACCCGAAATTCGGCATCTGCCTGCTCGCAAAGTTCGCCGCGATGGTGTGCAAGGACCAGCTACGAACATTCCATTATGGTGATCTGGCTCTCCCATTATCCGATCTCAGAATCTTTTATTCTTACATTCGTCGATGACTGATTAAGAAACCGCTTCACCTCCCTTCCATGTTACGTTCTTGTACTTTTGCTGCTTCTTATGCAATTACTGTTCACCCTCCTTCAATACAGTTGAGTTGATATGCTGCGTCTTCTTTGCTTCGTCTATTCCAGACAGATTTATTATTCCTTTCTCCTTTTCCATATCTCTGTCCTCTCCACGAACTCAAATAGTGCTATCACTACTGCCATCAGATTACCTAGATACATCTTCAGCCTTTCGGTACACCGTGTGAGTTAATTTATGGCGTCTAATGGTGGATTGAATACGCGAACTATGGGCCTCCTGTAAAATCAACTCCCTCTGAAGCCACTATTCACACCATGTTGGGCACTAACACAAAAAATTGCCCGCGCACCTGCATCCTCAATAACTCCCGTCATCTCCAATGGTCACCATCGTTCTGGCATATTAGCCTTTAATTGCTGTAGAACCGTAAATTGATTCCTCTTAGAAAGGATCACAGCTAAGTGCAGGGGCATCATCTCTTAAAATTTACGTGCCGCTCTCTAATATGATCGATATAATGCGACTACGACCCACTCTGAGAACACACATATAGTCTAAAGGACTCCCCAGTGTGTGCTAGGAGCTTCCGAATATTGACACCAATCCACAGAACTCAATTTCCACTCTCTAGAATTTTCTTGCATCTGCTATGTCTGGTCTGAAACATCCTAGTGCCGCCATAGGACTCACGATCTTCTGAAGCTCCAGAGGTAAATATGTCCCAAACTACCCCAAACTCTATTCCGACCCTCGTGGTCGACTCATCTCCAAATCCGATCCATACTTCAACCTATTGGACCCTTGCCCGACCCATTTATGAGTGATACCACTGCAATATTGTAAATTCGATTTACAATTCCATATAAGAAGCAATATACACCTTTACTCACCAGCAATCTCCGGTCTGGCGAACGACAAATTTTAAAGAGTATCAATTGATATTGCATCTCTGTGAACATGATCAGAAAATATGAAGCAGAAGTTTTGCTGTGCCGAACTGCCGGTAATGGTCAGTATAGATCTGCACGAGAGGTAGGCAAAACCGTAACCACATAGAATATGGACGCAGAATCCTTCAATGTGCATTTATGAACACAAATAGCAGCTAACTCAAGGGTCGGGACAGCCCGGTAATTCTTCTCAATGTAATGCTTCAACTAATCATAGGGGATATTACGCGTAGGAAATCACCCTAACGTCAGTGTTTTTAAAAAGCAATCGAATATTGGTGATTAATCACACTTACCATTCCGTCCAAGTTTGGCCGAGACCAATTGCACTTTGTCCATCAACAGATAACAGTAATAAAAGCACCTAGATCGCCAGTAGGGCAATATTCGAAAAATTGGGGCTTAGTCCAAAGCTGTCTTGAGCTTCTGAAAAGCCTTCGCACTTCACACTTCCTCTGTCCACTGAAATGGATCACCGTTCTGGACGTTTTCATTCATTTGTAACACTAGGGGTTTCGGTCGAACTCGAATGAAAACCCTCCACAAAACGACACGCAATAACCCACTAGCCAGAGCGAATCTATACTTAATCAGGTGTATTAAATCTCTATGTCTGCTGTTGGCTTGGGCGTAGGCACAACTTCATGCTTACGGCCTCCACTTTTTGGACCTCAACACATAGATTAATGCCACTCACTCGATAGCCATGTGGAGCTAAGAATGTCACAGAATCCAATCCTAAAAACTCACATTTGAGAACTTTTGCATATAACTTCTTTCTCTCTCAGGGTCTTGAATAAGCAGACGCGTCCATCAAGGTGCCTTTGCTTCAGGATATCTTCCCGAGTTTGGAATTTTGAGAGGTATAAAATAATATTTCAATTAATTGAATAAAACTCGCACTCAATATGGATTTTATGTCTAATAGTTTAGACGAACGGAATAGTCTCGGAGAGTATATTTGGCGGTCTATAACCTAATCATGCTGTGGATGTTATATCGATAGCATTAAATATGACTGTCGGTGGGACATTGGTCAGCCCAAATGACATACAAGGAACTCGTAATGACATTACCGAGTCCTGAAAAAGCAGTCTCCGGAGTATTGTAATTGCTTCATACACGAATCATTCAAACTGTGATGATAATTTACAACAGATGCGCTTACGAGTCATATTCTTAGAAGAATACTTGTGCCCTCTGAATGCTGGTTCAATGATAGTGATTAATACAGGGAAAAAAGGTATTAATCTTTGGTTCCTTCACCTCAAATGTAACACATTATTTCAAACTGGCGTTAATTCGGAATACACATACGCCGATAAGAATCTCCACTTT
>NC_031995.1:41374750-41375556 GCF_001879085.1 Nicotiana attenuata | reverse complement strand
GAGAATGGTGTTGGTCTTTTGGTGGTGTTGTATATAAGGGATAATATTGAATGGAATAAGTGTGGGGTGTATGTTGCCGGATGTGGTACTGAAAAGGTGGAGCTGTTGTAGGGTTTGTTATAGCTGGTGTCATTGGGTGGTGAAGTCTGAGTAACCACCTTATTGGCATTAGCTAATGCACTTGGTTGATGGTTTGTTAACTGTTTTCAGGATTAATGGCTCCCAAAAGACACAGGCGCTCTGGCGGTCCTTCCCACCGACCTGCTTATGATGAATCTAGATTCTAATCGGAACAGGCTGAGGATGACTTCCATGCCAAAGCTAATAAAACGTTCATTCAGGAAATCCCGATTGATCGGGCTGCCCTCCGAGTTGAAAAAGTGGAGATGTATGAAGAGATCCGGCGGAGGGAAATGGAGTTCCTCTTTGCTGACCCTGCACCTGTCAACAAGATGTTGGTTCGTGAATTTTATGCAAATTGCCCATTGAATTTGGGTAGGGAGTTGATTATGCGGGGTACGGTGGTCAGTGCTCAGATTCCAACAATTCGCCGGGTGTTGAGGTTACCTTCATTCACCAGCGATGTTGACTACTATCATGACCGGCCCGGGGTGACATGGGAGGTCATGACCGATGTGCTTTGCACGGCGGGGCGACCTATTTGGCTAAAGGAAGATATAACTCTCAACTCTAACTCATTCACTCACCTAGCTAAGTGTTGGTTGACGGTTATCTGTAGCAGGTTCCTGCCTTCTAGCAACACCACGGACGTGAACTTCAACAGGGCATTGTTGACTTGGTGCTTT